>NC_064822.1:191365631-191675036 GCF_024166365.1 Elephas maximus indicus | reverse complement strand
CCTATAGGGTCACTGTGAGTCAGAATCAACTCAACGGCAATGGGTTTGGGTTTTTGGTTTTTTTACAGATGCTACGTAGCAGGGTCTGTACGAGGCATTTATGTCCGTGGAATATCTTATCAACTCTGAAAGGCAATTCTCATCCCCATTTTACAAAAGAGGGGATGAAACTCAGCTGCCTGTCTCTAAACCAAACTCCAGATCTTTCTACCACACTTCACGTGCTTTATACGGAGAAAGCCTAGAGACATTGCAGTCGGCGTCTCGAGAAGACGAAACTTGGAGATGGGCTCAGGAGAGTACAAATTTAGAAGTACTCTGAGTCAATAGAAAGAGTATCTAAAAAGAGAGGTTGATAAATACGCTGCAAGAAACACACGGGCTGAGAGGTGGCAGAGAGTGGAAGCAGAGTCCCTACAAGAAAATCAGAGATGGAAGGGACAGAACACGCAAGCCACAGAAGCTCAGAAAGAAAATTTTGCAAGACGTGTTAACTGGTGCAAGATGTTTCTAAGGTCGCAAAGAACGACTGAAAAAAGCCAACCCTCAGTGGAAAAGAAGCCCTGGTGGCGCAGCAGTTAAGAGCTCATCTGCTAACCAAAAGGTCGGCAGTTCAAATCCACCAGTCGTTTCTTAGAAACGCTATGGGGCAGTTCTGCTCTGTCCTACAGGGTTGCTGTGAGTCCGAATTGATTCAACAGCAACAGGTCTGGCTTTTTGTTTTTTGTTTTCTTTTAAGCAGAAAAAGTCACAACAATGGACTCAAACATAGCAACAATCATGAAGATGGCACAGGACTGGGCAACGCTGTTCTGCTAAACATAAGGTCGTACCGTGAGCTAGCGCCAACTCGATGGCACCTTCCAATGACAATCAAAAAACCTGCTGCCGTCGAGTTTTATCCCTTCCCAAGTGGGTTTTGCACACCAAATGTGCCAGAATGCCCTTCACACACACACTGGCTTCACGTACACACACATAGTTTCTCTCTCTCATACACACACACACTGGTTTCTCACACACACTGGCTTCACATACAGGCTTCACGTATACACACTGGCTTCACACACAAACACACTGGCTTCACACACACACACACACACACACACACTCACACTCACACACTGCCTTCAGGACCCCTTACCACAAGCTCGCAGACAATGCCATCGGGCAAGGCACTAAGTACACCCCAAAGGTAACACTGTGGGGGCCCCTGCAAGACCGTCCCTTGCCCGAGGACAGGACGCTGGCATACAAGGCCCCCTGTTTCCTCCCCTCTCCATTCTGTCTCTGCCTCTGGCTCTTCACTGTCCCACTGCCCTGCAAGTTCCGGGAGCCAGGGGCCATGTTCCCCCACCCGCAGTGTCACAGTGTGCCCCCCAGCGGCACAATGCCCGCCCCTCGGCAGGCACTCCCTTCACAGTGACTGCATGACTGAGCACAGGCGAGAGAGGTGCCCTGTCTCTGCGATCGCAGCCATTCTTCTCGGGCAGCTAGCTTCCTCCAGATGTTTCCCAGATACCAATCACCACTGACCTAAAACATCTCATCAGCTGTCATGCACCTGAGCACACCCAAACCAACACAACTAACAAGAACAATGCAAACAAAGGGGAGGCCTGTTCACAGCTCGCTGAGCTACCAGACGCAGAGGGTGCGCTAGCCACGCGGTGACGAGGCCAGGATGCAAATGGTACCTATAGAGCACGACAGCTCAGCCATTCTTTTGTCTTTGCTGGTCTTTTATTTTTAATTGTGGTAAAATATATAACAAAACGTTTGCCATTTCAACTACCCTTACGTGCACAACCCAGTACCATCGATTAGAGCCTCCAGGCTGGGCCGCCGCCACCACCTGTCCCCACACTGCCTCACCACCCTTATCTGCAAGGCTCTGAGGAGGGCACTGAAGCAGCCCAGCCAACGGTGACCCCACTAGAGACGCAGGACACAGTGGACGCAGGCTGCTCTGACCCACTGTCCGCTTCTCACTCTGCCTACAGCCTGCACCCAGCCTCTGCCGACCATCCCAGCAGGCCGGGGCGAGGGTCAGAGGTAGCAGCCGCCTGGGTCAGCCATCCAGCCAGGACAGGAGACCTGACGTGGCGGCTCTCTAACCCAGAAGCCTGAGGCTATGATTCAGTCACCAGCAGGCTCCAGGAGAACCAGCGACACCTGGTGGCCGTCCCCAGAGGTAACAAGATCTAAGCTATGGACCCTGTTATGGGTCAAATTGTGTCCCCCAAAAACTTATGTTGAAATCCTGACCCAGTACCTGAATATGTGACCCTGTTCGGAAAGAGGGGTTTTCTTTTGTTAACAATGTTACACTGGAGTAGGGCGGGTCCTAAACCTAATTCCTTCTGAGGAGTGTCTTACAAAAAGGAAGAGCAGGCCAGACACAGACACCCAGGGGAAGATGCCACAGATGTATCAGGAGGCAGCAAAACAACGCCAGGGTTGCCAGCAGGCTCCAGAAGCTGGGACACAGGTCCACAGAAGGAATGACACAGCCAAGACCCATGTCTGGACTTGCAGCCTCTGGAACTGTGAGAAAACAAATGTCTGCTCTTTAAGGCGACCCTCTTGTGGGTTTGTTGCTATGGTGGTACTAGGTGGCTAAGACAGGCCACTGTCTTCACAGGTCAGTTCTGGGCCCCGGGATGCCCAAGGAACACTGACTAACAGAAACACGTCTAGATGACGACCTCGGGCTGGCTGAGGCCCTCATGTCCTGGCAGGGAGCTGCCCAAGAAAAGGGCACAGGGTGCTGACTGCCACCTCTGCAGGCTGGAACCCGCCACGTGGATGGAGACATCTGCTCTGCGCCAGACCCAGGCCCCTGGGGAGAACTTACAGCAGATTGTCTCTCTGTAAGAAAGCAAGTCTGCTACTGTAATAACGACAGCCACGCCAGGCCTCTGCCTAGAGCACCGTACAAATTATAGCGTTTAATCCCCATATCCACATTACAAGTCAGGTGCTATCAGCACCCTAGCCCCACCTGACAGATGAGCTTAAGTAATGTGTCAGCTGCTAAGTGGCAAATCTAGTATCAGAGCACAGCCTGTGAGCCTTGCACCACCGAGAAGGTTCCAACCAAGGGTGGGGTGAGGGAGGAAAGGGTGCACTGGGTAGGTCCCTAGGAGGCCCCTCCAAGAACAAAATGTTATAACATTGAAGGAACCACCTTGTAATGGTCTGCCAGCCCAGAAAAGAAGGGATGAGGCCCCATTACTGTAGGCAGAAACGCCGTCAGAAAGAAGCAACGAAGGAAAAATACAAACCGCTCAGCCCTGCATCACAAAGTGTACGTGAGACTACTTAGAGAAACATGTCATAATGCAGTCAGAACTGTAACAATATTTATGGCTATTTGCAACAGAAATAGTATGCAATAAAAAAAGTAATATAGAGTAACAGCACAAAAATCCTTAACAGCTTCGGCAATGCCAACCCAAGCCCTTGTTAGGAGAAGAGACAAAGGAGGTAATACGTGGTTGTCCTGGGCAGCCTGACTGCATTTCTGCCCAAGGCACTGAAGGAGAGCAGCTGCAGACCTGGGGCCCAGCCCGGGCCACCCATCAGCGTAGAGACCCCAGCCAGCTCTGGAATCACGGCCAGGCTGGGGCTGCCCCAACCGAGCATCACTTCAAATTCACAGGTGACCTGCTCCAGGAACTCTCTGCAGGCGGTCACGGGCCAGTTTATGGACACAGAACCACTCCAGCAGACTCTGCACAACCTTCCTGTGGCAAGCCCTCCTTCCCCGGCCTCCCGGGTCCCTGGTGGAAAGCCTGCAAAGGAGGAGGTTGGCCACAGGTTCCGCCGGAATACTTCAACAGCTCTTCTGAAGCCCCTTCTGGTGGAGGGAAAGGTGAGGGGAACTGCAAAATTCAGTACAAATGAAACGTTGCCAAGTCACCTAAATAAGTAAAAACTTCCTATTGCAAAGCTTTTCCCAAGTAACTTATATTAAATGCAGTCTCCCAACTAGTTTCCTGTCTCCTCCGTTCTCCAATGGGAATGTTACCCAGAGAGACTGTCCCCTATTAGGGACAGTGCTGCAGCTCGTTCAGGGTTCATGTAGACACCCCCACAGACACACACACACACTGCCACGGTAGTCTCACCACTTCCCTGGGTGCCATTACAACAAAGCACCCTTACATATCTGTCAGTGTTGTGTGTATACATGTCTACTTGGAACTGAAAATTCTCTCGTTCCAAACCCCATTTTCCGTCCCTAGAATGGGTGGGGTGCCCCCCTCCAAACACAGAGCCAGCACGCTTGGCAGTCCCTAGCATAACCCAAGGTTACTTTGTACATCTTGTAGTATAGGACTCAGAAGTCCTAACTGGGGGATGTCACGAGCCCCAGACGCCACCACCAAATTTCATGGCATGTCAACAGACAAAACGAACGCACCCCCACAGTTCCCTAAGATCAGGTAAACAGGCTGGGGAGGAAGGCAAGCGTGAGGAGAAAAGAATATTATGAAAACGCAAAAAAGAAGCACAATGCCTGCTACTAATAATTCCCAAGGGGCTAAAAATATTTTTAAATAAAAATGGGGAAAATGATAGAGACCAAACCAACCTTAATAACTTAGAACCTATTAGATACGCTCTGGTGGCACAGCGGTTAAGCACTCAGCTGCTAACCAAAAGGTCGGTAGTTCAAATTCCCCAGCTGCTCCTCGGAAACCCCACGAGGCAGTTCTACTCTGTCCTACAGAGTCGCTACGAGTTGGAATCGACTCGATGGCAGCAGGTCTGGTTTGGGTTTAGTACCATCTGTTATGGACATTACCGTTGTCAGCTGCTGCTGAGCCAGCTCTGACCCGTGAAGACCCCACGTGTAACAGAATGAAATGCTGCCTCGTCCTGTGCCATCTTCCCGATCACTGGCATGTGAGCCCGTTGTTTTGGCTATTGCGCCAATTCATCTCATTGGGGGTTTCTTAACTATAAACCCAATGCCGTCGAGTCAATTCCGACTCATAGTGACCCTATAGGACAGAGTAGAACTTCCCCATAGAGTTTCCAAGGAGCGCCTGGCGGATTTGAACTGCCGACCCTTTGGTTAACAGCCATAGCACTTAACCACTACACCATCAGGGTTTCCAAAAAAAAAAAAAAAATTACTGCCATCTAGTCAATTCCAGCTCATAGAGATCCTATAGGACACAGCACAACTGCCCCACAGGGGTGCCAAGGCTGTAAATCTTCACCGGAGTAGACTGCCACATCTTTCTCCCAAGTAGCGGCTGCAGGGTTTGAACCTCCAACCTTCCAGCTAGCAGCCGAGTGCTTTAACCACTGAGTCACCATAGTGAATATTAAAATCTGTAGTGACTGACTTATAATACTCCTCTTAAAATGTGTGCTCTGACCGTTAGAAGTACAGGACATCCCAGGTCAGGGCATCCTACCTCCTAGACCTCCAGGGTGGTCATCTCTTCCACAGCATTCCTCATAAATGGAGATCTAAACCCTAAAGCTGAAGCCAAACACTTCCAAGTCAGGCCCACCCAACCCAGGGTCTCCAAAGTGAGGGAGGTGTCACTACAGAATCAGTTTTCCAGACTCCTGAGCCTTCGGCCCAACCCCAGTGAGCCAAAGGTCATGGGATTCCCTGATACCAAGGGAGGCCACCACCTCTGGCCCCAGAGGCCAGGCCTGGATCTGAGCTCAGGCAAGAAACGACCTCGCCCTCGTCACCATGTCTTTATGACATGCAGGCTTCTGTCATTTCAGCACAGACTAAAGCTGGAAGGGCAAGGTAACATGATGTCTGTGGCTTGCCCTGAAAGACTTCAGCAAAGGAAAAGAAAACAGAACTTGGGGCAAGTAAGGCAGCCGTGGTGGCACCTAGATGGCAGCCGCTGAGCCTGGACGGCAGCCACTCAGCCTGGACAGCTACCACTGAGCATTGACGGCGGCCACTCAGCCTGGACGGCACCACTCAGCCTGGACGGTGGCCACTCAGCCTGGACGGCGGCCACTGAGCCTGGACGGCGCCGCTCAGCCTGGACAGCGACCGCTTGGCCTGGGCGGCGGCCACTCAGCCTGAATGGTGGCTGCTCAGCCTGAATGGTGGCTGCTCAGCCTGGCTGGCCGCTGCCTGGCACCACTGTGCTGCCCGCTCTACCTCAGACATGTGTGAACATCTCAGAAGACAATTATTTTAAGGCCGGAGAGAAGGGAAGGGGGCACAGACCTTCTGACAGTGTCCCGTTCTGGAAAACGGTGTCCATTTCCTGAGGAGCAGAGCCTGCGCCATCCTGGGCCGGGAGCCTGCCTCCTCCGGCACTTGGCCCCCACCAGCCCCGTGAATGGCTGCTCTGACCTTGACCTGTCTTGCAGCGTATCTACTCAGAAGTCTAAAGCTCAGGCGGGTAAGCTATGTGATCTGAGTGGATGGACGCTGCTAACCACACACCTGACTCACTCGACTGGAAAACCTCAGCAGTTCCTGCTTGTTACCCTCGGTATTTACAAACCAAACACTACCACAACTACATCTCGGCACGTGTGCTGCCGAACAAAAGGAGTAATGGAGACAAGCAAGCGGCACCTGCTGCCTGTGGATCACACTCGAGGTCTCTGTCTTGCGGCGGCACCCAACAGCAGAACACCCATTTGTCACCCAGACAGATGGATGTCTGCAGAGCACCCCGTCTTCAAACACAGATGTTCTTCTCCTTGCCCCACACAGCCCTCCCCCCAGAGCACTGGGCTGCGTTTCGCGCTCTGGCTGCCTGCTGCCTGCAGTGTGACCGCAGCGGTCCTCACGCGGACGTCTCCTCGCTGGCCGGCATTCCCTTCCCGAGAGCGGGTGACCCGCTGCACCTTCAAGGCAAACGAGAGCGACAGTCTCCCAAGTGCCGAGTTCACAACTGGTACATGATCATCATTCTATCACTCCCAAATAAAAAAGCCTAATATTTTGAGCATAATGGTTTTAAGGAGCTCAACAATTTCTTCGTATGCATTATTCATTTGGTGACAGAAAACTGTTATTTCACTGAGATTACTGTAAATCGCTACATGAAGAGCTAGCTTGCATGAACAATTAAATGATAGATATGATAAACTAGATTTATAAGCTCTGTGTTCCTATAACATAAATTCCTTGAGTGATTTAACTCCACAGAGCTAGAAAATTCATGCCAGATCCATGGAACTGCAGCTCCCCCCGCAGCATTTCACGGAGACCTACCAACGACTAAGAGGAAAAATACTTAATAAAAGGTTTAATATTACTACGGTAACCCACAGCAACTTGTTTCAAAATGAATAATAGCTCTGTTAGGTGCTTCATTAAAATTTTCCCAACCAAATACTGCCCTTAATCTTCTCAATGGAACAAAAGACTTATTCAGAATACGTGTAGGAAACCAAAGTCACGTCAGATACAGCCGCATCTGAGCCGAGACTTGGTAAGTCTGTGCAGAGAAAAGATAGAATCTAATCAGCCAAGAGGAGAGAGAGTTGGCTACTCACCCTGGCACAATTAATTAAAAGTCTGGATATCCTGTTATGTTCTTCTCTCCATTAATCAACAAACTAAAGATGGCCCTTGTCTCACCGGGATGACCACCTCTTGACACCAGGCAACTGCCTGCAGATAACACAGGCATCATACGTCAGCGTCCCGGGAGCCCAGGCTGCAGGCAAACACACCCGAGGCTGAGCGAGCGCCAGGACCACGTGGGCTGTGGGCACAGGAAGAACACTGTTGACCAAGGGCTCCGGAGTGGAGCGCTCCGGGTCAAGACCTGTCTGCTGAAGGGGTTCTTGGAGACCACCTCTGCCGCCTTCCTTTGAGAGTAGATGCCGTGCCTTGGTGATGTCCCACACTCCCATCTCCCACCCAGTGTTCCCCACTCAGGAGCCTCAGGGGTGCCGGAGCCTGGGCATTGCTCAGAGTCACAGTCTCGCCACACATGCTGGGACCATCAGCGCTGCAATCCCCACTAGAGGAGCAGAGGATTCCCTCGGACCGGGCAAGGTTACAGCTCGACCCTGGAACGGTCATCGGGAACCATCCATCCCAGCCACACCCTGCCAGGACTCCCTGTCCTGCACCTCTGCCCGTTCCACTCTGCTGAGCCATCTTCCTAAACCCACTCACCCGTCCTACCAAACTCTCAAGGCCCCTCTCCTTCAACATGCGCTCCTGTCCTACCTCCACGGCAAGCTTTCAGCCGCTGGCCCTCCTGGACACCTGAACCAGCAGTCATCTTCAACAAGGCTCATCCATCGGCTGCACACTTGTGGCGACATTGCCAGCACAGAACAAGTGCTTAACGAACATCAACAAGCGCATACACGGAGGGAGATGTGGCTGCCCAGGCACTTCACAGGTACACAGTCTGTTACACAAGTAGGTCCACAAACTTTGCAAAAGAAAAGGAAGCAGCATGCGACGTAATGTTTCATCTTCTCGGCAGCACCGACCACTGCACACATCAGCCACCCTGAATGGCTGCTGCATGTCATGGGAAGCCAAGGGGTGCCATCTTCCAGTACTACCCCTACTCTCAAGATGCAGAAGGGAAAGGACTTGGACCCTGAGCATCTCCACGGCCCGGCATTCGCCAGTCTTGACCCACACACCTATCCACACGCACACAGAAGCTGGCCCAGCCCAGCCCAGGCCCACACTCTCCCGGAAATGACAGCCAAAAAGGCAAGACTGTGGGACCAAGTCAGGACTGAACAACCCACAAACATCTGGCCTGGGATTTTTGGATGCCTTCCCATCTGCTTTCTGGCCCCAACATAGCGCGCAATCTGCCTGTGTGACGAGTGGAGAGCAGCTGTCCTCGCCGAGAGGGGAGAGCGGCTGCCTGTAAGAACACGGGTGTTGTTAGTTACCATGTTACATTTATTCTCGCAGGTGAGCCCACTTGGATCAAGATGCACCTTATTTTCATTACGACAATAAAAGGCTGGCCTCCTTCACCCCAGCAAGCTAGAACGCATCTGGCTCCGGTGGTCCACTTAAGACCCTGTTTGCCCTCTTTAACTGATAATAATCAAAAAATAAACAAACAAATCCGTTGCCCTCAAGCCAATTCCGACTCACAGCGACCCTACAGGACAGAGTAGACCTGCCCCATGGATTTTCAAGGAGCATCTGGTGGATTTGAACCGTTGATTTTTTGGATAGCAGCCTGAGCTCTTAACCACTGTGCCACCAGGGCTCCTTACCTGGTAATAGTGCCTCCTTTACTGTCAAAGGAGCCCTGGAGGTATAGCATTTAAGAGCTTGGCTTCTAACCAAAAGATCAGCAGTTCGAATCCACCAGCTGTTCCGTGGACATCCTATGTGAGCAGTTCTACTCTGTCCTGTAGGGTTGCCATGAGTCAGAATCGACTCAATGGCAGCAGGTTTGCTTTTTTGGTTTTACTCTCAAAACAGATGATGAATTATGCAGTCCTACAGAGAATAATTTCCCAGAAGTCCCCAGAAGCCAGTCATGGAATGAGGTCCTCCCCAAACCCAACTCATTTCTGAGTGGCAAAAAGGCATCCCCTCCCCAGTGCTGGTGCCATGCGGTGTGCTCTTCTGTGCACAGATCACACGGGTGAATTTAGGGACTTGCCAGGGGAATGCTCCACAACAAAGTCCAGAAGTCCAATGAGATGGCTCAACCGTCCAGCCCCCCAGAAACAAGCAGCCCCTGCTTATAGAGCAACCAGTGTGAGCCAGGCTCTAGGCCAGTCACTGCACACCACTGTCACCTCTACTTCTGCAAGGTCAGTATCACAGTGATGAGAAAACTGCACGTAATGAGAGCAACAACAGTGACCGTGCGCAAGCGAGCTCTCAGCCCCACGGCTTCCCTGGCACACCCCTCCCCGCCACGGCTGCCCACTGTGGGTGGTTGTACAGCGTGTGTGCTTTAAGAAGGCAGGCACCTGGAGAACTCTCTGGGTGTGTTTAACATCCTACAACTTGGTCGGGTTTGGGGTGAACAGGAAATGTGTGTGTCTAAACTCATCACGTGGGTCAGCTTAAGATCTGCGCATTTCACAGTATAAATGTTACCTCCAAAAAAAAATAAAAAACCTCATAAACAATTTTAATCGATGACACGCAGGCCTAAGTGGCATGTGCTGAAGTCTACAACTTACTTCAAAATATGTCCAAAAAAAAAAAAAAGGTGGGCTGGAAATGGACGGAGAGCCCCAGTAAAGCAAACAGCAAAATGTCACGTAGGCTCTAGGTGGTAGTTTATTCAGGTGTTCACTGACAATTCTGACTTTTTTCTATGTTTGAAATTTTTCAAAAATAAAATGTGAAAAACAGATGATTGGTCCTGGATTCAAGTGAGGCCCAAACCCAGTGACTGATCAGCCTATTTGCATTTTGGCCAAACTGTACCCACATCCGCGTGTTCTCTCTCTCGAGTAACCCTTGCTATTTCATCTCCGTCCAGGCTGTTCCTGTCTTTACCAAAGAATGCAAAACCGCCAGCGGATGTTTCAAATCAAGGCAAAGTTTGGACGGTTGTAGTGAAAATGCCTACACCTGTCTGTAACTTAAAAATCCGTGTTTGTATTGTGTTGGACGGGCCAAATTATAACATCTGGAGGTGACCTGTAGGGGTATCAGGAATATCTCAATGCAATGTAAACAATAAAATGCTACCAAAAAAAAATTTTGCTTTAAGGCACCTAGCAGAGAGAGCAGGTGGGGACTGAAGACCAATTCCTCAACTGGCAGGCCCTTGCACCCAGGCCCAGGGCTGCTTCCACCCCGAGAAGAGGGCGCCTGGTCTAGCCGGCACTCAGCACCGACAGGTGGGCAGGCAGCTGCTATTCCACCTGAACCCAGGCTCAGAGAAACCAACCAACTCGCCCCTGGACCCACTGCTTCTGCCTGAAATGCCCCTCCATTATCTCCACCTACTGAAGCCCAGCCTCTGCCCAGGCATTACCTTGTCCTGCAAATCCCTGATCACTTCAGCTAGACGTTCTCTCCCTCCTTAGACTCTCAGCCTTCCCCAGTGGCTTGTCTGAGTCTCATCGTCCCCCTAGGTCATAAAGTCCTTGGGGACAGGGACCTTGCTGGACACATCTCTAGGCAGTGTGGTGCCTTTAGACAGAGAGATGCAAGCCCGGTGTACAGATGGGGGATGCTCTAGGAGAAGGCACTGCGTCTGCGTGCAAGGAGCCGACAACGCCGCTGGTCTCTGGCTGCCAGCCTCAAAGGCTCTAAGTCAGCGCTTACGGACGCCTGACACCTGCCATTACTTGTTTTACGGCACTTTCAAAGTTGGTCTAATTGAGAGTTCTCTGCCTATAATTCAAGTAAGTTCAAAATGGGGCTTCACCGTGACCCTCAAATCCAAACCACTTAGATTCTCACAAGTGTGGTCACTGTGTTAAAAGGCACATGAGTGCTTCGACACATAGGTTTTATTTCCTCAAGAAAAACAGGGGTCTTAAACACTTCCTGATCATTATGCATATAAAATTATACTATTATGAATATGAAATTAAAACATACGATAAATAATTGAAACATACAGAGTGAGACTGAAACATAAGTGTCTTCCCACTAACCTCAGTTTCAGATTTTGGCCGTGACTGAGGCTGGGCCTCCCAGGCAGGAGAGACTTAGCCCTCCATCCTGCTAGACTGGGCCAAGCCACCTGGAACCCCACCCACTCTGGGGGGGTCTCAGAGCCAAAATTCTCCTTAGAAGCCCAGATTGTGAGACTTCATCTCACATACTTTGGACATGCTATCAGGAGGGACCAGTCCCTGGAGAAGGACATCATGCTTGGTAAAGTAGAGGGTCGGCAAAAAAAGAGGAAGACCCTTGATGAGATGGACTGACAGTGGCTACAACAATGGGCTCAAGCATAACAATGATTCTGAGGATGGCACAGGACCTGGCAGTGTTTGGTTCTGTTGCACAGAGGGTCACTATGAGTCGGGACCATCTTGAGGGCACCTAACAACAACAAATGCCTCTGTGCTTTGTCTTCTTCCAGCTCCATTCACATTTATGTTCATTCTAGAAGCGAGACCCCACTGGCTTAGCACGAGACAGGTGCCGTACTCACCCTTCTAGGTTCCTGCCACCCTCTTCCTCACTCTCTGCAGATCCCAGTGGAAACTGAGAGAATACAGTCCATCATCATGCCTGCTTGTTTATTCTCTGTCCACTAAGAAAGTCACTTAAGTTACTTACTTAGTAGCTTGTTACCAACAGATATCCAGAAATTAGTAAATCGGCTATAATTTATCTCGGCAGAATAAGAATACCAAAACCAAAAACCAAACCCATTGCCATTTAGTCAATTCCAACTCACAGCGACCCTACAGAACAGGGTAGAACTGCCCCACAGGGTTTCCAAGGAGTGGCTGGCATATTTGAACTGCCAATCTTTTTTGGTTTGTAGCCAAGCTCTTAACCACTTCACCACCAAGGCTCCCAGAATAAGAATAAAGAAGTATTTTTTGAGTAAACCTTAAAGTATAATGGACAATCTGGTTTTAAAGAGGGCTTTCTGCTTTTCAATGATCACAGCTTTATCTGCTATGATCATAACACAATTAATTACAACAGCAAAATTTCTAAAAAGAGACCAAGTGATTTCTCACAGTTCCTTCTCTGTGTCTGTCCCCAGTGGCCACCCGGCCTCCATTCTGGCCTTTCCCCCCATGGGGCAGCGGCTGCCCCTCAGTCACAGAGGTAGCCAACCCTGCCAAATGGCCCCATTCTCCACATGAGGGTCAAGAGCTGACTTGGAAAAGGAATGACAAAAGTGCCTTCTGCAGACAACCTTGATCCCATCTGGAAATATATGGAAACACAGCCCCCATCAAACGGCAGGTATCAGTGGAATCAGCTAAATTCCATATTTAAAACATTCCATTGGGTGGCCTGTCCCTCACCGTGCTGAGGGTGCCGCAGTGATCTAAGGACCCTACTCTTTCAAATGGATTGCCAGCCAGCATTACTGAGGGTTTTCCCTAAAAGGCAACTGGAGGGTCTTGCAACACAATTTTTAGGTGCCTTGTTTCCATTTATTTTATTTATAGCCTTCTGCCCAAGAGGTGCCATAAATCACAGGTCGCACTCCCGGAGCTCAGCCCTCCTGACACTCACCAATCAGGAATTGTGGGTGAGCGCGAATATGAATACTAATTAATTTTCCAATCAGGCCCTGGGTGTGGACATACTTGAAAACCTGCACAAAACAAAATTTCATTAAATACTTGACGTGATCTTGAACCGAAGGACACCGGAACGGCCCCAGTGGAACAGGATACCGCCTCCTGGAAGCATGAGCTCGGGGCTCCAGCGGGCACTTCACAGGAGGCTCAGCCTTTACTTGCTGGCTGACCTTGGGGTGCAGTTCCTGACCTCTGTGAGCCTCCGTGCCCTCATCTAGTGAACAAAACAGCCAAGGAGAACCTGCCCTGGGGAGGGGCAGTGAGGCAGAGAACCGGTGCAATCCTGACGCAACGGGGAGGGGGGCCGGAGAGCCTCGAGGCCACGGTCCTATTGGGCCTCCCGCCTCCCCCTCCACGCCTGCCCACCCGCACACATGCAGGCCTATCGCATGCACTGCCACCTCAATCTTCAGGGCGCCACAAACCTGGTGCCCAACACTGAATGCCCTGGCCCCGCCGGATCTGTGTCCCCCACCCCCCGCCATGGCCTCTTCCCCACATGGGGTAACTGCCATCTACCCAGATGCCAAAACCAAAAACCCCAAATCCCTGTGGACCTATGGCCCGCATCCCATCCGTCACCAAGTCCTGTGGCTCACATTCTCAGAGGCACCTACCAAATCTTTTATTTTCTCCTCCCCTTCTCCCCCTCCTGCCCGTGACAGCTTGACCCTCCTGGACTCACCCCCTCCCAAAGCCCCTCCCAGACTGCTGTCAGACAAGGTTCCTAAACAGTGTAAATACAATCACAGCAGATCAAACACCAGCAAACACCTGGTGGGAGCTGCTAGGGCCGTCCCCAGCACTCGCCTCCCCTTTCCTGCCTGTTGGTGTGGCCTGGGTAGGGTGTCATCGCACACCTGTCCTAGCACAAGCTCTGAGAGGCACTGGGGCACCCGCTGGCCTCTCTCCCCCTTCTACACAAGAAGGCACGCCCCAAACAAAGGCAGCACTCTGAGCGAGGGCCTGGAGTGAGAAGACACACAGCCTGGAGCGGAGCGACCACCACCTGCAGCCAGTCACATGCAGACTGATCTCCAAGCCTCAGCGCTGCGAAGGTTGACAGGAGGCTGGCCTCACCCTGCCCTGTAGAGACTCGTGGCAGTGGGAGGCAGCGTGTGTGGAGATGGGGTGTCTTGGAGGACGAGAAGAAGGGCTGGCCCCTCGGAGCTTGCAGTCAAGGCCCCCATGAGCCAGGCCCACCCTCACACTTGCCAGTGTCCAGTCACATGCCCCTGGCTCTAGGAGCAACACTGTAGTCACCCATACCCCTGCCTTCATGCAGCTGCATCTCACCCCTGTGAGGCCTCCCCAGCTCCGCTGTTCAGCCAATGCCCACCCTTCCGGCCCTCCAGCACGTTGGCTACTGAAAGTTGTCTCCACTTGGGGCCCTGTCCTCACCCACAGCACTGTGTCACAGTATCAAGGGCACAACACGCTGGCCTTGCCTGCCACCCAGCATCACCATGAAACAAGCCTGTCTGGCTTCCCTTCGGGCCCTGCTCCTTCCCCATCTCAGGCCAAGACAGCCCAGGGTCTTTTGTTTTTCTAAGGCTCCCATTGTCTGCAGTACCGACACCCTCAGTCCTCATAAGATCATTTCCGTCTGAACACAGTACAGTGAACTTCAAAGCTCTGATCCCCAAATCAGAAGCAAGGAGACAGAACCTCAGGAATCTGAGAACTCTGGAGGCACTTGGTGCCGCTGCCCACTACAGAGAATAACAGCTGCATTAGCCCCCTACCCTGGGTAAACCGGCCACTGTGGACACAGACTTCATGACTCAGTCTCCTGTAAATCATGCAGGAAGGCTCTCTCGCCCAGCGTTCCCCTGGCCTCCCAGGCGTAGTGATAATGTGGGGCAATGTTAAGCAGATGTGTCCTCCTCATGCAGTAAGTCAGTTGTAAGAGCTCCGTCTCTAATCACAGCGCACACCAATGGCTCCAGGAAAGTCAGGGGTGCGGGAGCAGGGGGTCCTGTGGGCTGTTCAGCAGCCCCACTCTCCCACGCCGTAAGCTTCCAAACGTATATTTGGAAGAATCAATGTGCTACCTGAGCTTGGGGAGCCCTGATGGCACAGTGGTTAAGTGCTCAGCTGCCAGCTAAAGGTCAGGGGTTCAAACCCAACCGCCACTCCAAGTAAGAAAGATGTGGCAGTCTGCTTCCGTAAAGATGACAGCCTTGGAAACCCTAGGGGGCAGTTCTACTCTGTCCTTCAAGGTCGCTGTGAGTCAGAATTGACTCGATGGCAATGGGTTTGGTTTTTTTGTACCTGGGCTTATTCAGAACCTATCCTGTGCCCTCCACCGTGGGACCTGAAAAAGGCGCGCAGCCCAGGCCACAGGTAACTCTGGCACAGTCTGCTAGAGGGCAGGACAATTCATTTTTCTCCGGATGGCAGGGAGACTCCAAAACAAGCAAACAAAATCCAGGAAGGGGGGGTCCCAGCTGACCTGGGGTGCACCAAGGTGAGAAGCGGGGAGGCCCCAGCATGACAGAGGCACCGAGGCTTCGGGCCCCAGGATGGGCTGCATGGGAATGGGCAGCCTCTGGTCAGACTGTCTGGGTCCTGCTCTGCGTTCTGGGAGCTCACCCAGCACAGAGCCTGGGAAGGGGCTCACCTCATCAGCCTTTCAGTTCCACATCTCAACATGGGGTAATAAGAGTGCCAAGCTCACAGGTCGTTTTGAGCATGAAATAAGATACAGGAAGCACAAAGAACAGTGCGTGACACACAAGAAATGTGCACTCCACCACAGGGTCTGTGTGTGTATGTGTGTGTGCAGACCACCTAAGTAAACGAGGCATCCGAAGGGCAGAGATGGGCCCCTGTGGCTAAAGTGAGGTGAGAGGAGGCAGTAATCTGAAAGGGGCATGAGGATAGTTGAGGCCAGAGAGGGAAGCAACCTGACCTTGGGTCCCAGAGCAAGGAGTTTGAACTCTACTCTGGGCTCCTGGGGAGCCTGCCAAGGGCACTGGAGCAGGAGCTTACACAAGCGGAGCTGACATAGTAAGACCACAAGTGACAGGTGGGCAGGAAGAGGGAAACCATGCTCCAGACCAGAGCATCTAGAACGGTGAATCCTTTCCAGAAGGTTTTCAACTTTGCCCAGACCCATCAGAGGAATCACTATCCACGGCAGCTGTAGCCTTACAAAATGGATTTGTTAAATCATAAGACTTGAAAGTCGCAATTACTCCTCATCAGTGGGCTGCAGAACGGATGTTGTGTTTTTAGGCATGAAACAACATTAATCTCCTTGTACACCTCCAGTAGACCTCTTGGGTGACGAGGTGCTTCGTCAATGAGCAGTAATATTTTGAAAGGAATCTTCTTTGAGTGGTAGGTCTCAACAGTGGGCTTAAAATATTCAGTAAACCACGTTGTAAACCGATGTGCTGTCACCCAGGCTTTGCTGTTCCATATATACAGCACAGGCAGAGTAGATTTAGCATAATTCTTAAGGGCCTTAGGATTTTCAGAATGGTAAATGAGCAATGGCTTCAACTTAAAGTCACCAGCTGCATTAGCCCCTAACAAGAGAGTCGGCCTGTCCTTTGAAGCGTTGAAGCCAGGCATCGACTTCTCCTCTCCAGCTGTGACAGTCCTAGACGGCGTCTTCTTCCAGTGCGAGGCTGTTCGGCCAACACTGAACACCCGCCGTGTGGCGCAGCCGCCCTCGACGCTGAACACCCGCCGTGTGGGGCAGCCGCCCTCGACGCTGAACACCCGCCGTGTGGCGCAGCCGCCCTCGACGCTGAACACCCGCCGTGTGGCGCAGCCGCTCTGGACGCTGAACACCCGCTGTGTGGCGCAGCCACTCTCGTCCATTCTCTCAGCCAGATCTTCTGGATGACTTCCTGCAGTTCGCCTTGCAATTCTAAGTTAGGGAGATGGCTTCTTTCCTTAAACCTCATGAACAAACCTCCGCTAGCTTCAAACTTTCCTTTTGCAGCTTCCCCCCCCCCCCCCCCCCCCCCGTCAGCCTTCACAGAATTGAAGAGAGTTAGGGCCTTGCTCTGGGCCAGGCTTTGGCTTAAGGGGATGCTGTGGCTGTGAAGGGGAAGCAGGCTTTGCAGGGCCGGATGTGGACACCCCCACGTGGTCTGCTAGTTCACTACATTCTGATGTAAGCCCCTGGCACGGAGCCACTACTGTCTACCACCACTATAAAACCTCTGCCCTCCCGCTGCAGGTTGCGAAGATCTGCTCTGGTCCTACTGCCACCCAGGACTAGGACTTGGACTCGTATGTAAGTCTCCCTAATATGCCCCTTTGCTGCCACGCTGGAATATTCCACCTCTTTCTTTGGTCTCTCAGCACCCTCCATTTTTAGAGACAAATTTCACATTATCGGTTCATGCCTGGGCAGTTGGCAAGCCAGCCAGAAGACCAAGGAAATGGACAGTGGGAGTGAGGCATAGGTGGGGGAAATCCTGGATTGGCCAGTGACCACCATGTGGGGAGGTCTGGCCCACATGCTTGATGTGTGTAGCTCACCCCGTGAGTACGGAGACACCCCGAAAATGCCAAGCAGCACAGCACAGTTGTGAGAAGACATGCACCTTCATAAGCGTGGAAAGGAAGTGGCCGTGAGATGGCCGCTGCTCTGGGCTCTTCAGCTGGCCACCGAGGCCCAGCTAGCTGCTGACCCATGCATAAGAGCCCTGCTGGAACAGCTGCAGTTGGAAAAGGATGTGCGGCAATCGTGTGAGGGCAAGACTGACGTACTGAGCAGCAGCT
The DNA here is from genome assembly GCF_024166365.1 of Elephas maximus indicus. NCBI lineage: Eukaryota > Metazoa > Chordata > Mammalia > Proboscidea > Elephantidae > Elephas > Elephas maximus. The sequence goes on along the minus strand of NC_064822.1, from coordinate 191,657,084 downwards.
TCCACGAACAAGATAAGCAACTAGAAACACTCACGTGCAGGTTTCTAAAGATGGGAGATTCCAGGGTTAGGGGAACAACCCCCTAGCCATTGCTCAAAGCTCTCCAACAATGGGACCAGAGATAGGTGGAGGGGCTAAGCAGGTTTCTGGAGCTGAGAACACCCTGTAATGCCCAGCGCAAAGCAAGAGTTAAAAGAGCAGGGAAAGAAGGAATAAAAAGAACTTCAAGATAGCTTGTGTTCCGCGCCTTGAAGAGACCTTAGAAGCCCTCTCTTCTGGAATTATCTGGTAACTGCCTCCACCAAGCTAATCAAGCAGCAATGCAGTCGCAGCTGCGACAGTGAGGGGAAAACTAAAACAGGAGGGCCCTTCCAGGTTACCAGGCAACTGATGAACCCATGCTTGCGTTTGGTATGGGGGGCATGGCTCCACAAATGACTGAGGGCTCTGTTAGCTTTGCCCAGATCATCTGCTTTCAGAAATAATTACACTAAGGATTAAGCCTAGGTCCCTCTGTCACTAGGAAGGATCACAGGCCTTGTATTACAGTCAAAGTTCAATGAGGAGAACTTTTGGGTCTGAGGTCACCATCATTAAGACACTTGCCCAAGACTGTCTATGGATAAGTCCCTTCGGGGCTCCTACAAACCCGTATTGTATGTATAGATAATGTTGATGTATTAATGTACACTTCTGTAAGTTTTTGCCTCCAAACCCTGACGGGAATTGCTGCTTAAGGCCATTTTAGTGGGGCACATGGAAACTGTGATGTGGGCTATAGTTAATAGCCTGGCCATTCAATCCGGCCACTGATAACCCTCAGGCTGACGTATAAAGCAAGTCCGTATAGGGATGAGACATCTGGACCAAAAAAAACAGTCTGCTCCTGATATGCTTTTGTTATTTGTGTGGATGGTCACCGGAAAGGCCCCTATGCCGAGAGAGGAAAACAACAACTAGCAGACCAGTCCCACCAACGGACTGCAGGGGCTGAAGCGTCCTCTGCTCCAGAGCAAAGAGACATACAACTGACTACCTCCTGGATTTAAGAGATTCACACACCGTCCTAGACAGCGCATATACTCATGGACTGCCACTGTCATCAGAAAATGCTGACCAGCATAGAAAAGCTGACCCGCCTACGAGACCCTGGCCAAAGCTAAAACCTGCCCGGGGCAGATTCCCGAGCCAATAGGCCAGGGCGTTCTCAGCAGGCAAACCACATCAGAGCCTCTTTATCCTATACAGAGGCTTCCCCTGGGTTTTGAATGAATTCTTCATGTTCTGTATCACCCCCAAGCCACAGGGGTGATCAAGCACTTCAGGTTTAAACAGCTGATGGGAGGGGACAAGACAACCCCAGCCTGAACTATACATCTCAGGCAAGCAGTCTGGGGTCTCAATGCAGCAGGTCCCTGCAAGGGCACTTCTCATTTGTGCCATATGTTTGATCAAAGTGTCTATTCTATAAAAGGTGTTTCTTTTGTATACAACTGTCCCTGACAAAAGATCTGGGTTCCCACAGAGGTCACTGCCTCAAGACTAGCACAGACAGCCTGGGCGGCTATACCCAGGCAACCCTCACCTCAAGTCCCACAGGAGATAGGGGAGGGGAGGAGGGAATTATTCATGTTCTCTCTTCTCCTTCCCAGATTATCTCACAATGACGGACAGGTGCCTCATTCACGGGCCCCAATGACACGGACTTGTGCTAGAGCTACCAATCAGACCAACTGTTGGCCCTGTCAACATCTGAACCGACATGACGAGTCATCCCTCACATGGTTCCAGCTGATCCGTCAACAAGGAGGACACCTCGTGGACCAAGTGAATGTGTAACCTGGAGAACTGGGGAGATGGTGTGGTGGATGACTTCGGTTGACTCCACTACTCGGGGAAAACATCTTTTGAGGTATGGAAGCTGCCAGGGGGGAACGCTCCAGCTTTAGAAGGAAATACTCTCTGTGTGCTAAAACTGTAAATGGCGCGGGACTGGGTGGTTTGATTCTGAAAACGGTACTTTTAAGACTGAGTTTGCTGTTACTCTGGACGTGGAGAACTTGCAGAATGTGACCAGGTGGTCCACATACATTGACTGGCTACACCAAGGCTGAGTCAGCCTGGTCTGGCAATGGGAGCACCCTGTTCAATTATGCTGAGAAAGGGAGCTTTGTATCACGGGTGCTGAAATGTGTATCATTCACATCATGTGCCATGTTGGGAGACATACGCTGTTTTTACATAAATGAATCAGGACGTGTTATACATATGTAAGCTTGGACAAATGCAGCCCTTTGGTAGATTCAGTTGGCTTGACTTAAGCCACAACGGGGGTGGCTACTTTAGATCTCTCCTCCAAGCAGGCCTGAGTAATCCGCTGGGGACTGTCCCGCAAGTGACCCTCATTAAACGCTGCCTCAAACAAGGCACAGATGTAATACGCACCAGAGCCAAGCGCCAAACCACAGACACGCAGCTCCACGACCAAAATGGATGATGGGCATACCAGGACCTGGTACTGCTTTGCTGCTTTTTCTGACACCCTGATGGGAGTCAGGGGCGGGGCGGGGGGCTGTTGAGGGAATGGTCTGCCTCTATGCCTCCCATCCAGGATGCCTAAGTAAAGGCCTTGGGCCCAGAACATTCTCCGAAAGGGAGGCTAGGAACTGAGACGTCTTCGCTCTCCCAGTTCCTTCTCCTTGTCAGAGAAGACCTTCCCTGTTCTGGGCACACAGTAACTCTGTCTCTCGCACATTTGTGGGCACCATACTGGCACCTGGCCAACCCAAATTCTATATCCATTTCTGGTGCGGGGGGAACGGGGTTTCTTGTACTACAGCACAAGACAGAAAATATGCCAGACTCTAAAAGCCAGCCTCGGGGATGGACTGAAGGGGAAATAGGCTTTGAGAGGCCAAACACAGGCGCCCTCACGTGGTCCTCTAGTTCACCATTTGCACTCTATGTAAGCACCTGGCATGGAACCACTACTGTCCACCACCACTATAAAACCTCCTCCCTCCCGCTGCAGGGTGCAGAGATCTACTCCGGTCCTGCTGCCACCCAGGACTTAGATTTGGCCTCATATGTAAGTCTCTCTAATGTACTCCTCTGCTGCCACTCTGGAGTTGCCCACTTCTTTCTTTGGTCTCTTGGCACCCTCCATTTTCGGAGACAAATTTCACATTAATGGTCCAAGCCTGGACAGGTTGGTTTGACGCTTTTATCCAGACCACTAAAACTTTCTCCATATCAACAATAGGGCTGTTCCGCTTTATCATTCATATGTTCACCAGTAGCACTTTTAATTTCCTTGAAGAACTTCTCCTTTGCATTCACAACTTGGCTGTTTGGTGAAAAAGGCCTAGCTTTTGGCCTGTCTCAGCTTTCAACACGCCTTCCTCACTAAGCTTAATCATTTCTAGTTTTTTATTTAAACTGAGAGATGTGTTGCTCTTCCCTTCACTTCAATACTTGGAGGCCACTGTAGGGTTATTAATTGGCCTAATTTAAATACTGTCATATCTTAGGGAATAGGAAGGCCTGAGGAGAGGGAAAGAGATGGTCAAGAGCCAGTTGGTGAAGCAGTCAGAACACACACAATATTTATCGATTAAGTTCACCACCTTATATGGGCACGGTTCATGGCACCCGAAAATAATTAAAATAGTAATATCAAAGATCATTGATCACAGATCACCATAACAGATACAATAATAATAATAAAGTCTGAAATATTGTGATAATTACCAAAATGTGATAGAGACAAGAAGTGAGCACATGCTGTTGGAAAAAGGGCACTGACAGACTTCCTCGAAGCAGGACTGCCACAAACCTTCAATTTGTAAAATATGCAATATCTGCGAAGCACAATAAAAGGAGGTATGCCTGAAGTGGCAACGGGAGGGAAAGAGAAGTACAGGAGACAAAGGGGTTTGACAGTGGACCAGGGAGTACTTGAGAGAACTTATGTTTATAAAACCAGAGCGCGCAGAGCTAGAGAACAAACAAGCCACTGAAAACACTCACTGCCTTCATCTTACATGGCTTTACCTTTAGTCCTGGAGAATTACAAGGCTCCCAGTTGTTAAATCTAAAACATTTATATATATTTATTAGTCCATGGGGAAAAATCATGCTGAACAAATTTATCCGAGGCATAAAAGGAAACCGTAGCTTAGGTGCTAGCCACAAACAAGAACCTATGCAACATTTAAGGAGGGTACAAGGAGCACGTATCAGCCACCACTCTAAAGGTGCTTATAATCTTAGAAGGCATGTGTAAGCTCCTTCGAGAAGTCCCTGGGTAGGGCAAACAGTAAAGTGCTGGGCTAACCAATGGGCAGTTCAAACCCATCAAGAGGTGCCTCAAAAGAAAGGCCTGGTAATCTGCTCCCAAAAGGTCACAGTTCTGAAAACCCGATGGAGCAGTTCTATACTGATACATGGGGTCACCATGAGTTGGAGTCAACTCGATGGCACTGCTACTACTATTAAGCTTCTTGCCATTGTTGTTAGATGCCATCCAGTCAGTTCCAACTAATAGCAACCCTATGTACCACAGAACGAAACACTGCCCAGTCCTGCGCCACGCTCATAATCGTTCTTATGCTTGAGCCCATTGTTGCAGCCACTGTGTCAATCCACCTCGTTGAGGGTCTCCCTCTTTTCCAATGATCCTGTACTTTACCAAGAATGATGTTCTTCTCCATGGACTGATCCTTCCCGACATGTCCAAAGTATGTAACACACAGTCTCCCCATCCTTGCTTCTAAGAAGTATTCTGGTTGTACTTCTGCCAAGACAGATTTGTTCATTCTTTTGGCAGTCCATGGTATATTCACTATTCTTTGCCAACACCACAATTCAGCGGCGTCAATTCTTCTTTGGCCTTCCTTATTCATTGTCCAGCTTTCACATGCATATGATGCAATTGAAAATACCATGGCTTGGGTGAGGCGCACCTTAGTCTTCAAGGTGACATCTTTACTTTTCAACACTTTAAAAAGGTCCTTTGTGGCAGGTTTGCCCAATGCAATGTGTCTTTTGATTTCTTGACTGCTGCTTCCATGGCTGTTGATTGTGGATCCAAGGACAATGAAATCCTTGACAACTTCAATCTTTTCTCCGTTTATCACGATGTTGCTCATTGGTCCAGTTGTGAGGATTTTTGTTTTCTTTATGTTGAGCTGTAATCCATAATGAAAGCTGTGGTCTTTGATCTTCATTAGCAAGTGCTTCAATTCCTCTTCACTTTCAGCAAGCAAGGTTGTGTCATCTGCATACCACAGGTTGTTGATGACTCTTCCTCCAATCCTAATGCCGCATTCTTCTTCATATAGTTCAGCTTCTCGGATTATTTGCTCAGCATACAGACTGAATAGGTATGGTGAAAGGGTACAACCCTCACGCACCCCTTTCCTGATTTTAAACCAGTAAGTATCCCCTTGTTCTGTCCGAACAACTGCCTCTTGATCTATGTAAAGGTTCCTCATGAGCACAATTAAGTGTCCTGGAATTCCCATTCTTCGCAATGTTATTCATAATTTGTTATGATCCACACAGTCGAATGCCTTTGCATAGTCAATAAAACACAGGTAAACATCCTTCTGGTATTCTCTGCTTTCAGCCAGGATCCATCTGACATCAGCAATGATACCCCTGGTTCCACATCCTCTTCTGAATTTGGCCTGAATTTCTGGCAGTTCCCTGTCGATACACTGCTACAGCTGTTTTTGAATGATCTCCAGCAAAATCTTGTCTGTGCATAATATTAAGGATATTGTTATATAATTTCCACATTCAGTTGGATCACCTTTCCTGGGAATAGGCATAAATATGAATCTCTTCCAGTCAGTTGGCCAGGAAGCTGTCTTCCATATTTCTTGGCATAGATGACTGAGCACTTCCAGCGCTGCATCCGTTTGCTGAAACATCTCAATTGGTATTCTGTCAATTCCTGGAGCCTTGTCTTTCGCCAATGCCTTCAGCGCAGCTTGGAGTTCTTCCTTCAGTAGCATCAGTTCCTGATCATATGCTACCTCCTGAAATGGTTGAATGTCATCAAATTCTTTTTGGTATAGTAACTCTGTGTAGTCCTTCCAACTTCTTTTGATGCTTCCTGCATCGTTTAATATTTTCCCCATAGAATCCTTCACTATTGCCAACTCCAGGCTTGCATTTTTTCTTCAGTTCTTTCAGCTTGAGAAATGCCAAGCGTGTTCTTCCCTTTTGGTTTTCTATCTCCAGCTCTTTGCATATGTCATTATAATACTTTGTCTTCTCGAGCTGCCCTTCGAAATCTTCTGCTCAGTTCTTTTACTTCATCATTTCTTCCCTTTGCTTTAGCTGCTCAACATTGGACAGCAAGTTTCAGAGGCTCCTCTGACATCCATCTTGGTCTTTTCTTTCTTTCCTGTTCTTTCAATGACCTCTTGCTTTCTTCATGTATGATGTCCTTGATGTCATTCCACAACTCGTCTGGTCTTCAGTTATTAGTGGTCAACGTGTCAAATCTATTCTTGAGATGGTCTCTAAATTCAGGTGGGATATACTCAAGGTCATATCTTGGCTCTCATGGACTTGCTCTGATTTTCTTCAGTTTCAACTTGAACTGGCATATGAGCAGTTGACGGTCTGTTCCACAGTCGGCCCCTGGCCTTGTTTTGACTGATGATATTGAGCTTTTCCATTGTCTCTTTCCACAGATGTAGTCAATTTGATTCCTCTGTGCTCCATCTGGCGAGGTCCATGTGTATAGTCGCTGTCTATGTTGATGAAAAAAGGTATTTGCAATAAAGAAGTCATTGGTCTTGCAAAATTCTATCATTCAATCTCCGGCATTTTTCTATCATCAAGGCCATTATTTTCCAACTACTGATCCTTCTTCTTCATTTCCAACTTTCGCATTCCAATCATCAGTAATTATCAATACATCCGATTGCATGTTTAAGCAATTTCAGACTACAGAAGCTGATAAAAATCTTCAATTTCTTCATCTTGGGCTTTAGTAGTTGGTGCGTAAAATTGAATAATGGTTGTATTAACTGGTCTTCCTTGTAGGCATATGGATATTATCCTACCACTGACAGCGTTTGTACTTCAGGATAGATCTTGAAATGTTTTTGAAGATGGACGTGACATCATTCCTCTTTGTCATTCCCAGCATAGCAGACCATATGACTGTCCGATTCAAAATGGCCAATACCAGTGTCTATTTCAGCTCACTAATGCCTAGGATATCGAAGTTTACACGTTCCATTTCATTTTTTGACAATTTCCAATTTTCCTAGATTCATACTTCGTACAGCCCAGGTTCCAATATCCTTAGAAGTGAAAATCACAGGAATGATTTAGCAGAGATGCCTTCTCAGGCAATCACCATGAACAGCATTGGCCTAGGGGCTGTTCTGAGTGGGTCTGTGGGATGGAGGTAAGCTTAAGTCATCCAATGTACATAAAGCATTAGCCCAACGGTTTTCACTTTGCTCACGTGGTCTAGTCCGAGCTGAGACATGGCTGGACATGCCATTCACATGAGACACCAGGCCCTAGATGACAATGCTTCTGCTGAGTCCCAGCAGCAAGTGCCTGTCATCCTGGGAGCTTGGAGCACTTCCCTGGGGCTTCTGCCAAGCACTGGGCTGGGCATCAGAGTCCAGGGCTCCTACTGCAAGAGCCACGTGTTGCGGGGACCCCAAAGCATAGCCAGGCTGTGCAGTTTGACTAGCCGGATGTGCCTCTGGGCAGCAATGACAGAACTGCACCAGGCGGCCAGCCACCCACGTGGGCCAGCACTCTGCTGGCAGCAGGTCTCTCTCTTACTCATAAGAGCTGCCGTTCATGCAGCACGCACAGACTATGTCACAGGCATGGGCCATGAGAAAGGGGATCTGCACAGGCGTCCTAGGTGGCTGAGCTTTGTTAGGGAGAAGCAGGTTGTGCAAAGTAGAGTCACATTTGGCACAAATGCTTAAGCGCTCAGATGCTAACCGAAAGGTCAGCGGTCGGAACCCACCCAGTGGCTCTGCAGGAGAAAGACATGGCAATCTGCTCCCATAAAGATTACTGTCTAAGAAACCCTATAGGGCAGCTCTACTCTGTCACATGGGGCCACTATGAGTCGGAATCAACTCAAGGGCACATAATGACAACAAGAGTCACATTTTAGAGACTGCCACGACCTGCACAAGAGTAAGACAGCCAAAACAATTATGAGAAAGCACCTATTAGCGAGTGGCAGCACAAGCCTAGGAACAGCAACGTGGCCTCTAGGCTGCACCACAGGACAAGGCAACGCCGGGTGTGGTTGGTGAGGAAGGGCACTTACTGCAGTGAGATGCCCGACGTGGCGGCGGGACGCCACACTCACATCAGCAGGGGCCTCCCTCACCTGCGTGACAGGGCCTGGGCATTCAGGGAGCCACAGGACACAGGCACGAACCCACAAGTGCTGCTCAGCCACGTCATTTGTAAATAGGTCGTGAAGACTATCTTAACATAATTTGCTTTCCAGCACGAGAAACCACGTCAATCAACTCTACAAAATGGCACAGCAAAGAGTCTCTCGTGAAGCTTTCTGGCAACGGGACAAATGCAGATTTTACAGTGAGCTAATCCATCCTTCAGATAAAGCAGCTGGGACTTGAATTGAGTTTTCATTCATTCATTCAACAACTATTTGAGAGCTGAGGGTGAGTGGGGCACCGTCCTGGACATGGTGCCTGGAGTTAGTTACACCGTGGAGTCAGACGAACGTGGACTCACATCCCAGCTCACTCCTCAGAGCTGCCCAGCCTGGTAACACGCTTCATGGAGCCACTCTGCTGATGGTAAGAGGTACCATGGGGACTGATAGCAGCATATGTGACGTATAAGGCCAGTCCGTCATAAAAACCAGCTCCTGTTGCATCAATTCCGACTCATGGAGACCCCATGTGTGTCAGGGTAGAACTGTGCCTCACAGGGTTCTCAGTGGCTAGTTTTTCAGAAGTAGATTGCCAGGCCTTTCTTCCGAGAAGCCTCTGGGTGGACTAAAACCTCCAACCTCTCGGCTAGCAGCAGAGCGCACTAACCGCTTGCACCACCCAGGGACTCTGGGTCTGTAATAGCTCTCAACAATTAGTAAAGTTTGTTTTGTTTTAATGGTGTTAGACTCCTTGAAATGAGCCTTGGTGGCACAGTGGTTAAGCACTCTGCTGCCATGTGAAAAGTTGGAGGTTCGAGCCCACCAGCCACTCTGTGGGAAAAGGACCTGGCAATCTGCTCCCGTAAAGACTAACAGCCTAGGAAATCCTATGGGGCAGTTTCTACTCTGTCATACGGAGTCACTATGAGTCAGAATCAACTCGATGGCATACAACAAGTGTAAGACTAGAGTCCCTGGGCAGTGCATCTGAAAGGCTGATGGTTCAAGTCCACCAAGAGGTGCCACAGAAGAAAGGCCTGGCAATCTGCTTCTGAAAGGTCACATCAATTGAAAACTCTATGGAGCGCAGTTCTACTGTGACATACACGGGGTTGCTATGAGTCGGAATCAACTCCACAGCACACAACAACAACAACAGGCTCCCTGAATACACTCCTCCCGTGTTAATATCATGGGTCAGTGCGTACCTGAGGGAAGCCAAGGGTCACTGAGCTTGCGGACGGCCGGGGGAACTGCCTTTCCACACCGTGATCGTCTCCACACGCACAAATGGTGGATGAAGCTCTAAAGCAGAAGCTTCCTAATGTAGAAACTGCTGAACCCTTACATGGAGGATGGAAGGAAATCAGATCAGCCCAGCGTGCAGGCTCACACACCTAGACGGAAACACCTTCCAAAAGAAACTCCAGCCCAGAACAAGGCTACCGTTTCATTTCTGGTGGCTTAGGGTGTTTTAACAAACTCACAGAGCATACAGCAGGCCCGAGAGATACACCCACCACGGGGCCCTGAGGGGGCACCGCTAGGGGCTCCATTTCAATAGATGCTTTAGTGCTGCTATTTCTTCCATTCTTAAGTGGCATGATCACCATTTTAATTTTTCAAAAATCAAAATGCTGTACTTGTAACTTACCAGACTATGAGAAAATAAATTTCTCTTTGTTAAAGCCAAAAAAAAAATCAAAATGTGCTTTATAATTAATGAACAGATTTAAGAGGCTGGTGCTTCGTTTTTCTGGTACTTTGGAGTCAAGAAACTACAGTGTGAACCTCATGAAAGCTTCCCAGCAACTCTGCACTGTGCCGCCGAGGATGATGGAATTCAGAAGTGCCTACCAGAGATCATAAGACCATGTCTCAGGCCAAGCCCTTTCCCTCCAGCAAGGGGGCCTGAAAGGCAACACGAATGAACCCAAATATTTGTGAAAACGTGTGGCCTCCCTCTTTAAACAGACTGGCACGTACTATCCCAGTAAGGGCTGCGAAGGTGCCAAGGCCCCGCTCCTGGCGAAACAGATTCCATGTGGAGGTTAAGGGCGTGGGCCTGGAGCCAGACTGCTGGGTTCAAATTCCAACCCTACCACCTTCGACAGTAACTCTCTGAGCCTCACTTTCCCATCTGTAAAATGGGCATCTTAACAGCACTCACTTTACAGGATTGTTGTGAGAACAAAGAATGTTAGTGTTTCAGGTGCTGACAGCCTTGCAGGACCACGGTGAGTGCACCAACACCTCTGCCTAGAGCTCACCTGCTCCAGGTGAGTATGAAAAGCACCTCCTACAAATCTACAAATGCACAGGGACAAGACAAACCCCTCCAATAGAGAAACAGGCAGAGAGAATTGACAGAAGAAATACAGATGACCCATGATATGTGAAAAAAAGAAAGCCTGATCAAGTCTTAAAAATATGCAAAGCCAGGGGGCAGAGCCAAGATGGCGGACTAGGCAGACGCTACCTTGGATCCCTCTTACAACAAAGACATGGAAAAACAAGTGAATCGATCACATACATAACAATCTACGAACCCTGAACAACAAACACAGATTTAGAGACGGAGAACGAACTAATACGGGGAAGCAGCGATTGTTTCCAGAGCCTGGAGCCAGCGTACCAGTCAGGTACGGCACAAGCACAGAGAGCTGCTCCACCCCCTGAACTAACCCCGGGAGGGGGACCAGCCGGTTCCACAGGCGGCGTGGGACGCAGCCAGTAGGAGAAGTCCCTGGGAGGCAGTGACTGGTCTTGGAGCAGAAAGAGCAGCGTCCGAGCTGGGGAACCGTCCTGCAGGGATCTGGACTGGACGCAGGTACGGCATAAACACGGAGAGTTGCTCCACCTCCCTGAACTAACCCCGGGAAGGGGCCCAGCCGGGTCGCGCGGGCGGCGTGGGATGCAGCCGGTAAGAGAAGTCCCTGGTAGGCAGCGACTGGTATTGGAGCGGGGAGAACAGCGTCCCAGCCAGGACACTCGGTCACGGCACAAGCACAGGGAGCTGCTCCACCCATCTGAACTAACCCCGGGAGGAGGCCCAACTGGTTCTCGGAGGCGGCACGGCCACGTGGCTGGAGGGACAAGAAGTCCCCGGGAGGCAGCGACTGATTTTGGAGTCCAGAGTGCACCGTCCCAGTAGGGGAGCCTTGACGCTGGGCGTGGGGCTGGAAGCAGAGGATCTGACCGTGACTCCAGCGGGCCAGACCCCCCGGGGGCAATCTCCACACAGCCAGCACACATAGGCGACGTGCCCGCGGGAATCTCAGATATAATAGTCATTCCAAGCAAGACAAGCAACTCTGGCTATATTCTGAGGTGCTACTCTCCTATCTCTCTGTTCCCTCCCCCACCCTCCCCAGGCGGCTTCATTAACATCTGAATAGCCTGAGCCAGAGGGAGAACTCTGATAGGGATCTGACTGCATTTTTTTTTAGCGGATTTTCTGGAAAAACTAGTTTCCCAGTGATGGCGCGGAGACAACAATCCATATCAAACCACTTAAAGAAGCAGACCATGACAGCTTCTCCAACCCCCCAAACAAAAGAATCAAAATCTTTCCCAAATGAAGATACAATCTTGGAATTATCAGGTACAGAATATAAAAAACTAATTTACAGAATGCTTAATGATATCACAAATGAAATTAGGATAAATGCAGAAAAAGCCAAGGAACACACTGATAAAACTGTTGAAGAACTCAAAAAGATTATTCAAGAACATACTGGAAAAATTAATAAGTTGCAAGAATCCATAGAGAGACAACATGTAGAAATCCAAAAGATTAACAATAAAATAACAGAATTAGACAACGCACTAGGAAGTCAGAGGAGCAGACTCGAGCCATTAGAATGCAGACTGGGACATCTGGAGGACCAGGGAATCAACACCAACATAGCTGAAAAAAAATCAGATAAAAGAATTTAAAAAAATGAAGAAACCCTAAGAATTATGTGGGACTCTATCAAGAAGGATAACCTGCGGGTGATTGGAGTCCCAGAACAGGGAGGGGGGACAGAAAACACAGAGAAAATAGTTGAAGAACTCCTGACAGAAAACTTCCCTGACTTCATGAAAGACGAAAGGATATCTATTCAGGATGCTCATCGAACCCCATTTAAGATTGATCCAAAAAGAAAAACACCAAGACATATTATCATCAAACTCACCAAAACCAAAGATGAACAGTAAATTTTAAAAGCAGCCAGGGAGAAAAGAAAGGTTTCCTTCAAGGGAGAATCAATAAGAATATGTTCTGACTACTCAGCAGAAACCATGCAGGCAAGAAGGGAATGGGACGACATAAACAGAACACTGAAGGAGAAAAACTGCCAGCCAAGGATCATATATCCAGCAAAACTCTCTCTGAAATATGAAGGCGAAATTAAGATATTTACAGACAAACACAAGTTTAGAGAATTTGCAAAAACCAAACCAAAGCTACAAGAAATACTAAAGGGTATTGTTTGGTCAGAGAACCAATAATATCAGATATCAGCACAACACAAGGTCACAAAACAGAACGTCCTGATATCAACTCAAATAGGGAAAGCACAAAAACGAACAAATTAAGATTAATTAAAAAAAAAATACACATAACAGAGAATCACGGAAGTCAATAGGTAAAAGATCACAATAATCAAAAAGAGGGACTAAATACAGGAGGCATTGAACTGCCATATGGAGAGTGATACAAGGCGATATAGAACAATACAAGTTAGGTTTTTACTTAGAAAAATAGGGGTAAATAATAAGGTAACCACAAAAAGGTATAACAACTCTATAACTCAAGATAAAAACCAAGAAAAACGTAACGACTCAACTAACATAAAGTCAAGCACTATGAAAATGAGGATCTCACAATTTACTAAGATAAACGCCTCAGCACAAAAAAGTATGTGGAAAAATGAAATTGTCAACAACACACATAAAAAGGCATCAAAATGACAGCACTAAAAACTTATTTATCTATAATTACCCTGAATGTAAATGGACTAAATGCACCAATAAAGAGACAGAGAGTCACGGACTGGATAAAGAAACACGATCCATCTATATGCTGCCTACAAGAGACACACCTTAGACTTAGAGACATAAACAAACTAAAACTCAAAGGATGGAAAAAAGTATATCAAGCAAACAATAAGCAAAAAAGAAGAGGAGTAGCAATATTAATTTCTGACAAAATAGACTTTAGACTTAAATCCACCACAAAGGATAAAGAAGGACACTATATAATGATAAAAGGGACAATTGATCAGGAAGACATAACCATATTAAATATTTATGCACCCAATGACAGGGCTGCAAGATACATAAATCAAATTTTAACAGAATTGAAAAGCGAGATAGATACCTCCACAATTATAGTAGGAGACTTCAACACACCACTTTCGGAGAAAGACAGGACATCCAGTAAGAAGCTCAACAGAGACACGGAAGATCTAATTACAACAATCAACCAACTTGACCTCATTGACTTATACAGAACTCTCCACCCAACTGCTGCAAAGTATACTTTTTTTTCTAGCACACATGGAACATTCTCTAGAATAGACCACATATTAGGTCATAAAACAAACCTTTGCACAGTCCAAAACATTGAAATATTACAAAGCATCTTCTCAGACCACAAGGCAATAAAACTAGAGATCAATAACAGAAAAACGAGGGAAAAGAAATCAAATACTTGGAAAATGAATAATACCCTCCTGAAAAAAGACTGGGTTATAGAAGACATCAAGGAGGGAATAAGGAAATTCATAGAAAGCAACGAGAATGAAAATACTTCCTATCAAAACCTCTGGGACACAGCAAAAGCAGTGCTCAGAGGCCAATTTATATCAATAAATGCACACATACAAAAAGAAGAAAGAGCCAAAATCAGAGAACTGTCCCGACAACTTGAACAAATAGAAAGTGAGCAACAAAAGAATCCATCAGGCACCAGAAGAAAACAAATAATAAAAATTAGAGCTGAACTAAATGAATTAGAGAACAGAAAAACAATTGAAAGAATTAACAAAGCCAAAAGCTGGTTCTTTGAAAAAAATAACAAAATTGATAAACCATTGGCTAGACTGACTAAAGAAATACAGGAAAGGAAACAAATAACCCGAATAAGAAATGAGAAGGACCACATCACAACAGAACCAAATGAAATTAAAAGAATCATTTCAGATTATTATGAAAAATTGTACTCTAACAAATTTGCAAACCTAGAAGAAATGGATGAATTCCTGGAAAAACACTACCTACCTAAACTAACACATTCAGAAGTAGAACAACTAAATAGACCCATAACAAAAAAAAAGAGATTGAAACGGTAATCAAAAAACTCCCAACAAAAAAAAGCCCTGGCCCGGACGGCTTCACTGCAGAGTTCTACCAAACTTTCAGAGAAGAGTTAACACCACTACTACTAAAGGTATTCCAAAGCATAGAAAATGACGGAATACTACCCAACTCATTCTATGAAGCTACCATCTCCCTGATACCAAAACCGGGTAAAGACATTACAAAAAAAGAAAATTATAGACCTATATCCCTCATGAACATTGATGCAAAAATCCTCAACAAAATTCTAGCCAATAGAATCCAACAACACATCAAAAAAATAATTCACCATGATCAAGTGGGATTTATACCAAGTATGCAAGGCTGGTTTAATATCAGAAAAACCATTAATGTAATCCATCACATAAATAAAACAAAAGACAAAAACCACATGATCTTATCAATTGATGCAGAAAAGGCATTTGACAAAGTCCAACATCCATTCATGATAAAAACTCTTACCAAAATAGGAACTGAAGGAAAATTCCTCAACATAATAAAGGGCATCTATGCAAAGCCAACAGCCAATATCACTCTAAATGGAGAGAACCTGAAAGCATTTCCCTTGAGAACGGGAACCAGACAAGGATGCCCTTTATCACCGCTATTATTCAACATTGTGCTAGAAGTCCTAGCCAGGGCAATTAGGCTAGACAAAGAAATAAAAGGTATCCGGATTGGCAAGAAGAAGTAAAGTTATCACTATTTGCAGATGACATGATTATATACACAGAAAACCCTAAGGAATCCTCCAGAAAACTACTGAAACTAATAGAAGAGTTTGGCAGAGTCTCAGGTTATAAAATAAACATACAAAAATCACTTGGATTCCTCTACATCAACAAAAAGAACACCGAAGAGGAAATCACCAAATCAATACCATTCACAGTAGCCCCCAAGAAGATAAGATACTTAGGAATAAATCTTACCAAGGATGTAAAAGACCTATACAAAGAAAACTACAAAGCTCTACTACAAGAAATTCAAAAGGACATACTTAAGTGGAAAAACATACCCTGCTCATGGATAGGAAGACTTAACATAGTAAAAATGTCTATTCTACCAAAAGCCATCTATACATTTAACGCACTTCTGATCCAAATTCCAATGTCATATTTTAAGGGGATAGAGAAACAAATCACCAATTTCATATGGAAGGGAAAGAAGCCCCGGATAAGCAAAGCACTACTGAAAAAGAAGAAGAAAGTGGGAGGCCTCACCTTACCTGACTTCAGAACCTACTATACAGCCACAGTAGTCAAAACAGCCTGGTATTGGTACAACAACAGACACATAGACCAATGGAACAGAATTGAGAACCCAGACATAGATCCATCCACGTATGAGCAGCTGATATTTGACAAAGGACCAGTGTCAATTAACTGGGGAAAAGATAGCCTTTTTAACAAATGGTGCTGGCATACCTGGATATCCATTTGCAAAAAAATGAAACAGGACCCATACCTCACACCATGCACAAAAACTAACTCCAAGTGGATCAAAGACCTAAACATAAAGACTAAAACGATAAAGATCATGGAAGAAAAAATTGGGACAACCCTAGGAGCCCTAATACAAGGTATAAACAGAATACAAAACATTACCAAAAATGATGAAGAGAAACCCGATAACTGGGAGCTCCTAAAAATCAAACACCTATGCTCATCTAAAGACTTCTCCAAAAGAGTAAAAAGACCACCTACAGACTGGGAAAGAATTTTCAGCTATGACATCTCCGACCAGCGCCTGATCTCTAAAATCTACATGATTCTGTCAAAACTCAACCACAAAAAGACAAACAACCCAATCAAGAAGTGGGCAAAGGATATGAACACACATTTCACTAAAGAAGATATTCAGGCAGCCAACAGATACATGAGAAAATGCTCTCGATCATTAG
Source organism: Elephas maximus indicus (assembly GCF_024166365.1). Lineage (NCBI taxonomy): Eukaryota > Metazoa > Chordata > Mammalia > Proboscidea > Elephantidae > Elephas > Elephas maximus. The sequence continues at coordinate 191,640,429 of NC_064822.1, read as the reverse complement.
CCATTAGAGAAATGCAAATTAAAACTACGATGAGATTCCATCTCACACCAGCAAGGCTGGCATTAATCCAAAAAACACAAAATAATAAATGTTGGAGAGGCTGCGGAGAGATTGGAACTCTCATACACTGCTGGTGGGAATGTAAAATGGTACAACCACTTTGGAAATCCATCTGGCGTTATCTTAAACAGTTAGAAATAGAACTACCATACAACCCAGAAATCCCACTCCTAGGAATATACCCTAGAGATACAAGAGCCTTCATACAAACAGATATATGCACACCCATGTTTATTGCAGCTCTGTTTACAATAGCAAAAAGTTGGAAGCAACCAAGGTGTCCATCAACGGATGAATGGGTAAATAAATTGTGGTATATTCACACAATGGAATACTACGCATCAATAAAGAACAGTGACGAATCTCTGAAACATTTCATAACATGGAGGAACCTGGAAGGCATTATGCTGAGCGAAATTAGTCAGAGGCAAAAGGACAAATATTGTATAAGACCACTATTATAAGATCTTGAGAAATAGTAAACCTGAGAAGAACACACACTTTTGTGGTTACGAGGGGGGGAGGGAGGGAGGTGGGGAGGGAGGGAGGGTGGGAGAGGGTTTTTTATTGATTAATCAGTAGATAAGAACTGCTTTAGGTGAAGGGAAAGACAACACTCAATACATGGAAGGTCAGCTCAATTGGACTGGACCAAAAGCAAAGAAGTTTCCGGGATAAAATGAATGCTTCAAAGGTCAGCGGAGCAAGGGCGGGGGTCTGGGGAACATGGTTTGCGGGGACTTCTAAGTCAATTGGCAAAATAATTCTATTATGAAATCATTCTGCATCCCACTTTGAAATGTGGCGTCTGGGGTCTTAAATGCTAACAAGCGGCCATCTAAGATGCAGCAATTGGTCTCAACCCACCTGGAGCAAAGGAAAAGGAAGAACACCAAGGCCACACGACAACTAAGAGCCCAAGAGACAGAAAGGGCCACATGAACCAGAGACCTACATCATCCTGAGACCAGAAGAACTAGTTGGTGCGCGGCCACAATCGATGACTGCCCTGACAGGGAGCACAGCAGAGGACCCCTGAGGGAGCAGGAGATCAGTGGGATACAGACCCCAAATTCTCATAAAAAGACCAAACTTAATGGTCTGACTGAGACTGGAGGAATCCCGGCGGCCATGCTCCCCAGACCTTCAGTTGACACAGGACAGGAACCATCCCCGAAGACAACTCATCAGAAATGAAAGGGACTGGTCAGCGGGTGGGAGAGAGACGCTGATGAAGAGTGAGCTAATGATATCAGGTGGACACTCGAGATTGTGTTGGCAACTCTTGTCTGGAGGGGGGATGGGAGGATAGAGAGAGAGGGAAGCCGGCAAAATTGTCAAGAAAGGAGAGACTGAAAGGGCTGACTCAAGAGGGGGAGAGCAAGTGGGAGTAGGGAGTGAGATGTATGTAAACTTAAATGTGACAGACTGATTGGACTTGTAAACGTTCACTTGAAGCTTAATAAAAGTTATTAAAAAAAAAATATGCAAAGCCTCTCAAGCGATAATTTTACATTTAGCAGTTATCCCAAGAAAATAACCAGAGATGAGAGCAAAGATGTAGGCACAAGGATACTGAAGTAGCAGTTCAGGGGGAGAAGCTGGAGAAAACAAAACGTGTGACAATCAGGGGTTGGCCACGTGACCTGCAGCCCATCCCAAGGACGGCATTGTGGCTACTACAGGCTCTCTTGCAGAAGGCTGTCTCACCCTGGGGAACGGTCCCTGGCTTATTTCTAATGAAGAGAGGGCACTGAAGTGTCTCATAGGAGATGAACTTTTGTTTTTAAAAAAAATTTGTGCATACTACATATTTAATATGTAAGAGCCATTTGTTTTTGTTTTTTTCAATTAAACTTTTTTTTACTATACTTTAAATGAAGGTTTACAGAGTAAATTAGTTTCTCGTTCAACAGTTAATACACATACTGTTTTGTGACATTGCTTAAAACCCCACATGTCAACACTCTCCCCATCTTGATCTTGGGTTCCCTATTACCAGCTTTCCTGTCCCCTCCTGCCTTCTCATCCTTGCCCCGGGGCTGGTGTGCCCATCTAGTCCCATTTTATTTTATGGGCCTGTCTAGTCTTTGACTGAAGGGTGAACCTCAGGAGTGACTTCAGCACTCAGCTATAAGGGTGTCTGGGGGCCATACTTTCAGGGTTCTCCAGTCTCCGTCAGACCATTAAGTCAGGTCCTTCTTTGTGAGTTAGAATTCTGTTCTACATTTTTCTCCAGCTCTGTCCGGGACCCTCTTCTGTGATCTCTGTCACAGCAGTCGGTGGTGGTAGCTGGGCACCATCTAGTTGTGCTGGACTCAGTCTGGTGGAGTGAAGGCCATTTTGACTTAAAGCAACTTATTTATTATCTCTTTTGGCAAGGGGTACCATGTAAGTGACATCGATGGGAAAGCAAGCTTCTCTCCATCCCCTTTTTGCTCACAGCATCTCATGGGAAGAGAGGAAGGGCCGCAGCTGGTCCTCTGGCTACATTCGGCCTCGCACAGCACACGAGGAGCCACAGGTGGGCGGGGTGGGGGGGGCCTCAGGGCAACCGAGTGAGGGGAGCTCGCCCCCCCCAGAGATGAAGAAGCCTGGGCACCTGGCAGGAGATGTGGCAGGTAGGCGAGGGGCCCCAGGGTGGGAGGGCACCTCCTGGTACAAAGGGAAGGATTTTGACAACAGGGATGGTGAGTGGTGGATTCTAAGTTGTTTGCGCGGCTCCACTGCTTCATCTGCTGCACGTGCAGATGCCCGAGTTTCAGGAAGAATCTAGGCAGGAGGAGGACCGCACAAATAATTTCAAATATAAGAACCAGTACAAAGCCAAGTCCTGTGAGTCAGAAGTCAAATACACCCCAGGTGCCGACACTCTCCGGCTGCTGCACCCCTCCATCTCCAACACCTGCCACTCCACACCCCTCAGCACTCTTCCCTCGCTCGTTTGTGTTTGGCAATTTGCTGCAACATCTCACAGAACTCATGAACTGTACTTACAGTTAAGTGGTTTATTAAGGAAGGAAGAGGGTACAACTCGGGATCAGGATCAGGAAGCATGCAGACAAAGTGTGGAAGGCTTCCTGAAGGAGACAGCATCCCTCCCTTCCTCGGTGCAGACAACTCTCTCTGCTCCTCTCAGCTACGCAAGCAAGCAGGCCCTTTTCTCTGCCGTGCTCACCCCCGTCAGCCATGCAGGCCTCCTCTCAGCCCTCAGGACAGGCTCCCCTCGGCCCCCTCAGGACAGGCTCCCCTCGGCCCCCTCAGGACAGGCTCCCCTCGGCCCCCTCAGGACAGGCTCCCCTCGGCCCCCTCAGGACAGGCTCCCCTCGGCCCCCTCAGGACAGGCTCCCCTCGGCCCCCTCAGGACAGGCTCCCCTCGGCCCCCTCAGGACAGGCTCCCCTCGGCCCCCTCAGGACAGGCTCCCCTCGGCCCCCTCAGGACAGGCTCCCCTCGGCCCCCTCAGGACAGGCTCCCCTCGGCCCCCTCAGGACAGGCTCCCCTCGGCCCCCTCAGGACAGGCTCCCCTCGGCCCCCTCAGGACAGGCTCCCCTCGGCCCCCTCAGGACAGGCTCCCCTCGGCCCCCTCAGGACAGGCTCCCCTCGGCCCCCTCAGGACAGGCTCCCCTCGGCCCCCTCAGGACAGGCTCCCCTCGGCCCCCTCAGGACAGGCTCCCCTCGGCCCCCTCAGGACAGGCTCCCCTCGGCCCCCTCAGGACAGGCTCCCCTCGGCCCCCTCAGGACAGGCTCCCCTCGGCCCCCTCAGGACAGGCTCCCCTCGGCCCCCTCAGGACAGGCTCTGCCTTCGGCCCCTGTACTGCTGACCCAGCTCACTGCCAGCGTAGCAGTTTGTTCAGTCCTCTTAGCTGCATCCCTAGCAGCAGTTTCCTGCGGTCACCACGGACTCTGGCGCAGGGCCCCGTCTGGGTCTCTCGTTGTCTTCAGTGTTACAGCCCTGGACCCTGTTACAGCTCTTTTAAGAGGTTCCTCACCTCTTTCTCTCTGCTTCTCTATTCTTGCCTTTTCTCCTTTCCTTTTTTTTTTGCTGAAACCTCTGTAGGGCTGGCTACATATAAACGAAAACTCCAGGTCAAGTTCAAGGCATGGCCCTCCCAGCTGGGCCAGGAACTGACCAATCCTCTTGGTGGACGATAGTCATTTCGTTCGCATAGTCTAGTACTTCATTTGCAGAAGTATACTGACCAATCCTTGCAAGGTTCATAAAATAGACCAATCACAGGCAGGCTGCAGCCCAGGGTTAGACAAAAAGTATCAAACCATCAAGTTGCTTACAGCTTACCCAGGAAATGTCAATCAACCTGGACAAAAGTAACAAACCCTCTAGAGTAGAAAACTAGGGCCAAGTAACACCTCAGGGCTTAAGGGAAAAATCTCTCAAGCTGTTTTTCCAAAGAAACAAGGCAAGAGGCCACATAAAGGAACTCATTTTACCACAAGAATGCTCCCCAACGAGGCCAACACCAAACCTAGACGAGCGGAGCACAGTAAAGCTGGTCACAGTGCCACCCCGGGCGCTAGTGGATGGTGCCAGAGCCATAGACACGCTCCCTCCACCTGCCCTGAACTTGTCATGCCTGACATCAAACTCTTCTCTCCCCAGGTTCCCCTCATCTTGTAAATGGCAGCAGCACTCCTAGGCGCTGAAGCCCAAACCCTAACAGCCAGTCCCGACCTCCCTCTTTCCCTCCCCTCCCACCTCTAGTCCATGGTAAGCCCCATCTCTATACCTCTAGACTACACCTCAACAAGCCCACCGCTTCTCAAATGCCCCGCCGTGACCCCGCTCCAAGGCGCCACACACCCCCCGGGCCCCTGCAGCACCCTCCTCGCTGGTTAGCCCACTGCCACAGAAAAGCCAAGTCTCGTTCACCCCTGCTGAAGTCGCTCCACCACAAGAATAGAGTCCAACAGCTCAGCACGGCCTTGGGGACCTGCATATTCAGCCCTGACACCTGCTCTAGGCTCACCTTTCACCACTATCCCTCCATCACACACAGCAGCTGCGGCCAAGCTGGGTCGCGCTCAGGGAAGGCGACCCAGGGCACGCCACTCCTAAGTGGACTCTGCTCCCAGTGGTCACGCCATCTGTCTCCTCCTCGGCCGGGCTAAGCCTAAACGTCGCTTCATCAGGAAGCCCACCTGAGTCGGCTTCATAAACAGGCCCCTCACTCCACTCCAGACCTGCCCTGTCCAACACGGGGGCCTCAAGCCACGCGTGGTCACTGGGCCTCCAGGACATGGTAAGCCCCGACTGACATGTGCCGCCTATGTAAAATACACCCCAGATTCTGAAGACTCAGTACAGAGGAAAGAATATGCATCACCTCACTAACAATTTGTATACTGATTACGTATCGAGTTTATATTGACTGTGTCAAAATAATATTTTATATATACTGGATTGGAAACCCTGGTGGCGTAGTGGCTAAGGACTACAGCTGGTAACCCAAAGGTTGGCAGTTCGAATCCACCAGGAGCTCCTTGGAAACCCTATGGGGCAGTTCTATTCTGTCCTTTAGGGTCGCTATGAGTCGGAATCGACTCAATGGCAATGGGTTTGGTTTTTTATATACTAGATTAACAACTAAAAGGTACTGTTGAAATTAATTTCACCTATTTCCTTTCACTTCACAATGAGGCTACTAGAGAACTTTAACCACCCACATGAGGAGTCCCTGGGTATAGCAAACGGTTAAGTGCCTGGTTACTAACCAAAAGGTTGGTGCTTCAAATCTACCCAGAGGCACTCAGAAGAAAGGTCTGGTGATAAACTTTCGAAAAAACAGCCACTGAAAACCCTATGGGGCACAGTTCTGCTCTGAAACACATGGGGTCGCCATGATTCAGGGTCAACTCAATGGCAACTGGTCTGGCTTTTGGTTACACGTGGCTTGCAGCCTTGGCCAGCACAGCCGGGGACTGCTCTCCTGTTATTTGATGCACCACTGTCTGCACTCACCTCATTTGCTGGTGCGTTTAGGGGTGGGGTTTGAGGCCTGGTAAGAGCTCGACTGCTAACCAAAAGGTCGGCAGTTCAAATTCACCAGCTGCTCCTTGGAAACCCTATGGGGCAGTTCTACTCTGTCCTATAGGGTCGCCATGAGTCCAAATCAGCTCAGTGGCAACAGGTTTGGGTTTTTTGGTTTGGGGCTTTTTTTTTTTTCTTGGTTTGGAGGATGGGCAGTCTCTGAGGGCAGCCCCTGTGGATCTCAGCACTGCATTCCCAGTGCCTAGCCCACAGGAGGTGCTGGAACCAGAATACCGTAGACGGATTATACTAAACCAAGAATTCAGAAGGCGGCAGGCGATCAGAGCCAGCAGGAACCATGAGAACAAAACAAGCATAATAGCCGGCACCTGTGAGGCAGCTCCAATGCGCCAGGCGCTGCTCTTAGAACTTGTCTTACATTAGTGCGCTGAATCCTCAGCCCAAGCCCCACATCACGTGGTGGCCAGGACCCCATCCAAGTGGGTGCTCTAGGGTCCCCACCTGGCCAGCACAGCCACTGTCTCAGCACCACACCCTGCTGCTTCCCACGTGCCCCAGAACTCACTGAAGGACCCCAGGCTTTCCAGAGGGGACCCTCCCAACGACCTCAGATGGCAGCTGGGGCACAGGAACACTGACCACACCAAGCACAGACACCAAAACTGTGGACAGGGACACTGAAGGTGATGGTTTTCTGTGCACTGGCTCTCTGTACCTTCCAGTCTCCACTGTAAACACGCCTTACTCAGCTAGTGTGTCACTCCGACTAATGCAGACAGGAGACCCCCCTGAGTGAGAACCACTCGTGAATTGCTGAGGCTGGTGTGGCTCTGTTTTTTGGTTTCTTCACAGACACACCAGGCCCCACCACGCTCCTCATCTCCTCTCAGACGCGCACTTCTTGAAAGAAGACAAGAAAATACGGGGGATCCACACCACTGTCCCTCCCAAGAGCCCAGCGCACATGTGGCTCCAGACCTCCGGGGGACTGAGAGCATGACTCACCCCAGCACTGACCCCATTATCACTCATCTCAGAGTGTGGCTCCCAACCCAGAGATCCCAACGGAGTTGGCCTGACCAGAGGCCAGTACATCACAGGGCGCCAGGCCTCCTCAGTCCACAGCACGGATACAGACGAAACCAAAGGGCAAAGCAGGATCCAGTCAACAGCTGCTACCACACCACAGGCCTCAGGACACACCGGTCGAGCAGGGCGATACCAGGATACCAGTGCACAAGTGAGCAGCAGGGTTCCTCAGACACGAAGGCCTCCTCAGCATTTACGCTGAGGAGACACCGAGGGTCCTCAAGGACCCAGGTCTCAGGGATAATCCTCACCACATCAGGAATAACAACAAATAAACAAAAACAAAGCTGGAACAACTTAGACGCCCCAATCACAGGGGAATGGCTTACCCACTTCTTCACCTCTGAGCAAATGGAAGAAATAACCAGACCTTAACAAATATTACACAGCCAATAACAATCATGTTTTCAAAGAAAATGAATGTCCTGGAAAAAAGACATCGTTTATAATCAGTGAAAAATGGTAAGATACACAGTTAGGCACACTGTTTTGTACCAAGTCTATACGAAAGGAAAAAACACACCCTACAAAGTCCTTCCCAAAAAGAGGTGAAGAACATAAGCCCTGTGAACCACCTGGGGAAACCTGGTCTTCATCCTCCTTCTTGAGCGTGGCCGTGGGAAGGGTGCAGCCCTCTGAACCCTGGCCCTGGGACTTCCTGTGGCCTTGAGCATGTTCCTTAGCCACGTCAAGTCCGTTTCCTCATCAGTAAAACAGGGATTAACATCGATGTCCACCTCACAGAGCTTGTTGAAGTACTTAATACCACACCTGGCACGTGGTAATCATGAAAAAAATATTAGATGCTTTATTTTTATTCTTTTTGTTATTATTATTCTCAGTATTTGATATGCTTTAAACATGGAATGTTTTCTAACTGTTAATTATACTTAAAGATATCAAAGATGAACAGATTTATTACCTCACGAGGAGATAAGGCTGTGTTCCTGCCACTTGAACCCTTGGTAACAGAGAACTGGATCTCATCTGCATATGTGAAAGCTACAGAAAATTATAAGGGAGGATTGGCGGTCCAGCGGTAGAACCCTCGCCTTCCATGTGGGAGACCCGGATTCGGTTCCTGGCCAATGCTGCATTGGTGGTCCAGTGGTAGAATCCCCACCTTCTATGTGGGAGACCCAGGCTCGATTCCCGGCCAATGCTGCATGGGTGGTCCAGTGGTAGAATCCCCGCTTTCCATGTAGGAGACCCGGGTTCAATTCCCAGCCAATGCCGCGTTGGTGGTCCAGTGGTAGAATCCCCGCCTTGTATGTGGGAGACCCAGGTTCGATTCCCGGCCAATGCCGCATGGGTGGTCCAGTGGAAGAATCCCCGCCTTCTATGTGGGAGACCCAGGTTCGGTTCCCGGCCAATGCCACATGGGTGGCCCAGTGGTAGAATCCCCGCCTTCCATGTGGGAGACCCGGGCTCAATTCCCGGCCAGTGCTCCTCATGCACAGCCACCACCTGGTCTGTCAGTAGAAGCCTGCGGGTTGCTATGATGCTGGCAGGTATCAACGGAGCTTCTAGATTAAGACAGACTAGGAAGAAAGGCCTGGTGATCGACTTCCAAAAATCAGCCAGTATAAGACCTATGGAACACAACAGTACAATCCCCAACTGACCCAACAGGGATGGAGCAGGACTGGGCATTGTCTCATTCAGTGGTACATGGGGTCATCACAAGTTGGGGGCCAATTCAACAGCAGCTGATGACAACACCAAGAGATCAAACTCCTCAACAGTCAACCACAGTCAACACCCGCAGAAGCTGCAGTCAGGAAATCAAATGGCACGCTGCAGTAGGCAACTCTGCTGCAAAAGACCTCTTTTAAGTGTTAAAAAGCAATATTGTCACTTTAAGGACTAAAGTGTGCCTGACCCAAGCCATGGTATTTTCAATCACATCATATGCATGTGAAAGCTGGACAGTGAATAAGGAAGATAGAAGAAGAGCTGACGCCTTTGAACTGCAGTGTTGGCGAAGGATACTGAATACACCGTGGACTGACAGAGCAAACACATCGGTCGTAGAAGAAGTACAGCCAGAACGCTCCTTAGAGGCACGGATGGTGGGATTCTGTCTCGCACACTGTGGACATGTTGTCAGGAGGGCCCAGTCCCTGGAGAAGGACATCAGGCTTGGTAAAGTAGAGGGTCAGTGGAGAAGAGGAAGACCCTCAACGGGATGGATTGACACAGTGGCTGCAACAATGGGCTCAAGCACAACAGCCGCTGTGAGGAAGGAACAGGACCCGGCAGTGTTTGGTTCTGTTGTGCACGGGGTCACTGTAAGTCAGAACTGACTCGACAGCACCTAACAACAACCACCAGTTTAGACGGAAACCAGACTCAGAGAAGAAACTAGTCTATAGGACTAGCTGTTGACGCAAACCACAGCCTCATCTACCCTGAGACCAGAAGAACTAGATAGTGCCCAGCTACCACTAATGACCATTCTGATCAGGGCCGCGAAAGATGGATCCCGATAGAAGGGGAGAAAAAATGTGGAATAGAACTCGAACTCTTAAAAAGCCCAGACTTACTAGGCCAGTTCAGACTAGAGGACTCCCAGAGACTATCACCCTGAGATACTTCATAAACCTTGAACGAAAACTACCCCCTAAGGTCGCCTTTTAGCTAAATAACAGAGTGGCTTATAAAATAAAGGATATTACCAATGAATACTGCACACCTTTAAAAGATCATCTATATGAGACCAAATGGTCAACAATTACCCTAAAGCACAGATGAAAGGGTAAGGAGACAGGGAAACCAGATGACTGGAAGAGAAACATCCAGAAGGAAATGGATGAGAATGCTGACACACTGTGAAAAAACGTAACCAATGTCACTGAGCAATTTGTGTAGTAATTGTTAAACGGGAACCTAACTTGCTGTGTAAACTTTCATCGAAAACACAACAAAATATAGTTTAAAAAAAAAAGACACCACCAGCTTTCTGGCTCTCCAGAGACATGCCTCAACCAGAGCACTAAGGACCTAGCCCGGCCCTGCCTCCGCCTGGCCTCCCACCTCCCCATCCAGGAGCACTCAGATCCAGACCTCCAAACCAGGCCACCTTTCCAAATACTCCCCCTGTGTTTACATCTCACATCTTTGTCCATGAGGTCCCCCTCCCCCCGGCACACCCTGCCCGGATCCAGGTCAAGGTAGTGGCTCAGAGACTCCAGTTCAAGGTGGTGGCTCAGAGACTCCAGGTCAAGGTGGTGGCTCAGAGACAGGGCCTGCACAAGGTTCTGTCTTCTGCAGTTACTCATCTGGCCTGAGGTCTACCCTGCCCCTACCCAGCCAGGCGCCCAGGGGACTTGATGGCTTGCTAATCTGTGTTTCCAGGCACATCACCCACATACCAGGCATCCCACCCCTGTGCTCTGAGGTCGTTACCTGCACCAGATCCATCTGCCCACCACAAAGCCAAGCCTTTGCTTCCCTGTACCTGGCCTGGCAGGATCATGTGCCGTGTGGTAATTGTATAAAGGAATCGGAAGTAATTTTCAGTGTTAATGAAAGGGTTCCTCCAGCTCATGAGAATGGGGGAAACGATGGAAAGCTAAAATGAAAACAGGGTTTCTATCGAGAAAAAAAGTCAATGGCACAAGCCGAAGCAAATTTAACATCTCATTGAAAGTAACTGTAAATTAAATCCTGCATACTAAAAATCAAACAATGACTTTGATAAATAGATTTTATACTTTAATATTTGGTCTAGGTAATGGGGAAGGGACTTCCAAGTACAGAGAGCTCCAACCCAGGTAAGTTTTAATGACTTCTGATAGAAATGGCACACACAAGGAAATTCATGTCTTACTAATTCAACAGATAGCTCATTGAGGAAATAACCGTGCACTTCAGTGAGGCATTTAATGGACTGATCTAGAAGGCCGTTAAAGGAAACGGACAAGCGAATGAGATGCAGTGGCCTGAACACGGAAGCACCTTGGACCGCCGGGAGATGAATTGCGGACAATAAGCAGGGCAGGCCACATCAATCACCCGAGGACAGTTCTGGACACCGTGGAGTGTATCAATAACCAGAAGAAGCCACATACACCAGAAAGACAGACTGCAGAAACGCAAAACGGCTACAGCCAAAAAAATGCAAAACAGCTGGGGTAGCAGGGAAGCAGGAAAAGATGAATGCTAAGAGAACGTTGAGACCGGTAAACTTAAATTTGCAGGATTAGGATACATTTCCTAGTTTACTGAACGGTAGTTTCTAAATCTGACAACAACTACAACGATACAAGGATCAATAAATTCATTCCAAAGTACTAAGCTACCTGGGTGCCTCTTAAAAGCTCAAATTCGTTTAGTTAAACACGTGAGCCTTCTGCAAATTCCTCGTATCAGCACTCCCTGAAAAGTCACTTCCCAGGGTCCTGGGGAGCCAGACCAAAGCCACTTGGCACCCCAGACAGTCAGCGCAGAGCGAGAACAAGGAGGGGTGGGTGGCTCGGTGGGCTGCTCCCAGCACAGCGACAGAGGCATGGGAGCCACGGAGCTGGCACATCTCAGATGGCAGCTTCCCACTTGGGTCATTTTGATCCCCAGGATTCATGAGCATCCCCGAGTCAATTCAGCACCACAGGCCGGCCTCATTATGCCTGCGCCCGCTGTGACGCAGGTATGCAAAGAAGAAAGGGCTGATGTGGGCGAATGGGCAGGAGGCGACACGGCGGGGGCATGCTGGCCGAGGCCTCACATCCGAGCTGCCAACAGACCCATAAATGGCACGAGGGAGGTCCAACAGCAGTTCAAAGCACAGCTAATTCGCTTGCTGGTGAATTTCAAAGTGTCACTCACACGCTGTCACTTCCCACCCTACAGCAGGATTATCACAAAGGAACAGAACCAGATTAACCTCCCCAAAGCACGGCTTTCATCACCCACTCCCCTCCCAAAAACCTTCTGTGGCTCCCATCTACCCACGGAACAAAGTCACAGCACTGGCGACTCCCGGCTCTCTGCTGCCGTCTGCCTGATGCCTTAATTCTGGCGATGAAGATGCTGAGACCAAGCACAGGCTAGGTGGCTCAAAGGTCCAGAGGTGGCCGAGTGGCATCTGAGCCTAGGGTCTCGGCCTCCCCTCCATCTCCAGTCTCTCTTCACACCCAGTGCCTGGGCTGGTGGGCCAGCCTTCTGTGTTCTTCCCGCCCCGGCCTTCTTCCCAGAACCATCACTGGGGCAGTACGGCTGACTGGACACCAGCTCCTAGGACACCTGGCTCAAGGTAGGCTCCACCGGCTGGAGGCCCAGAGACGGTCACTGACCCGCTGTAAGTCTCCGAGGATGACAACTGCACGGGATACTGCGTAAAACGTGCCTGGCACAAGAAACTACAGTTGTCGCTGCTGGTGGCGTTGTAGCTATTGCTGCTGGCGCTGTAATCTCTGCTGTAGTTGTCGTCGTCGTCGTCATAGCTGTCGTGGTAACTGGTTGTCATTATTGCTGCCGCTGTTACAGCTGTTGTTGCTGCTGTTGTAGTTGCCATTATTGTTGTAACTGTTGTTGTTGCTGCTGCCACTGTTACAGCTGTTATTGTAGTCATCCGTGCTGCTGTGGTTGCCGTTGTTGTCAGAACTGTTGTTGCTGCTGCTGCCATTAGTTTATTGTAGTTGTTGTTGCTGCTGAATTTTGTTATAAACCTTGTTGCTGCTGCTGCTGCTGTTATAGCTGTTGTTGTAGTTGTTGCTGCTGTAGTTGCCATTCACACCACGTGAAGACCACCGCCCACCTCAGACACCACCGCCCACCTCAGACACCACCGCCCACCTCAGACACCACCGCCCACCTCAGACACCACCGCCCACCTCAGACACCACCGCCCACCTCAGACACCACCGCCCACCTCAGACACCACCGCCCACCTCAGACACCACCGCCCACCTCAGACACCACCGCCCACCTCAGACACCACCGCCCACCTCAGACACCACCGCCCACCTCAGACACCACCGCCCACCTCAGACACCACCGCCCACCTCAGACACCACCGCCCACCTCAGACACCACCGCCCACCTCAGACACCACCGCCCACCTCAGACACCACCGCCCACCTCAGACACCACCGCCCACCTCAGACACCACCGCCCACCTCAGACACCACCGCCCACCTCAGACACCACCGCCCACCTCAGACACCACCGCCCACCTCAGACACCACCGCCCACCTCAGACACCACCGCCCACCTCAGACACCACCGCCCACCTCAGACACCACCGCCCACCTCAGACACCACCGCCCACCTCAGACACCACCGCCCACCTCAGACACCACCGCCCACCTCAGACACCACCGCCCACCTCAGACACCACCGCCCACCTCAGACACCACCGCCCACCTCAGACACCACCGCCCACCTCAGACACCACCGCCCACCTCAGACACCACCGCCCACCTCAGACACCACCGCCCACCTCAGACACCACCGCCCACCTCAGACACCACCGCCCACCTCAGACACCACCGCCCACCTCAGACACCACCGCCCACCTCAGACACCACCGCCCACCTCAGACACCACCGCCCACCTCAGACACCACCGCCCACCTCAGACACCACCGCCCACCTCAGACACCACCGCCCACCTCAGACACCACCGCCCACCTCAGACACCACCGCCCACCTCAGACACCACCGCCCACCTCAGACACCACCGCCCACCTCAGACACCACCGCCCACCTCAGACACCACCGCCCACCTCAGACACCACCGCCCACCTCAGACACCACCGCCCACCTCAGACACCACCGCCCACCTCAGACACCACCGCCCACCTCAGACACCACCGCCCACCTCAGACACCACCGCCCACCTCAGACACCACCGCCCACCTCAGACACCACCGCCCACCTCAGACACCACCGCCCACCTCAGACACCACCGCCCACCTCAGACACCACCGCCCACCTCAGACACCACCGCCCACCTCAGACACCACCGCCCACCTCAGACACCACCGCCCACCTCAGACACCACCGCCCACCTCAGACACCACCGCCCACCTCAGACACCACCGCCCACCTCAGACACCACCGCCCACCTCAGACACCACCGCCCACCTCAGACACCACCGCCCACCTCAGACACCACCGCCCACCTCAGACACCACCGCCCACCTCAGACACCACCGCCCACCTCAGACACCACCGCCCACCTCAGACACCACCGCCCACCTCAGACACCACCGCCCACCTCAGACACCACCGCCCACCTCAGACACCACCGCCCACCTCAGACACCACCGCCCACCTCAGATGGTGACCACCACCTACCTCAGACACCACAACCCAACTCAGATGGTGACCATCGCCCACCTGAGACAGTGACCATGGGGTCGGCACCGACAGGCGGTCCACAGGGTCAACCTGGGGAGGGTGGCTCTCAGGAATCTACTCCCCTGCTAACCTGGGCGGGGGAGGGCATAGCATCCATGGACCTCGCACCCCTCCCACAGAACTCCACGCTGCCCACGAGACAACCGGTGCCTCTGCTGTTGTCTTGGACGTCCTGGTATGAACTACAAGTGTCTCGGCTGCCCACAGGACTCACATGAGGACAAGAGACACAGATCTGACAGGAGGCAGATTCTTAACTTGAAAATACACACACAGTAAATATCAACTGTCCTCAGGCTCTCCAACATATATATTTTAACTGAGAAAAAGAGTGCATTACACTAGTACACTCCTGTTGGCATTTAAAAAGGGATGGGGGAAAATACATATAATACATAAAATCCATCTGCCATCGAGTACACTCTGACACATAGCAACCCATGGACGTAAGAGTAGAACTATGCTCCACAGGCTTTTCAAAGGCTGGTTCTTCAGAAGTAGATCGCCAGGCCATTCTTCCAAGATGCCTCTGGGTGGACTGGAGCCTACAGCCTTTCCGTCTGCAGCCAAGCACGCTGACCATATGCACCCCCCAGGGACTCCATATGATTTATACACACACCTGTATATACTCACTTGACTTTGTGCAGAATATTTCTGAAAGAAGACAGGGATGGTAGAGGATCTACTGGACTGGGGTGGAAGGGAGATGTATGTGTCATTGCGTAAGCCCTTAGGAGCATCTGAATTTCTTTACGTTGCATAATGCAGCTTTTTCAATTTAAAAAAAATAAGTGTTACCAGTTCCCAAACTACAAGCGGTGAGGGCTGGCTGGTGTATCCTTACCCCTCTTCCCACCCAGAATATCAGTGAACGGCTTCTCTCAGTATAGTTCATCTCACACATTTTGAATTCTATTAAATATGTCTAGATTTTGATTAAGCATATAAATTAAATGTTGATTTAGACAGATACACAATTTTAATAACAATTTTAAGTAAAGATCATTTTCAAAACCTTATACGGCCATTAAAAGTGATGGCTATGAAGATTTTAGCAACACAGGAAAGGCTTATGTCATAATATTGACTGAAAAAATGAGTAACAAATCACATCTACGCTCTCACCACCTTATGAAAACAAGGGAGGGGAGGAGGATGAGCAGGAAAAAGATGGTGATAACGAGGCAGCAGCTATCACCAAGGGCCACCACTCGTGTGTCCGCCTGTCATACTGGGGTGGTCGTGTGTTGCTCAGACGCTGGAAGAGATGTCACTGGTACCTCAAATACTGGCAGGGTCACTCACACTGAACAGGTTTCAGTGACGCTCACAGACTAAGACAGACCAGGAAGAAAGGCCTGGTGATCTACTGCTGAAAATCAACCAGTGAGAACCCTGTGGGTCACAGCAGAGCACTGTTTGCTGCAGCACCAGAAGATGGGCCCCCGAGGCTGGAAGGCACTCAAGATACGTGGCGGCCTCAAGAACGGACTGGAGCAGACCAACGGTCCGAAGATGGCCCAGGACCAGACGCAGTTTCTTTCTGCTGTGATGGGGTCTCCTGAGTCGGAGCCGACTCTTTGTCGGCAGCTAACAACAGAGCGCTGAGGGAGGAGGCCCACCACATGCGAGCACCATGCTAACCACCTCCGTGCAGCGTCTCACTCAGCCTCCGAAACAACATGGAGCCGAGTGTCGTCATCCCAGAGTCACTACAGGTGAAGAAACTAAAACCCAGAGAAGATTCAAAGCAAAAAACAAAAACATTGCCAAGATTACTCTGCTGGAAAATGGCTATGCTTGGCCAACCTGACATGACCCCCAAGCCCACCTCTCACTTCTGCACCAGGCTGGCCTCCAGGATGCCTCAAGCCGAGGGGGCAGGGTGACTGGCAGCTATGTTTTCTCAATTTTCTATGCTGGCGTTATTCTTACTTCTAGAACCTAAACCAAATGTATGGGTTATATTTGGGGTTAAAAAAAAAAAAAAAAGATCCTATTTTCTTAGAATATCTTGTCCTATTTTAAATAAACTTGAACTTTTTCCCTCTAGAACTAATTTGAATATAGTCTAAGGTTTCACCAGAAAGCCTCCATGGTTTATAATAACATCTCAACACCTGGCTAAAAACCAAAGCCTTACCTGGCAACGCTCCACCCCACACAACGAATCCAGGATAAAGATGATATTCTTCACGTCCCTACACAAAACCCATGATTTTCTTCATCCTTTCTGTAACTGCCTTCTCTTTCTGTAACTTCCCTCGTTGTATCCAGTTGTAACACCGAGCTGAACGACCTTCCTCTCCCAATCTTTACACTTCCACTCATTAGAAACTTCTTCCTGTTTGCTTATTTTAATCATCTATGATTCAATCCCACATTCAATTTTTAAAAGTGAAATTTTCATGTTCTCTTAAAGTGAGCAAAGCAGTGCGTGCGATAGCAAGAACACGGGATTAGAAATCAAAAGACTATTACTACTCGCTGGCTTATAACCTCAGGCTGGTCATTCCACCTTTCTGAGCCTCAGTTTCCTCATCTGCAAAGGGGGGAGAATGGGACGCTAGCAGCCCTACTTACCACCCAGGGTCAATACCGAACAAGCGACATAACTGATGGGGACGGCTTCCTAGATAGAGACGACCTCCGCGTAAAGGGCAGACAGTGCACTGCATGCCCAGAGAACGAGCATATCATGTGCAGAAGTACTTCATCAGACCCACACCTGCACACGCCATGGCGTTCCTCTTCCTTTAACACACCCAAGCACAAACACCTATAGCGCCTCGCCCACAGCTCAGAGGGAGGCAGCGCTTGGCCCCCAGAACTATGCATGACAGACGTCCTCAACAAGGGCTCAGAGGGCCCAGATCACCAACAAGTCCCTTGTACGAGATAATCTGGGTAAGCCACAAAGGTGCAGGCAGCAGCAATGACAGGACACTTCCCAGGGTATCCCCACGGACCTTCCCTGCCAGCTTTCCACGGAACACAACGTCAACAGCATACAACGTCACCAGGATACAACGTGACGGAATACAATGTCCCAACATTGACAAACTACAACGTCAAGCTGAGCATGTGACTTCAGTCAAGGCCAGCCTCTGTCCCTTCCTCAGCCATCAGTCACCGCCCTACCATCATCACCTTTTCAATGCAGAGGCCAGTTCCTGCCCAAGGGGGCAGGAGCACAGAGGCCACCAGCCCAGGCTCCCCAGGGTGGACAGCCAGGAGGACAGGCAGGGGGTCAGGCGAGTGCTGAAGGAAGCAGGGGGCATGGGAGCCAGCTCACAGAAGGCCAGACAAGCAGCTCCGTGATCAGAGGGCAGGACCAGGGGGCAGTCAGGGCACAGCCAGGCCGGCAGGCTCCCTTGCAAATCCAGGACACCACACTCTCCACTCACCTGGAACTTGGACTATGGCTCGTAATATTTGGGTCTTGATTATCTGTCAACTGTTGTTGAATATCTCTAATGCTTTAGAAAATAAACATCAATTCTGGGGAAAAAGGAGGAAACCCTCTTCCTTCCTGCTTCATCTGGAAAGTTTATAAGATGTGGACTTCAAGCGTGCACCAGACAGCATCTGTGACTGCCGGTCCCCTTACAAAGCATACTCTAGGTACAGCAGTCCACATGTCCAGGCCCGGCCACAGACGGCACATACCCCGCTGGCTCGGCAACTATCAGAGGGCCAGCTCTTGAAGGATGCGGACTCCACTCCTCATCCCACTAAACTCAATTCCATAAACACCCACTCTGGGCCCAGCAGGCAGATGATCGCTACTGCACCCATTCCCACCCCTGGTGGGAGCTGGCCGGCCCTCTGAACACTCACTCACTCCTCTCCACCCAGGCGCCCTGTACCTCTCTGTTCTCCCACAGTGGTAAGAACTCACGGTCACACCCATAGCCCCAGGAAGCCAAAGGTACGCAATCACACTTCCCTAGGGGAACAATACATTTTTGTATCCTCTCTCAGTTTCACTGTTTCTCAGCTCAACTCTCTATATCCGTTTTAATGGTCTGCAGTCATTCATTTTTTTAAATAATAAATCCTAAAAAAATTTAAATCATCCTGATACAAAAATGCTATTTTCTTGGAACTTTCCAGGAGTAGACACTGCTACCCAATGGTTTCTGGCTCTTTGAAGCCTGAACCCTGGGAAGAAACAGGAGATGGGAGGGCTCATTCTAAATGCTGTAAAAAAAAAAAAAAATGCAAAGTTCTCTTGCATGTTCCTTCCACATTCAGCACCTTGTATACAATGCAATACGGCAAACGCTGCCTGGGCCTCTCCTAGTGCTCAGAGCAGTCCTGGACACCAAGAGGTGAGGGAAATGCTACAATGTAACAAAGGAACTGGAGTTCTGATGAGGCGACAGACAGGGGGACTGCCTCCCAACATCCACACTTCTGCTTTGTTACCAGCGCCCCAGCTTCGTTTGAGGTGCCAGTGGCCCAGCCCAGGTGAGGTACTTCCTTCCCAGCTTCTCCAGCAGGCAGGGGTGGCCATGAGACACAGATCTGGTCAAAGCCCTGATCTCCCGAGAAGACAGATGCCACGGGACTGCCCTGGGCCTCACCACAAGATGGCAGCTACCATCTTGCCACAATGAGTGAAAAAAGGCCAAGAGAGTCAGAAACACCAGCTGAGATGCTGAACCAGCCAACCACATCTTGTCAAGAAGAATAAGCCTGTTTGTTTAAAAAGCCTTTAGCCTGATTTTCTGATACCTGTAGCCCTGGTGGAAACCCTGGTGGCATACTGGTTAAGGGCTACAGCTGCTAACCAAAGGGTCGGCAGTTCGAATCCACCTGGCACTCCTTGGAAACTCTAGGGGGCAGTTCTACTCTGCCATAGAGTCGCTATGAGTCGCAATCGACTCGAAGGCACTGGGTTTATAGCCCTGGTGGTGCAGCGGTTAAGAGGTCAGCTGCTAATGAAAAGGTCAGCAGTTTAAATCCACCACCTGCTCCTTGGAAACCCTATGGGGCACTTCTACTCTGTCCTCTAGGGTCACTATGAGTCAAAATCAACTCGACAGCAATGGGTTTGGTTTTTGATTTTCTGGGTAGCCAAAACTGATAACCCAGGACACAAGGCACCTGTGGCAGGTGGAGACCCAAAGATTCTAGTAACCGCCAGAGGGACGGGGCAGGTGATAGTAAGACTGCTGCCGGGGGCCTAATCAGCTCCACCAACATCTACTAAGAACACACCACAGACTGGGCCCTGGACTACAGGGACGAGAGCTCACAGCCACAGCCCCGAGGAGCTCACGGTGGGGGTGAGACGGCACAAACAGATAACTCCATCCGAGGCAGCAGGTCACGGGAGGTCAAACACAAGCACAAAGTGCTGCAGAAATCCAGGCACAATTCACCCCAGCGGCTTCTCCTCCAGCCTTCCCACCTTCCTCCTCTTACACCCCCAGGGGCTTCTCCTCCAGCCTTCCCGCCTTCCTCCTCCTACACCCCCAGGGGCTTCTCCTCCAGCCTTCCCGCCTTCCTCCTCTTACACCCCCAGGGGCTTCTCCTCCAGCCTTCCCGCCTTCCTCCTCTTACACCCCCAGGGGCTTCTCCTCCAGCCTTCCCGCCTTCCTCCTCTTACACCCCCAGGGGCTTCTCCACCAGCCTTCCCGCCTTCCTCCTCTTACACCCCCAGGGGCTTCTCCACCAGCCTTCCCGCCTTCCTCCTCCTACACCGCCAGGGGCTTCTCCTCCAGCCTTCCCACCTTCCTCCTCCTATACCTCCAGGGGCTTCTCCTCCAGCCTTCCCACCTTCCTCCTCCTATACCCCCAGGTGCTTCTAATCCAGCCTTCCCGCCTTCCTCCTTTTATACCCCCAGGGGCTTCTCCACCAGCCTTCCCACCTTCCTCCTCCTATACCTCCAGGGGCTTCTCACCCAGCCTTCCCACCTTCCTCCTCTTATACCCCCAGGGGCTTCTCCACCAGGCTTCCCGCCTTCCTCCTCCTATACCTCCAGGTGCTTCTCCTCCAGCCTTCCCACCTTCCTCTTCCTATACCTCCAGGGCTTCTCCTCCAGCCTTCCCACCTTCCTCCTCCTATACCTCCAGGGGCTTCTCCTCCAGCCTTCCCACCTTCCTCCTCCTATACCTCCAGGGGCTTCTCCTCCAGCCTTCCCACCTTCCTCCTCCTATACCCCCAGGTGCTTCTCCTCCAGCCTTCCCACCTTCCTCCTCCTATACCCCCAGGTGCTTCTCCTCCAGCCTTCCCACCTTCCTCCTCCTATACCCCCAGGTGCTTCTAATCCAGCCTTCCCGCCTTCCTCCTTTTATACCCCCAGGGGCTTCTCCTCCAGCCCTCCCACCTTCTTCCTCTTATACCTCCAGGGGCTTCTCCTCCAGCCTTCCCACCTTCCTCCTCCTATACCTCCAGGGGCTTCTCCTCCAGCCTTCCCACCTTCCTCCTCCTATACCCCCAGGTGCTTCTAATCCAGCCTTCCCGCCTTCCTCCTTTTATACCCCCAGGGGCTTCTCACCCAGCCTTCCCACCTTCCTCCTCTTATACCCCCAGGGGCTTCTCCACCAGGCTTCCCGCCTTCCTCCTCCTATACCTCCAGGTGCTTCTCCTCCAGCCTTCCCACCTTCCTCTTCCTATACCTCCAGGGCTTCTCCTCCAGCCTTCCCACCTTCCTCCTCCTATACCTCCAGGGGCTTCTCCTCCAGCCTTCCCACCTTCCTCCTCCTATACCTCCAGGGGCTTCTCCTCCAGCCTTCCCACCTTCCTCCTCCTATACCCCCAGGTGCTTCTCCTCCAGCCTTCCCACCTTCCTCCTCCTATACCCCCAGGTGCTTCTCCTCCAGCCTTCCCACCTTCCTCCTCCTATACCCCCAGGTGCTTCTAATCCAGCCTTCCCGCCTTCCTCCTTTTATACCCCCAGGGGCTTCTCCTCCAGCCCTCCCACCTTCTTCCTCTTATACCTCCAGGGGCTTCTCCTCCAGCCTTCCCACCTTCCTCCTCCTATACCTCCAGGGGCTTCTCCTCCAGCCTTCCCACCTTCCTCCTCCTATACCCCCAGGTGCTTCTCCTCCAGCCTTCCCACCTTCCTCCTCCTATACCCCCCAGGTGCTTCTAATCCAGCCTTCCCGCCTTCCTCCTTTTATACCCCCAAGGGCTTCTCCTCCAGCCCTCCCACCTTCTTCCTCTTATACCTCCAGGAGCTTCTCCTCCAGCCTTCCCACCTTCCTCCTCTTACACCTCCAGGGGCTTCTCCTCCAGCCTTCCCACCTTCCTCCTCTTATACCTCCAGGGGCTTCTCCTCCAGCCTTCCCGCCTTCCTCCTCTTCTACCTCCAGGGGCTTCTCCTCCAACCTTCCCACCTTCCTCCTCTTATACCTCCAGGGGCTTCTCGTCCAGCCTTCCCACCTTCCTCCTCTTCTACCCCCAGGTGCTTCTCGTCCAGTCTTCCCACCTTCCTCCTCTTATACCTCCAGGTGCTTCTCATCCAGTCTTCCCACCTTCCTCCTCTTATACCTCCAGGTGCTTCTCCTCCAGCCTTCCCACCTTCCTCCTCTTATACCTCCAGGTGCTTCTCGTCCAGTCTTCCCACCTTCCTCCTCTTATACCCCCAGGTACTTCTCATCCAGTCTTCCCACCTTCCTCCTCTTATACCTCCAGGTGCTTCTCCTCCAGTCTTCCCACCTTCCTCCTCTTATACCCCCAGGTGCTTCTCGTCCAGCCTTCCCGCCTTTCTCCTCTTACACCTCCAAGGGAGAAACTATGCACCCCAGCCTCCAACTGCTCAGTTACTTAATATCCTCATCACAAAAGAAATTATTACAAAGGACAAATGTAAGCACATTGATTTTTAAGATTACTTCTTTAAAGCTGTACACTAGACTTACATACATTTTTTAAAGTTTGCTTTTAATATCCCATGGAGCCCTGGTGGTGCAGTGCTTAAGAGCTCAGCTGCCAACCAAAAGGTCAGCAGTTCGAATCCACCAGCTGCTGCTTTGAAACCACATGGGGCAGCTCTATTCTGTCCTATAAGGTCGCCTTGAGTCAGAATCGACTCAATGGCAATGGGTTTGGTTTTGGTTTTGAATAGCACATACCAAAAAATCATCATTCAATAGGAACAAGTTATCCGGAAGGAATCCGAAAGGTTTCCTACTAAACTGAAGGTTCGTGCTACTATAACGTGACATGAAACACTTCGTTTTCACCAAATCTTATTCGGTTTGGCTTATGATAAACTGAGTGATAGGATACGTAGGTCAAAGACCATATCTACTAGTAAAAACGCCCCAAGGAGGACCCCGGCGACGTAGTGGCAGTCCTGAGCCAGAGTGCTGATCTGAGGTCCTCACGCTCCTGTTTTGAAGACCAGCAGGTCTTTCTGCAGGTGAACTAACAGCCGAGCACCCCACGTGAGGGCACTCTGAAGGCTTGGCAAGCCCTGAGGCAAAGGCAATAAACAAGTAAGAGGTAGGAAGATTACACACACCGCGGTAAATGCAGCAGGTGTTGGGCTTTGCTGGTTTTGGTGTTTTTTCTATTGCTCTAACGTTCAGTAACATTCCTGGGCATCATAATCACAGGAACCCTAGAGTGAGAAATCATGTGGAGAGAGGAAGCATACATGGCCCTCTCCTAAGTGGGCACAGGCAGGCACACAGCCACCCAGCACTGGGCAGAGCTGGAGGGAAGGCAGAGGACCAGTGATGGAGGGTAACAGGATGGACAACACAACCGAGGGCCGTCTTAGTCATCTAGTGCTTCTGTAACAGAAATACCACAAGTGGATGGCTTTAACAAAGAGAAATTTGTTCTCTCACAGTCTAGGAGGATAGAAGTCCAAATTCAGAACATCAGCTCCAGGGAAAGGCTTTCTCTCTGCCGGCTGTGGCGGAAGGTTCTTGTCATCAATCTTCCCCTGAGTATAGGAGCTTTTCCATGCCAGGACCACAGGTCCAAAGGACGCCCGCTCCTGGCTCTTCTTGCCTGGTGCTAATGAGGTCTCCGTCTCTCTGTTGCTTCTCCCTCATATCTCAAAAGAGACTGACTCAAGGTACAACCTAATTTTGTAGATTGAGTCCTGCATCATTGTCATAACTGCCTCTAATCCCACCTTATTAACGTCATAGAGGTAGGATTTACAACACATGGGGAGATCACATCAGATCACGAAATGGTGGACAACCACACAACACTGGGAATCACGGCCTAGCCAAGTTGACACACATTTTGGGGGACACAATTCAATCCACAACGAGACCATGGAATTGACAGCCCTGGCCCAGGCTAAAGGGGAGAGGAGTTCAATGTGAGGCTGCTGTGTGAACGTCTGCACTAACTACTTACCCAGCAATTTTTTTTAAAGGGACTAAGTAAAACTAAAGAAGGAAGACTAATATGCCCCCCCAAAAAAGAAATGTCACACTTCCAACAGGCAGTGCCACGCGGTGCTCACTGTGGAGCTCTGAGGACACGGCAGTGCCCGAGAAAGATACAGTCCTTGCCCCTGAGCTGATGTTCTAGGTAAACGGGAGACGTACAAGGGGTCAGGTGAAGATCAGCATTTAGAGGCAAGGCAGGGACCATGGCTGTCCTACATGGCATGGTCAGGAAATCCCATGATGAGGACACAGCTGGGCAGACACCTGGGGGAGGGAGAAGGGTGACACAGGAATCCAGGGCAGTGGAAACACCATTGGCAGAGGGAGCAGCGTGGACAGAGGGAACAGCATGGGCTGAGGGAATGGCATGAGTGGAGGGAACAGCAGAGGCAGAGGAAACAGCATAGTGGAGGGAACAGCAGGGACAGAGGCCCTGAGGCAGGACATGTTGGTGTGTTCCCGAAACCACAGAAGGTGGACGGCTGGAACAGAGCACAGGAGAGGGTAAGAGCAGGGCCTGGAGGAGACACAGGAAGCCCTGGCTTTCCCTCTTGGTGACATGGGAGCCAGGGCAAGTGAGAAGAGAGCAGCTAGCCTCGGACCTCCCTTTCAAGGCTCCCTGATGGTTTTGGGCCAGGGCACTCGGGGGAAACCAGGGGGAGGACCCTGCCGCCATGCAGGCAAGAGTGGAAGTGCTAAGAAGGGGCAGGTCCTGGAAACAGGCAGTCAGCAAGCAGTGAGGACAGACCAGACGTGGGGTGGAGAGGTGGGGGCCTATGTACCCGCAGGGAGGGTGCAGCTCTGGGCAGATGAGGAGGGCGCAGGAGAAGCAAGTTCAGGAAGGGAAACCAACCCAGGTGACTGCACAGAACCTACAAGCCACCTCTGAAAATGGAGGGGCTTTTGTGAAAAACGCACTCCCCCATCCATGTTGGTGCAGAACGCCGCTTCGCCGGTGTCCCTCCCAGAATATCAGGACAGACTCAAGGGAACAGGAGAATCTGAGAAGGGGAAACACCCCAGAGAAACAGATAAGGGGACTAAAGAATGCAAAGAAACCTGGGTGAGGCCCCCAGCTGGCACCACTTTCCAGACGAACAACTACGGTCCATGGGTCGGTAGTGACCCCCTCGGGGCCACACATGTGTCGGAGTGAAGCTGGGAGCGGGACCAGGACCCCCAGCTGCTGGCCTAGGCCCGAGCCCCAACACACCACCCCCACCTGCTTAAACAATTAGCAGAAGGGGGGACTGAGCCAATCGACACCCGGACAAACGAGGCCACGTGAAAAAAGGTGGCACAGAGCGCGGCCTGCTCCAGCCTGACAAACACTTAGCCCCTCAGCAGGCACATCGCACGCCTGCTATGTGTCAGGCCTGTGAGCTGTGCAGGGGCAATGACGGTCAGGTAGCTGGGGGACCCATCCCCACGGCCCGGCTCTGGGTCCCGAGCGGCTGGTGAACACACATGCCCTTCCCTGATGAGAGTCCAGGCGAAGACGAGTTGGAAAGGGCTTTCATCTTTGTGCCTCTGACATCTCAATTCTCCTCACAAGGCCAGCTTCCTTGGAAGCTCATTGGCCCTCATTGTCAAGCTTCTGTGCCTGCTTCGTTTAGACTCTTTTTCTCAAGGCACAAAACTGGGATAAAACCAAGCCTTCAAAGCCACCCTGCCCATAACTCCTGACTGTGGGACAGTCACGCCATCACCCCATCTCTCACACTCTAAGTACACCCCAAACTGGCTCCCGGCTCCTGGCACCGGCATCTGTCCTCAGTGCCGATGTGAGGAAGCTTTGCCTCTCATGGAGCCGGCACCAGCAGGCTTAGCCGGAAGACACAAACGCTGTCCACAGCTCTGATGACAAAGAGGTGTGAACGGGCCCAACTCAGCCAGAAAACAAACCCACTGCCATCAGGTCAATTCTGACTCATAACGACCCTAAAGAACAGAGTACAACTGCCCCACAAAGTTTCCAAGGAGCAGCTGGTGGATTCAAACTGCCGACCTTTTGGTTAGCAGCCGAACTCTTAACCACTGGGCCACCAGGGCTCCCCAACTGAGTCTGGGGTCAAAAGACCCAGCCAGGGGAGGTGCACGGATGGGGATGGCACTGCACCCAGGGAAACAGCAGGGAGGCCAGGGTAGCCCAGCACAAAAACCAAAAACCTGCTGCCGTCGAGTCGATTCCGACTCATAGCAACCCTAAAAAGGGTTGTGGGAAAATGGGGGCTACTGAGAGCTAATGTTTCCCTTCCTTGAGGTCTGGCAGCGCAGCCTGGACAGTGGGGCAGCCTTCCCTGGGAACACCCTTCCCCGGGAACACCCTTCCCCACTGAGACTCCAGGGGAAGACGAGTCAGAGTGCTTTCGTCTCTGTTCCTGACACCTCAATTCTCTTGTGGAACTGCCCTTACCTGTCAGTAGACAAATGGGACACGCACAGGAACACACACAGGCACCTGTGTGCACGCATGCACACATACACACACGCACGCACTCACAACCCCTACACAACGCAGCCAGCTGTGGCTTGCTTGTCTACTGCTGGGAAGGCTGCAAACCCAGCGCTTGCCACCAGAGGGCGCGCGGGGCACTGCTGGGCGCTGCTCTGCCTGCAGGGATGGCCAGGAGGGCCTCCTGACCCCGCTGCCTTCTGAGCCTTCCCACCCAGGCTCTCCCCACGAGGCCCAAGGGAGAAGGGACCTCTCCTCACTCAGGCCTCGAGAAGCACCCAGAATTCAGGCCATTCAAACTAACTAGCAAACAACTGTGACTCGGAGGCCGTAAGCACGGGTCCAAGGGTCACCAGGACCAGGGTCCCCACTGCTGTGCCCTCGCTGGCTATAGGGCACCCCACTTATGTAACCTAGACTCAACCTCCTCAGTTGTGATACAGGGATAAGGTCATCAGCCTACAGCACATAGGTCAGTGGGAATTTTTTTTTTGGTTGGAGGGGAGGAAATAAAATTGTGTGTGTGAGTATGAATGTGTGTGAGTGTGTGAAACACAGAACCCCAGCACAGATAAACTCGTTCCTGTCAATTCGATTCCAACTCATAGCGACCGTATGGGTCAGAGTAGAACTGCCTTGTAAGGTATCCCTGGGCCTCCAACGGACTTCACATGGCAGTGGCACAGCCTTGGTCCCTGACGCTGATCCATTCTCCACAGAGCACCTGGCACCGTCTGACAGTTCAGGAGTGTTGACTCTTTGGGTCTGTCGCCCACATTAGAATGCCAGCTCCATGAGGGCGGGCAGGGAGCTGTGGTCTGACCCCGTGTATCCAGGGTTCACAGTGGTGCAGGCATGTCTGGCCCCGTGTATCCAGGGTTCACAGTGGTGCAGGCACTCGGCAGGGAGCTGTGGTCTGGCCCCGTGTATCCAGGGTTCACAATTGTGCAGGCGCTCGGCAGGGAGCTGTGGTCTGACCCCGTGTATCCAGGGTTCACAGTGGTGCAGGCATGTCTGGCCCCGTGTATCCAGGGTTCAGAGTGGTGCAGGCATGTCTGGCCCCGTGTATCCAGGGTTCACAGTGGTGCAGGCATGTCTGGCCCCGTGTATCCAGGGTTCACAGTGGTGCAGGCATGTCTGGTCCCGTGTATCCAGGGTTCACAGTGGTGCAGGCATGTCTGGCCCCGTGTATCCAGCGTTCACAGTGGTGTGGGCACCCAGCAGGGGCATGGGCTGAGTGAAGGAATGTTGCTGGGCACCTCACAGACAGTCCTACCCTCACAAGGCCCCTCGAGGCAGGGAGGCTGTTGTTCTTAGTTGCCACTGAGTCAGCCCTGATCCATGGTGGCCCGCGTACAGCCGAGTGAAACGGTCCCGGTGCTGACTCACCTTCTGGGCTGTTGATCTGCTTGAGTCCGTTGTGGATACTGTGTATTTCAGTGCCTTCCCACCTAGGGAGCTCATCTTCCAACATTTTGCCTGACAGAGCTCTGTTGTAATCCATAAGGTTTTCTTTGGCTGATTTTCAGAAGTAGGTCACCGGGCCTTTCTTCCTAGCCTGTCCTAGTCTGCAAGCTCCGCTTGAACTTATCCGCCATGGGTGACACGGCTGGGATTTGAAACACCGGCAGCATAGCTTCTAGCATCACAGCAAGACACGCAAACCGCCACAGCTCACACTGACAGAGGGTGGTGACAGGTGTGACCTGCCCTGCATACTGACAAAAGGCGGGTGACAGGTGTGACCTGCCCTTCACACTGACAGAGGGTGGTGACAGGTGTGGCCTGCCCTGCATACTGACAGAGGGTGGTGACATGTGTGACCTGCCCTTTACACTGACAGAGGTGACGGGTGTGACCTGCCCTTTACACTGACAGAGGGAGGTGACAGGTGTGGCCTGTCTTTTACACTGACAGAGGGTGGTGATGGGTATGACATGCCCTTCACACTGACAGAGGGTGGTGACAGGTGTGACCTGCCCTTCACATTGACAGAGGGTGGAGGCAGGTATGACCTGCCCTTTACAGTGACAGAGGGTGGTGATAGGTGTGACCTGTCCTTTACACTGACAGAGGGCAGTGACAGGTGTGACCTGCCCTTCACACTGACAGAGGGTGGTGACGGGTATGACCTGCCCTTTACACTGACAGCGGGTGGTGATGGGTGTGACCTGCCCTTTACACTGACAGAGGGAGGTGACAGGTGTGGCCTGTCTTTACACTGACAGAGGCTGGTGATGGGTGTGACATGCCCTTCACACTAACAGAGGATGGTAACGGCTATGACCTGCCCTTCACATTGACAGAGAGTGGAGGCAGGTATGACCTGCCCTTTCCAATGACAGAGGGCGGTGACAGGTGTGACCTGCCCTTTACACGGACAGAGGGTGGTGATGGGTGTGACATGCCCTTCACACTAACAGAGGGTGGTGACAGGTGTGACCTGCCCTTTACACTGACAGAGGGTGGTGACAGGTGTGACCTGCCCTTCACACTGACAGAGGGTGGTGACAGGTGTGACCTGCCCTTTACACTGATAGAGGGCAGTGACATGTGTGACCTGCCCTTTACACTGACAGAGGGTGGTGACAGGTGCGACCTGCCCTTTACACTGACAGAGAGTGGTGACAAGTGTGACCTCCTCTTTACAGCTGGAGTCTCTTGGCAGGAGTCAGGCCTGTTGAGCAAGGACAAGGCCACCACTCACACCAAGGACTGACCCCAAGGGTGCGCCTGCGACCTCCTATTCACATGGGCCCTGAGGGGCCCTGAGCTGTCATCTACCTCGAATAATTGCTTCCAGAGTGTACAGTTCAGTACCTTTGTTTACACCCCCACTTCCCCTGAAATCTCTCCTCCCCAGCTCCATCAATGGAGTGTTCTCAATCTCAACGCCCTGGGCCAGACGCTCAATCAGGAACCTGGCCTCACCCCTTCTTGTACTGATTTGGAGTCCTCCGGAGCACCCATGGCTGAGCCCACAAACGGTGTCCCCAGAGGCCCCCCACGTGTGGCAGACGCCCACAGTCCCTAGGAAACTGCTTGCTCTCACACTGCCAGCAGGTACCGTGTTCCCCAGACACCGAGAATCACAGGACCGCCTCCGAGCGTCACTCTCTCGGGCTTTACGGCAGCAGCCTTTGTATGAGTAAATATTGAGTCAACACAAAGCACAGATGAGCCGTCAGCTCCATTCGCCACTTTCATCCCCAGGCTCATGACAGAGCACAAGATCGAGACCAACAGCTCTTGCTGGGTGGGACAGCATGAGCAGGTGAAACCACATCTGGGGGCACCGCTCACATCTGCGATCCGCTTCTCCAACGCCGGCCAACATTGGCCACTTACGTCTTCCCACTGACGTGAGGGCAGTCTGCGCTGCTGCCTCCCGAAGCCCCTTAAACGCCTTACAGATACAGGCTGTCTGCTCGCTGTTTTCTCTTGCCACTAAGTATGAATCCAACAATTATTTAACTTCGAAAATTTTAGTTTTCGATTTGGATTCAATATTCAAATAGAAATTTTGAAGAACGAAAAAACACCTTAATCCCATCAACCTAACAAAGCACTTTCATTTTCTGCATATTAACCTTTACTCTGTTTCCATATATACACACATTTTTTCCATAAATCTTGGAAGCTTTACTTTAAGTATGACTTTAATTTCCAAAAGTTACCCCAGTGACAAAGTCCAAAAGAAGACTTTAGCTGGGCTGCTTAGCCCCTGACCAGAAGGGTCCTTCCCATCAAGCAGGCCTGGATTTCATCAGCCAGCTCCTTTGGTGCCTAGTTACTTCTAGGAACCACTGAACACAAACAAGAAAATACCTGCTGACTACCTTCATGCATCAACTATTACAACAGTGACCATGTATGTCAATATTATGAAACCAAGTCAGAGGACAGACAGGTCAGTACAGGGGAAAGTAACAATAACTAACACTTCTGAGGGTTCCTAGGTGCTGGGCACTCCTGGGCATTTTATACATATTAGCTCTCTAATGAGCAAAGTCAAAGTCAGTACTACTGTCTAAAGCCCCCCTGGTGAGCGAGGAGACCGGGGCACAGGAGTGAACAGCCTGCTCCAGGCCACAGCCAGTGAGCAGTGGGCGGTGCTCCATCCATATGGTGTGTCCTGGGGACCCACTCTCTCAACCACCGTGTGACTTTGCCTTCCACCACCTTCCCCTCGAAGTGTCCAGAACAGCAAAGACATATGTGTGTTCTAGAAAGGAAACGTCTAAACTACTCTCGAACCCCGAGACGGCTGTGGTTGCTGTGTCCTCCCGTCGAGTCAATGCTGACACACAACGAGCTACAGACTAGCCTCCTCTAAACACCATCTGCCTTTATTTCCTATCCCAGAGGGTGAGGCTTCCACCCACCCAAGGTGCTCAAGCAAAACACAACAGCTGTCTTCCACACATGATCTCTCCCCACATCAGGCCTGTGACTGTGTCACCACAACAGCCTCCTCCACACTCCTCTGTCCCCACACCAGGCCTGGGGCCTCTGACTGTGTCACCACAACAGCCTCCTCCACACTCCTCTGTCCCCACACCAGGCCTGGGGCCTCTGACTGTGTCACCACAACAGCCTCCTCCACACTCCTCTGTCCCCACACCAGGCCCGGGTCTGTGACTGTGTCACCACAACAGCCTCCTCCACGCTCCTCTGTCCCCACACCAGGCCTGGGGCCTGTGACTGTGTCACCACAACAGCCTCCTCCACACTCCTCTGTCCCCACACCACGCCTGGGGCCTGTGACTGTGTCACCACAACAGCCTCCTCCACACTCCTCTGTCCCCACACCAGGCCCGGGTCTGTGACTGTGTCACCACAACAGCCTCCTCCACGCTCCTCTGTCCCCACACCACGCCTGGGGCCTGTGACTGTGTCACCACAACAGCCTCCTCCACACTCCTCTGTCCCCACACCAGGCCCGGGTCTGTGACTGTGTCACCACAACAGCCTCCTCCACGCTCCTCTGTCCCCACACCACGCCTGGGGTCTGTGACTGTGTCACCACAACGGCGTCCTCCACACTCCTCTGTCCCCACACCACGCCTGGGGCCTGTGACTGTGTCACCACAACAGCCTCCTCCACGCTCCTCTGTCCCCACACCAGGCCTGGGGCCTGTGACTGTGTCACCACAACAGCCTCCTCCACGCTCCTCTGTCCCCACACCAGGCCTGGGGCCTGTGACTGTGTCACCACAACAGCCTCCTCCACACTCCTCTGTCCCCACACCAGGCCTGGGGTCTGTGACTGTGTCACCACAACGGCCTCCTCCACACTCCTCTGTCCCCACACCAGGCCCGGGTCTGTGACTGTGTCACCACAACAGCCTCCTCCACACTCCTCTGTCCCCACACCAGGCCTGGGGCCTGTGACTGTGTCACCACAACAGCCTCCTCCACGCTCCTCTGTCCCCACACCAGGCCTGGGGCCTGTGACTGTGTCACCACAACAGCCTCCTCCACACTCCTCTGTCCCCACACCAGGCCTGGGGTCTGTGACTGTGTCACCACAACGGCCTCCTCCACACTCCTCTGTCCCCACACCAGGCCCGGGTCTGTGACTGTGTCACCACAACAGCCTCCTCCACGCTCCTCTGTCCCCACACCAGGCCTGGGGCCTGTGACTGTGTCACCACAACAGCCTCCTCTACGCTCCTCTGTCCCCACACCAGGCCTGGGGCCTGTGACTGTGTCACCACAACGGCCTCCTCCACACTCCTCTGTCCCCACACCAGGCCCGGGTCTGTGACTGTGTCACCACAACAGCCTCCTCCACGCTCCTCTGTCCCCACACCAGGCCTGGGGCCTGTGACTGTGTCACCACAACAGCCTCCTCCACGCTCCTCTGTCCCCACACCAGGCCTGGGGCCTGTGACTGTGTCACCACAACAGCCTCCTCCACACTCCTCTGTCCCCACACCAGGCCTGGGGCCTGTGACTGTGTCACCACAACGGCCTCCTCCACACTCCTCTGTCCCCACACCAGGCCTGGGGCCTGTGACTGTGTCACCACAACAGCCTCCTCCACACTCCTCTGTCCCCACACCACGCCTGGGGCCTGTGACTGTGTCACCACAACAGCCTCCTCCACACTCCTCTGTCCCCACACCACGCCTGGGGCCAGTGACTGTGTCACCACAACGGCCTCCTCCACACTCCTCTGTCCCCACACCAGGCCTGGGGTCTGTGACTGTGTCACCACAACGGCCTCCTCCACGCTCCTCTGTCCCCACACCACGCCTGGGGCCTGTGACTGTGTCACCACAACGGCCTCCTCCACGCTCCTCTGTCCCCACACCAGGCCTGGGGTCTGTGACTGTGTCACCACAACGGCCTCCTCCACGCTCCTCTGTCCCCACACCAGGACTATTGTTGTTGTTAGGTGCCATCAAGTCGGTTCCGACTCATAGCAACCCTGTGTACCACAAAACGGAATACTGCCCGGTCCTGTGCCATGTTCACAATCATTGTTATGCCTGTTATGCAGCCACTGTGTTAATCCATCTTGTTGAGGGTCTTCCTCTTTTCCATTGATCCTATACTGTAACAAGCATGAAGTCTTTCTCCAGGGATTGGTTCCTCCTGATAGCATGGCCAAAGTATGTAAGACCCAGTCTCGCCATCCTTGCTTCTGAGGAGCATTCTGGTTGTACTTCTGCCAAGACAGATTTGTTCATTCTTTTGGCAGTCCATGGTATATTCAATATTCTTCGCCAACACCACAATTCAAAGGCATCAATTCTTCAGTCTTCCTCATTCGTTTCCCAGCTTTCGCATGCATCTGATGCGACTGAAAATACGATGGCTTAGGTCAGGTGCACCTTAGTCTTCAAGGTGACAGCCTTGCTCTTCAACACTTTAAAGAGGTCCTTTGCAGCAGATCTGCCCAATGCAATGTGTCTTTTGATTTCTTGACTGCTGCTTCCACGGCTGTTGATTGTGGATCCAAGTAAAATGAAATCCTTGACAGCTTCAGTCTTTTCTCCGTTTATTATGATGTGGCTTACTGGTCCAGTTGTGAGGATTTTTGTTTTATGTTGAGGTGCAATCCGTACTGAAGGCTGTGGTCTTTGATCTTCATTAGTAAGTGCTTCAAGTCCTCTTCACTTTCAGCAAGCAAGGTTGTGGCATCTGTATAACGCAGGTTGTTAATGAGTCTTCCTCCAATCCTGATGCCCTGTTCTTCTTCATGTAGTCCCGCTTCTCACATTATTTGCTCAGCATACAGATTGAATACATACGGTGAAAGGATACAACCCTAACACAGACCTTTCCTGACTTTAAGCTACACAGTATCCCCTTGTTCCATCCAAACAACTGACTCTTGATCTATGTACAGGTTCTCATGAGCACAATTAAGTGTTCTGGAATTCCCATTCTTCGCAATGTTATTCACAATTTGTTATGATCCACACAGTCGAATGCCTTTGCATAGTCAATAAAACACAGGTAAACCTCCTTCTGGTATTCTCTGCTTTCAGCCAGGATCCATCTGACATCAGCAATGATATCCCTGGTTCCACGTCCTCTTCTGAAACCAGCCTGAATTTCTGGCAGTTCCCTGTCAATATACTGCTGCAGCCATTTTTGAATGATCTTCAGCAAAATTTTGTTTGCGTGTGATATTAATGATATTATTCTATGATTTCCCCATTCAGTTGGATCACCTTTCTTGGGAATAGGCATAAATATGGATCTCTTCCAGTCAGTTGGCCAGGAAGCTGTATTCCATATTTCTTGGCATAGATGACTGAGCACTTCCAGCGCTGCATCCGTTTGCTGAAACATCTCAATTGGTATTCTGTCTTGTCTTTTGCCAATGCCTTCAGCGCAGCTTGGAGTTCTTCCTTCAGTAGCATCAGTTCCTGATCATATGCTACCTCCTGAAATGGTTGAATGTCATCAAATTCTTTTTGGTATAGTAACTCTGTGTAGTCCTTCCATCTTCTTTTGATGCTTCCTGCGTTGTTTAATATTTTCCCCTTTGAATCCTTCACTATTCCAACTCAAGGTTAGAATTTTTTCTTCAGTTCTTTCAGCTTGAGAAATGCTGAGCATGTTCTTCCCTTTTGGCTTTCTATCTCCAGCTCTTTGCACACGTCATTGTATTATTTTACTTTGTCTTCTCAAGCCACCCTTTGAAATCTTCTGTTCAGTTTCTTCATCATTTCTTCCTTTTGCTTTAGCTGCTCAATGTTCAAAGGCAAGTTTCAGAGTCTCTTCTGACATCCACTTTGGACTTTTCTTTCTTTCATATCTTTTTAATGACCTCTTGCTTTCTTCATGTATAATGTGCTTGATGTCAT
Source organism: Elephas maximus indicus (assembly GCF_024166365.1). Lineage (NCBI taxonomy): Eukaryota > Metazoa > Chordata > Mammalia > Proboscidea > Elephantidae > Elephas > Elephas maximus. The sequence goes on along the minus strand of NC_064822.1, from coordinate 191,605,751 downwards.
TCCACAACTCATCTGGTCTTCAGTCATTAGTGCCTCACTCCAGGCCTGAGATACTGTGAATGTGGCCACCGTAGGATCAGGGCCAGATGCCTGAAGCATGGCTCTGAAAATGTTTGGAAGACCAGAGAATCAGGACTAACCCCACTGTCCCTCAGTAGGGGCCTGGTGAAATCCATCACAGGCATCCACAGAATGGCATTCTAAAGACTGACACCGCTCTGCGTGCCATTACCACAGCTGTCCAATCTACTACCGGTCATGGGGATGGCACAGGACCGGGCAGCATTTCACTCCATGGTGCCTGGGGTCGCCATGAGTCAGGGGGCCAAAGAGACAGCAGCTCACAACAACAGAAACATGTACTGTTATGGAAAGACATACTGTTAAATTTAAAAAGTGAGGTGCAGAACAGTGTAACACTTGTTAGCTTTCACACGGAGAAAGTAAATACATCGTATAAATGCATGGACCCCAAAGTCTCTCTCCCAAAATTACTTTTTAATTACAAAGGACAAAAAGTAACTTTTCAGCAGAAAAAAGACTAGCAGACACCACCTTAACCAAGTCATCAATGTGAATGCTGCCCATCTTAGTGCCAGGACGCGCCAAGAACACAAGTCTCCTTAGTGATGTTCCTGCCAAAGCGATTAGCTCGAATTTCATCATTCTGAGGAACATCTGACCACCCCAAATCAAGGGATATTCCACAAAAAAGTGCCCTGCACGTTTCAAAAATGTCGGGATCAAGAAACACAAAGGGAGATCCGGGGCCAAGATGGCGGACTAGGTGGACGCTACGGCGGATCCCTCTTGCAACAAAGACTCGGAAAAACAAGGGAATCGATCACATACAGAACAATCTACGAACTCTGAACAACAAGCACAGACTTAGAGACGGAAAACGAACAAATACGGGCAGACAGCGACTGTTTTCAGAACTAGGAGCCAGCGCACCAGGCAGGTGAACTTCGGAGCTCGATCTGGGGCAGAGCCCAGGGGGGCAGACGGCACAGAAAGGGGGCCCACCCCTTCCCCCCCGAACCCATCCCGGGAGGAAGTCTAACAGGTTGGCGCGGGCGGCGTAGGGGCGCAGCCTGAGGGAGAAGCACCCGGGAGGCAGTGACTGATCTGGGAGGGGGGAGAACATCGTCCCAGCTGGGGTGCCGTCCCGCCGGGAGTTAGGCGAGAAGCCGACGGGGCGCGAGCGGGGGAGGGGTCAACTATATTTCCCTAAAGTGACCCCAGGGCGGGGGCCCACACGTTCGTGCGGGAGGACGCACACCCAGTCTGCGCGTGTGGCGCGGCACACCAGAGGGAGAAATCCCCGGAAGTGTCTGGTCTCAAAGCAGGGAAAGCAGCATCCCAGACGGGGAGCCATTCCGCTGGGATCTGGGCGCGCGCGCGTGCGCACGCGCGGGCAGGGCATGAGCGCGGGGTCCATTTTTATTACCCTGAATTGACCCAGGGGGCGGGACCACCTGGTCGTGCGAGTGACGCCCTCCCAGTTTGCGCGAGAGGTGTGGCACACCGGAAGGAGAAGTCCCCGGGAGGAAGTGATTGGTCCCGAAGCGCAGAAAGTAGCGTCCCAGACGGGGTGCCGTCCTGCTGGGACTTGGGCGCGCGCACGAGCGGGGCGTGAGCGCAGAGTCCATTTTTATTGCCCTGAATTGACCCAGGGGGCGGGCCCACCTGGCCGTGCAGGTGACGCCAACCCAGTTCGCGCGAGAGGTGTGGCGCTCCGGAAGGAGAAGTCCCCGGGAGGAAGTGACTGGTTCCGGAACGGGGAAAGCAGCGTCTCAACCCGGAAGTCATCCCGCTGGGATTTGGGCACGCGCACGGGTGGGGCGTGAGCGCGGGGTCCATTTTTATTACCCTGAATTGACCCAGGGGGCGGGCCCACCTGGCCGTGCAGGTGACGCCAACCCAGTTCGCGCGAAAGGTGTGGCGCTCCGGAAGGAGAAGTCCCCGGGAGGAAGTGACTGGTTCTGGAACGGGGAAAGCAGCGTCTCAACCCGGAAGTCATCCCGCTGGGATTTGGGCGCGCGCACAGGCGGGGCGTGACCGCGGGACCCAATTATAATCGCCTGAATAGACCCTGGGGGCGGGCCCACCCGTTCGTGCGGGAAACGCCCACCCAGTGCCCACGAGCGGTGCCGCGCACCGGAGGAAGTCCCCAGGAAGAAGTGACTGGTTTCCGAGCAAGGAAAGCAGTGTCCTAGCCAGGGACCCGTCCAGCCCGGATTTTGGCGAACGGGGGCGGAGCGTGAACGTGGTGTTCAGCTCTATATTCTGTGGTGCTACACTCCTAGCTCTCAGATCCCTCCCCCACCCTCCCCAGGCGACCCCATTAACATCCGAATACCCGGAGCCAGAGAGAGAATTCAGATAGGGATCTGACTGCATTTTTTTTTAGCTGACTACTTGGAAAATCTAGTTTCCCAGTGATGGCTCGGAGACAACAATCCATATCAAACCACATAAAGAAACAGACCATGACAGCTTCTCCAACCCCCCAAACAAAAGAATCAAAATCTTTCCCAAATGAAGATACAATCCTGGAATTATCAGATACAGAATATAAAAAACTAATTTACAGAATGCTTAAAGATATCACAAATGAAATTAGGATAAATGCAGAAAAAGCCAAGGAACACACTGATAAAACTGTTGAAGAACTCAAAAAGATTATTCAAGAACATAGTGGAAAAATTAACAAGTTGCAAGAATCCATACAGAGACAGCATGTAGAAATCCAAAAGATTAACAATAAAATTACAGAATTTGACAACGCAATAGAAAGTCAGAGGAGCAGACTCGAGCAATTAGAATGTAGACTGGGACTTCTGGAGGACCAGGGAAACAACACCAACATAGCTGAAAAAAAATCAGATAAAAGAATTTAAAAAAAATGAAGAAACCCTAAGAATCATGTGGGACTCTATCAAGAAGGATAACTTGCGAGTGATTGGAGTCCCAGAACAGGGAGGGGGGACAGAAAACACAGAGAAAATAGTTGAAGAACTCCTGACACAAAACTTCCCTGACATCATGAAAGACGAAAGGATATCTATTCAGGATGCTCATCGAACCCCATTTAAGATTGATCCAAAAAGAAAAACACCAAGACATATCATCATCAAACTTGCCAAAACCAAAGACAAACAGAAAATTTTAAAAGCAGCCAGGGAGAAAAGAAAGGTTTCCTTCAAGGGAGAATCAATAAGAATAAGTTCAGACTACTCAGCAGAAACCATGCAGGCAAGAAGGGAATGGGACGACATATACAGAGCACTGAACGAGAAAAACTGCCAACCAAGGATCATATATCCAGCAAAACTCTCTCTGAAATATGAAGGCGAAATTAAGATATTTACAGATAAACACAAGTTTAGAGAATTTGCAAAAACTAAACCAAGACTGCAAGAAATGCTAAAGGAGATTGTTAGGCCGGATGACCAATAATATCAGGTACCAGCACAATACAAGGTCACAAAACAGAACGTCCTGATATCAACGCAACTCAAACAGGGAAAGCACAAAAACAAACAAATTAAGACTAATTCTAAAAAATAAATAAATAAACAAAATAATACACACAACAGGAAATCATGGAAATCAATAGATAAACGATCAAAATAATCAAAAAGAGGGACTAAATATAGGAGGCATTGAACTGCCAGATGGAGAGTGATACAAGGCGAAATAGGAGGATACAAGTTAGGTTTTTACTTAGAAAAATAGGGGTAAATAAAAAGGTAACCACAAAAAGGAATATCAATTCCATAACTCAAGAAAAACGTAACAACTCAATAAACACAAAGTTAAACATTATGAAAATGAGGATCTCACAAGCTACTAAGAAAAACGTCTCAGCACAAAAAAGCATGTGGAAAACTGAAATGGCCAACAACACACATGAAAAGGCATCAAAATGACAGCACTAAAAACTTACTTATCTATAATTACGCTGAATGTAAATGGACTAAATGCACCAATAAAGAGACAGAGAGTCACGGACTGGATAAAAAAACACGATCCATCTATATGCTGCCTACAAGAGACACACCTTAGACTTAGAGACACAAACAAACTAAAACTCAAAGGATGGAAAAAAATATATCAAGCAAACAATAAGCAAAAAAGAAGAGGAGTAGCAATATTAATTTCTGACAAAATAGACTTTAGACTTAAATCCGCCACAAAGGATAAAGAAGGACACTATATAATGATAAAAGGGACAATTGATCAGGAAGACATAACCATATTAAATATTTACGCACCTAATGACAGGGCTGCAAGATACATAAATCAAATTTTAACACAATTGAAAAGTGAGATAGATACCTCCACCATTAGAGTAGGAGACTTCAACACACCACTTTCGGAGAAGGACAGGACATCCAGTAAGAAGCTCAATAGAGACACGGAAGATCTAATTACAACAATCAACCAACTTGACCTCATTGACTTATACAGAACTCTCCACCCAACTGCTGCAAAATATACTTTTTTTTCTAGTGCACATGGAACATTCTCTAGAATAGACCACATATTAGGGCATAAAACAAATCTTTCCAGAATCCAAAACATCGAAATATTACAAAGCATCTTCTCAGACCACAAGGCAATGAAGCTAGAAATCAATAACAGAAAAACTAGGGAAAAGAAATCAAATACTTGGAAAATGAACAATACCCTCCTGAAAAAAGACTGGGTTATAGAAGACATCAAGGAGGGAATAAGGAAATTCTTAGAAAGCAACGAGAATGAAAATACTTCCTATCAAAACCTCTGGGACACAGCAAAAGCAGTGCTCAGAGGCCAATTTATATCGATAAATGCACACATACAAAAAGAAGAAAGAGCCAAAATCAGAGAACTGTCCCTACAACTTGAACAAATAGAAAGTGAGCAACAAAAGAATCCATCAGGCACCCGAAGAAAACAAATAATAAAAATTAGAGCTGAACTAAATGAATTAGAGAACAGAAAAACAATTGAAAGAATTAACAAAGCCAAAAGCTGGTTCTTTGAAAAAATTAACAAAATTGATAAACCATTGGCTAGACTGACTAAAGAAAAACAGGAAAGGAAACTAATAACCCGAATAAGAAACGAGAAGGACCACATCACAACAGAACCAAATGAAATCAAAATAATCATATCAGATTACTACATAAAATTGTACTCTAACAAATTTGAAAACCTAGAAGAAATGGATAAATTCTTGGAACAATACTACTTACCTAAACTAACACATTCAGAAGTAGAACAACTAAATAGACCCATAACAAAAAAAGAGATTGAAACGGTAATCAAAAAACTCCCAACAAAAAAAAGTCCTGGCCCAGATGGCTTCACTGCAGAGTTCTACCAAACCTTCAGAGAAGACTTAACACCATTACTGTTGAAGGTATTTCAAAGTATAGAAAAAGACGGAATACTACCCAACTCATTCTATGAAGCTACCATCTCCCTGATACCAAAACCAGGTAAAGACATTACAAAAAAAGAAAATTTTAGACCTATATCCCTCATGAACATAGATGCAAAAATCCTTAACAAAATTCTAGCCAATAGAATCCAACAACACATCAAAAAAATAATACACCCTGATCAAGTGGGATTTATACCAGGTATGCAAGGCTGGTTTAATATCAGAAAAACCATTAATGTAATCCATCACATAAATAAAACAAAAGATAAAAACCACATGATCTTATCAATAGATGCAGAAAAGGCATTTGACAAAGTTCAACACCCATTTATGATAAAAACTCTAACCAAAATAGGAATTGAAGGAAAATTCCTCAACATAATAAAGGGCATCTATGCAAAGCCAACGGCCAATATCACTCTAAATGGAGAGAACCCGAAAGCATTTCCCTTGAGAACGGGAACCAGACAAGGATGCCCTTTATCACCGCTCTTATTCAACATCGTACTTGAAGTCCTAGCCAGGGCAATTAGGCTAGACAAAGAAATAAAGGGTATCCAGATTGGTAAGGAGGAAGTAAAGCTATCACTATTCGCAGATGACATGATCGTATACATGGAAAACCCTAAGAAATCCTCCAGAAAACTACTGAAACTAATAGAAGAGTTTGGAAGAGTCTCAGGATATAAAATAAACATACAAAAATCACTTGGATTCCTCTACATCAACAAAAAGAACACCAAAGAGGAAATCACCAAATCAATACCATTCACAGTAGCCCCCAAGAAGATAAAATACTTAGGAATAAATCTTACCAAGGATGTAAAAGACCTATACAAAGAAAACTATAAAACTCTGCTACAAGAAATTCAAAAGGACACACTTAAATGGAAAAACATACCCTGCTCATGGATAGGAAGACTTAACATAGTAAAAATGTCTATTCTACCAAAAGCCATTTATACATACAATGCACTTCCAATCCAAATACCAATGTCATACTTTAAGGGAATAGAGAAACAAATCACTAATTTCATATGGAAAGGAAAGAACCCCCGGATAAGCAAAGCATTACTGAAAAAGAAGAAGAAAGTGGGAGGCCTCACCCTACCTGATTTCAGAACCTATTATATAGCTACAGTAGTCAAAACAGCCTGGTACTGGTACAACAACAGGCACATAGACCAATGGAACAGAATTGAGAATCCAGATATAAATCCATCCATTTATGAGCAGCTGATATTTGACAAAGGACCAGTGTCAGTCAATTGGGGAAATAATAGTCTTTTTAACAAATGGTGCTGGCATACCTGGATATCCATTTGCAAAAGAATGAAACAGGACCCATACCTCACACCATGCACAAAAACTAACTCCAAGTGGATCAAAGACCTAAACATAAAGACTAAAACGATAAAAATCATGGAAGAAAAAATAGGATCTACCCTAGGAGCCCTAATACAGGGCATAAACAGAATACAAAACATTACCAAAAATGATGAAGAGAAACCAGATAACTGGGAGCTCCTAAAAATCAAACACCTATGCTCAGCTAAAGACTTCACCAAAAGAGTAAAAAGACCACCTACAGACTGGGAAAGAATATTCAGCTATGACATCTCAGACCAGCGCCTGATCTCTAAAATCTACATGACTCTGTCAAAACTCAACCACAAAAAGACAAACAACCCAATCAAGAAGTGGGCAAAGGATATGAACACACATTTCACTAAGGAAGATATTCAGGCAGCCAACAGATACATGAGAAAATGCTCTCGATCATTAGCCATTAGAGAAATGCAAATTAAAACTACGATGAGATTCCATCTGACACCAACTAGACTGGCATTAATTCAAAAAACACAAAATAATAAATGTTGGAGAGGCTGCGGAGAGACTGGAACTCTCATACGCTGCTGGTGGGATTGTAAAATGGTACAACCACTTTGGAAATCCATCTGGCGTTATCTTAAACAGTTAGAAATAGAACTACCATACAACCCAGAAATCCCACTCCTCGGAATATACCCTAAAGATACAAGACCCGTCACACAAACAGATATATGCACACCCATGTTTATTGCAGCTCTGTTTACAATAGCAAAAAGCTGGAAGCAACCAAGATGTCCATCAACGGACGAATGGGTAAATAAATTGTGGTATATTCACACAATGGAATACTACGCATCGATAAAGAACAGTGACGAATCTCTGAAACATTTCATAACATGGAGGAATCTGGAAGGCATTATGCTGAGCGAAATGAGTCAGTTGCAAAAGGACAAATATTGTATAAGACCACTATTATAAGATCTTGAGAAATAGAAAAAACGGAAAAGAACACATACTTTTGTGGTTACAAAGGGGGGAGGGAGGGAGGGAGGGAGGGAGAGGGCTTTTTATTGATCAATCTGTAGATGGGAACTGCTTTGGGTGAAGGGAAAGACAACACTCAAAACAAGGAAGGTCAGCCTAATTGGACTGGATTAAAAGTAAAGAGGTTTCCGAGATAAAATGAAAGCTTCAAAGGTTAGCGAAGCAGGGGCTGGGGTCTGGGGAACTTGGTTTGAGGGGACTTCTAAGTCAATGGGCAAAACAATTCTATTATGAAAACACTCTGCATCCCACTTTGAATTGTGGCACCTGGGGTCCTAAATGCCAACAAGCAGCCATCTAAAATACATTAATTGGTCTCAACCCACCGGGAGCAAAGGCAAAGGAAGAACACCAAGGTTACACGACAACTAAGAACCCAAGAGACAGAAAGGGCCACTTGAACCAGAGACCTACATTATCCTGAGACCAGAAGAACTAGTTGCTGCCCAGCCACAATCGATGTCTGCCCTGTCAGGGAACACAACAGACAACTCCTGAGGGAGCAGGAGACCAATGGGATGCAGACCCCAAATTCTCATTAAAAGACCACACCTAATGGTATGATTGCGACTAGAGGAATCCCAGAGACAATGCTCCCCAGAACTTCTGATGGCACAGGACAGGAACCATCCCCGAAGACAAATCATCAGGCATGAAAAGGACTGGTCAGTGGGGGGAGAGAGATACTGATGAAGAGTGAGCTAATTAAATCAGGTGGACACGGGAGAGTGTGTTGGCAACTCTTGACTGGAGGGGGGATGGGAAGATAGAGAGAGAGGGAAGATGGTAAAATTGGCACGAAACGAGAGACTGTAAGGGCTGACTCAATAGGGGGAGAGCAAGTGGGAGAAGGGAGTAAGATGTATGTAAACCTACATGTGACAGACTGATTGGAATGGTAAATGTTCACTAGAAGCTTAATAAAAATTTAAAAAAAGAAACACAAAGGAAGGCTGAGCTACCGCTCCTGGTTAAAGGAGACGGAAGAGACCTGACATCTGAATGCAACACACGAGCCCGCACTGGCCCCTCAGGCAGGAGAAGAAGATATAAAGGACAACCCTGGACCACTGGCACGAGGGGAACATGGACCAAGGACCAGAGAACAGCACTGCATTCACGTTAAATTTCCTGATCTGACAACTCTACAGCGATCACGTAAAAGAACGTCTCCGCTGTTAGGAAACACACAGGGGAGTACTTAGGGGTAAAGGGATATGAAAGCTCCAGCTGACTCCCAAATGGTTCAGAAAACTACATAAACACCCCGAAACACACATGCAGGTGCACACGTGCACACGCACACACACAGACACCGAGAGAGGATGACCGTGGAGTAAAATGTAAACACCCAGCGATTCTGGGCAGAAAGTACACGGAAGCCGCTTGTACTATTCTTACATCCGAATGAAAAGTTTTTAAAAACACGTGTGTAAACCCTCTCTGGAAGGGTCCATCGGAATAGTGAGAGGGGGAGACATGGGGGCTGGGGCCAGGGAAACCAGGCTCATTTTTTACTCTTCAACCCTTCTTCCGTGCTTTGGAATGTTGTGACGTGTACATGTTTTACTGACTCAAAAAACAAATACAATCAAGGGGGGGAAAGCCGCTGTGAGCACTTAACTAGAACCGCAGTGGTACCTTACAGAGCCAACCGCTGCTGTCCTCGGAATTGGGGCTTTTGCACCGGTGGCATAACGGTTAAGCGCGCTCGGCTGCTAACCTAAAGGCCTGTGGTTCTAACACACCAGCAGCTCCACAGGAGAAAGACCTGGAGTTCTGCTCTCGCAAAGATTACAGCCTTGGAAACTCTATGGGGCACTTCTGCTCTGTTGCATGGGGTCGCTGTGAGTTGGAGTGGACTCCAGGGTACACGACAACATTCCCCTGAATGTAAAGTCCTGTACAGACCGCCTGAGTTCTGTGGAGCCTGTGCACGTGCCCCAGGTGCCCCCTACTGGCCGAGCTGTGCATCCCATCCCAGCTGAGCCCCATACTCGGGCAGTGGTCCCTAATCCCCTCCTTACAGGCTTGTCCCCCTCCCAGTCTGGGGGTGACTTCATGCCAAGCCTGCATCCTGGTCCTCTTTAAAGCTCCAGCATCTAGCATGATGCTTGCCCAGAACAGCAGTCACAGAGACCAGGTATATACGTGAAAGAAGGCTAACTTGGTGTGAGCTGCAGCCACTGACCTGAACACAGGCCATGCCCAGAGCCCAGCGAAGATGCTTGACGGGGCCACCACTGGGCATCACATGTCCTCCAGGACCCTCACAGTGAGGGATCACACTGACCCAGGCCTCGTCCCGGACCCTCAGCTCTGGTCAGCCTGTCAGTCTCCAGCCCTCACAACTCCAGTAAAGAGTGCATGTGGCCCGGCCAACCTCACAGGGCTCACTAGGGCAGCTGGAAGAAGTGGAATAACGCAATGGGACAGGAAGAAAAAATAAGCAGGAAACACATGATCACACTGCACTGGAAAATATATGAGCGTGTCTAAATTACACAATTAGTACAAAACCATTAGCAATATAATGCCACCGAGATACAAACAAGCCAACTTCTTACAAGGCAAACTATGCACGGAAGTATGTGTGTTATATAACAACAGGCTGAGTCTTTCAAGAACCTTCATCTATTTCAGAAATAACAAAATCAAAGGCACGTCTTCTTTAAGGACGAGGAACTTACCAAGGTCTGTGTTGGGCCCAGCAAGGAGCTGCTTGAACTTGTCGAGCCGGGAGGCCTCCCTCTCGCTCAGGGCCGAGTTGCTGAGGGCACTGTGGTCGGACGCCCCACCGCTCAGCACCACCGTTGAGGAATGGGGGAGAGACTGTGACCGCTGCAGGGGGCCGGTCTCATTGCCACTGTCTGCAGAGATCAGAGAACAGAGGGTCAGAGAACGGAGGGTCAGAGAGCAGGGGGTCAGAGAACAGCGCGTCAGAGAGCAGCAGGTCAGAGAACAGGGGATTACAGAACACGGGGTCAGAGAGCAGACAGTCAGAGAGTAGAGAGTCAGAGCAGAGGGTCAGAGAACGGAGGGTCAGAGAGCCGAGGGTCAGAGAGCGGAGGGTCAGAGAGCGGAGGGTCAGAGAGCGGAGGGTCAGAGAGCGGAGGGTCAGAGAGCGGAGGGTCAGAGAGCGGAGGGTCAGAGAACAGAAGGGCACGATGTGCCTCCTGAACTTCCCTCGGCAGTCACGTTCTTTACTAGGAAGGCCACATGCTTCCTGTGCCACTCTGTCCTTGGATTTCAGAAGAGCAGCCTGCAGACAAAGTCTAAAGATGGGGGTGTCACTGCTGCCATATCACAACTGTCCCCCCCCCCTTACTGAGTACTGGGGATCTCGGTTCCTTGAACAATGAAGTGACATTACCTAAAGCCTATGACTCCACCTGGCTTCCTGGCAGAGTGAAGTGGACACAGCCAGCATAAAATAAGAGAGCGATCACAGAAAGCTCCAGACCAGGCTTGGGGTGCGTCAGGCGGTCAGGGTTCCCCCCATCCTGGGAAGGCCAGAAGGCCCGGCCCAGGTGATGTGACCTGAGGGTGGGTGGAGGTCTTGCGAGGTCTCCCAGGCCTGAGCACAGGGGGTGAGTCCCCTTAGTCCCAGGTGAAAGGGAACGGCAAGGCACCAAAGGCAGAAGCCAAGCCTAGGACCCACCCGTGGCCAAGGACACTCCAGGAGACCTCACCGCTGTCTCCAGAGATGGCCTGACTCCCCTGTCTGTCTCAACAACCCAATCCCACCACAGCCACATGAGGAGCAGTCAGACAGGCACCGTCACCCCCAAGGCAGCAGAGGGCTGGCACCTGCCCAGACTGCCACACAGGGTGACACAGGTGGGACCAGAGAGAGGCCAAGCCTGCGGACCCCGGGCCAGAGCCCCCTGCCTCTATACACAAAGGCCCTCCTGGCCCCATCGCAGCCAAAGGACCCGCAAGATAACCAGGACCCAGGACCAGGACCACCCAGACAGACTCGAAGGGCCTCGGGCCACTCGACAAAGCACCCTAAGACGACAGGCAGGAGGCCCCAAATGCTCTAAGTTTCTGAGTCTAAACACCCTCTCGCAATCAGATTTTTAAAAATTAAAATTTAAAGCAGAGTTAAAAATAAACTCCAGGAAATGGGGCATGACGAAAACAATCTGTAAACCCACTGATACCCACTTCTGGCAGCAGTGACAAGCGGGGCAGGGAGGCCTTTGCTCCCCGGGCCCCACTACAGCCATGCGCATTACACTGCAGACTGGAGGGGGAGCTCCATGCAGAAACCCCTGGGCTGCGAGGAGAGGCACTAGGCCTCAGGGCACGAGCTGGTCCAGTTACGGTTAGAGAAAAGCCTACAAGGTGGGGCCGAGTTCAGACCATCCCCGCTCCCCTGCCTTGACGGTCCCCACGCCCAGCACCCCTGTCCCAGGTCCAGCCCTGCAGCCGCTGGAAGCTCGGCCCCCTCACTGCTAAGAGGCACCTAGGAAACACCACCTTCCCCGCTCAGCCTCAACTCCGGAAGACCAGGTAATCAGGGCACTGGGAGAACAATCCAGAACAGTGTGGGAGAAGGCCTGCAGGGGCCGAAGACTCCGAGCTCCTTTGCCCTCCCTGAAATCTCCTCCTTGGACTGAGTTTGAAGATTCTACAGGAGAAATATTTGGCAGGAAGGACAGCTCCACGGTACCTCCCGGAATGAAACAGGCCTGATTTTATTTACCTACAATCTTCAGAGGTGATCAATTTGCCCTCACTGAGACAGTGAATGAGTCAGAATCAACTCAATGGCAAAGAGTCTGGGCTGGGTTTTGAGACAGTGAGATGCCCCACTCACGCCTCCACAGAGCAGCTCGGGCTCCCGCTCAAAAATGGGGCAGCTGGAATCTTAAATGTAGAAGCAACAGCAGCATCCCTTGAGGGAACGATAAGACTACAACCAGGTTGCACTGTCACTGTGAACAGAAAAAAAACTCTACAAGATACCACCACCAACAGTCAGCACTCATACACAGAGCCCTCCGGAAACAGTCAGCGTTCACACACAGACCTCGCCAGCAGCAGTCAGCGTTCACACATGGACCCCAGTTCACAGCTTGGTCCCAGACAGCTGAGGAAACAGCCCCTCCAGGCGCCATGATCCACTGCTTCCAGAATCTTCTCAGCCTAAAGTCTGCCTGTGCAGTTAACCCAAAGGGAGCCTGCCACTGAGCCAGCCAGAAGGGCATCTGATTTCAGGTGTGAAGGTGGTAGGGTTTTTTTTTTAGGTATTTATTAAAAAGGTCAAAATAGCCAAGAAGTGAAAAAATGGGACATGAAGGCTAGCTAGCCTATGGTCCGCCCACTCGATATTATCAGTGAACTTTCACTCGACCTTCTATCCAGGGCTAAAGGCCAGGTGCTGAGGGCAGGCGGGTGCATGGCACTGTGAAGGAGGGGCACGGAGCATCCGGGGCCAAGCACCACGGCTGCAGAGTCATGTCCACAGCGTGAACACAGGCCTCTGAGCTGTGCCATGTGAGGCAGAATGTTCCAGAATGTTCCAATGTGAAGAGCACTGTTGAGAGAAGCAGTAAAGCAAAACGGACTCCCACTCAATCACCTAGCGCAGAGACAGCCCGCTTCTCCCTCACACGTGCATTCACAGCCACGAAGGGGGTATGCTGCGCGTCTGCCAGGGCGAAGGCAAGGCTGGGAGAGTCCCAGGATCACCAGGCCCTTGAGGAAAATTCTGGGCACTTAACGAGCACACATATAACAAGTGTGTATGTAACAAGCACATATGTAACAAGCGTGTAACACGCACATGTGTAATAAGCACGTATGTAACATGCACGCATGTAACAAGCACGTATGTAACAAGCACATATGCAACAAGTGTGTATGTAACAAGCACATATGCAACAAGTGTGTATGTCACAATTGTGTATGTAACAAGCATATGTAACAAGCGTGTAACAAGTGCATATGTAACAAGCACGTATGTAACAAGCACATATGCAATAAGTGTGTATGTAACAAGTGCGTATGTAACAAGCACATATGTAACAAGCGTGTAACAAGCACATATGTAACAAGCACATATATAACAAGTGTAACAAGCACATATGTAACAAGCATGTACGTAACAAGCTTGTGCGTTACAAGTGTGTGTAACAAGCGTGTACGTAACAAGCATGTACGTAACAAGCATTACGTAACAAGCGTATATTCAACAAGCATGCATGTAACAAGCATATGTAACAAGCCTGTATGTAAATACAGGAAACACCAAGGAGAGACAGAGACAAGCAGATGTGGTCCCCGTCTTCAGGTGCCCATAGAGCATGCAGATGACACAGCACCACGCACACACAAATGACCTGGACACCGCCTCCCGCCTCTGTGCCTGGCCACTCCCCCAGGCGAGATGGCCTTGACCTCCTGACCCAGCCGAGCATATCTTCCTTCATCACCTGCTGCTAAAGCACAAAGCGGGAGCCCAAAGCCTCGCCTGCCATCCTACTGGAAGGTGAAACGAATGTGCAGCCAGTAAACACTGGAAGACGCTCAAGAGCTCAGGGAGAGCGAGGGCTTCTTACGTAAGACCAGGGAAAATGACCTCAGGGGCTCCCCATTCTCAGTTAGAATGGGAATCCCCAGCTCCCCCTAGGAGAGGGCTCAGGCCCTGCTGGGAAGCACACCGTCTCCTCAGTCTCCCACCCTACCTGCAGGTCGGGGCGCATGGCTCTCGCTGACAGACTTCACCAGCCGGGGATCACCGCCACCGCCGCTGGGGGCTGGGGGAGGCTGTGCCCAAGGCTCAGGCCTCTCCTCAGGTGGCAAGGCCTCCTGCAGCCTGTGCGGCTCCTGCCGCTGGCTGTGGTTCCGCAGAACACGGTGGGCTGTCTCCATGACCACCTCAGAGTTCAGGCTCTCGGCCGCCATGGCCAGCAGCTCACCGTCGTCCTCCCCGGCATCCCAGGCGTCACTGGTGTTGCTCTCAAACTCCTGGAAGGTGCTGCCTCGCTTGGCCTTCACTGGCGTGCTCGGCAGCTTGGGGGTGGACTTGAGCAAGCTGCAAAGAAAGGCAGCCTTTACCTGCATACCCTCAGAAGCCAAGAGCGTCCCCCAAACCTGGGCTGGGAGAATCCCCCGGTGTAAAGGCACACACACACATTTCCAACATCAATCCCACTGACAGTAAAGCGGAAAAGCAAACACTGTTCATAGAGACACCCCAACTGGGTGGGAAAGGGTCATGAGGGCCAAGCGGCAGCAGACAAGAAAGCATTTCAGGGAAAGCCACCCGACAGAACCAACTGATGAGGAGGCACGGGGGCTGGCGAGGGCACGCAGGCCTAATCCCCAGCCTCGTCTGGCCGTCGGCACATACACCCTCTCGCCCAAGGATCAGCCAAGCTCCAGAGGCAGCAGTCAGGGATGGAGTGGGGAGGGGAGGGGAGGGGAGGGTTTTCACAGAACACAGCCTTTAGTTCAGGGACTCAGACACACTCTAACTGTACAGACCCTGGCCCCACCATGTCAGCTAGCTAAGCAGACAGGTACACTCTGCCTGCCAGCCAGCACTGTGCTGAGTCAACACCTTCCCCTCCCTGGAGGAGCAGCCATACACAGGGACAGAGCCGGCTGCAGTGGGCTGGAGGAGGAAATCAATTCCTACCCGCAATAGGCCCAGGGCAGGCCCTCCCCTGATCCGTGCTGTCCTGTGCAGCCCCTATCCTAGCCCCACTGGGTCCCTATCTCCCCCGTCCCGGCCCTCCCGGGTCCCCGCCACCCACTACCCCGGCCCTCCCGGGTCCCCCCCACCCCGGCCCCCTGGGTCCCCACCACCCCCCACCCCGGCCGCCCCGGGTCCCCGCCACCCTCCACCCGGGCCCCACTGTCTCCACAGCCCCCCTGCATTGGCCTGGCTGCCCAGCCTGCCTCTCCCCAGCAGTGTGTCACACAGGACAACTGTTAACTCGGGTTTACTCAACAAGAAAACATGTTCCTCTCCCTGGGGATTCCTGGAACTTCCGTGGACCTGAAGGGAAGCAGGGAGAAGCTGGCTACCACGGCCCTCGACATCAGGACAGGGAGCCCAGCCTTCTGCAAACAGGGTGAGACGACCTGTGGGCGGTCCGAACGTGACTCACGTGCCATGCAGCAGTGGGTCGAAAGGGGGGTGCTGGGCCCCATACACGTGCTGGATGCTGTGGAGGGAGAGGGGCACACGTTAGCTTCTCCTCACATTGCCGGGGCTCCCACTGACTTGGAAACCACGCGGTGATCCCAACGACCCTCCCAGCTGAGTGGCACTCCCACCATGCCACAGCCCGAGGGCCCAGCTGGAGGATGCCTGCGCCGCATGCCCACGGCCCACATGCAGGGCACCCCTGCTCTGCCAGGAACGGACCTCAGCGCAGGCGGCCACCACACCCCAACGCCCAGAGCCCTCCCCTGCTCTGCCAAGAATGGGCCTCCGCGCAGGCGGCCGCCACACCCCAACGCCCAGAGCCCTCGGCAGCAAATACAGTGACCAGTGCATCAGGGCTACCCGCCACCCGTGGTGGTCACCTCGGCCTTGCTCACTGTCTACGTTTCACAGACAAGGACCAAAAATTGCACAACAAAATGCCCATCTGAAAATTCTCATTTAGTACCATCCCTGGGTGGCACAAATGGTTGAGTGCTCAACTGCTACCCAAAAGGTTGGCTCTTCAAACCCACCCAGAGGCACCTCAGAAGAAAGACCTGGCAATCTGCTTCCAAAAGGTCACAGCCTTGAAAGCCCTATAGAACGTTCTACTCTGCAGACACGGGCTCGCCACGAGGCAGAAGTGACTCAATGGCAGCTAACAACAACAACCATTTCGTCTAAAGACAGAATGCAGAGTTACAAAATGATACATATAATGCCTTAAAAAAATGTAGCAGTTTTATTACAGCAGTATTACGTTCACCATAGTAAACTTGGAAAACAGACCAAAATAACCCATATGGCCAATGCTGGCGGTCACCAGAGCAGCCCCAGCCAGGGCTCCCCTCCGCCCCCATTCACCTCCCGCCAGGGGAGGCCCCACGGCCTAGTTGAGGCCAGGGAGAAATAAGGAGAAGTTTCTGCTTTTCTAACAAAAGGAGACAGGCTTTAGCTAGCACCCCTTTTGCCCTTAGCTCCACCTTCTCCCCCTGCCTGGAGCGCAGAGCTGATTCCTTGGGGGACCTGCAAAGCTGATTCCTTGGGGGGCCTGTGCCGTCTTGCCACCGTGAGGTTACACAGAAAATGAAGCCACCCATGAGGAACCGCAGGAAGGAAAGACGGAACGAGCACGGGTCTTTGAAGGCTTCAGGGAGCTGCCATTCCAGCTGGCCCACCTCCCTACTCACATTTATTTCAAATCAGCAAAACTATCAGGTGAAGCCACTATGGATCAGATAACCTGCTGATACAGCCTGCAGGGGAGCAACAGCCACTGGGATGTTCTGATGCAAAACCCAGTAGAGTGAGAATGTGTGGGCGCACGTGTGTGAACACAAGTGCTCAGAGGCTAACCAAAAGGTCGGCAGTGCGAATGCACCAGCCTCTCTGGGGTAGAAAGATGTGGCAGCATGCTTCTGTAAACATTCCAGCGCTGGAAACCCTATGGGGCAGTTCTACTCTCTTATAGGGTCGCTGCGTCAGAATCGACTTGACGGCAACAGGTTTCCTTCTTTTCCACCATGAGGGTGGTGCAGGGACAGGCAGCGTTTCCTTCTGTTTACGGAAGGTCCCTGTGAGTCAGAGCAGGTTTGACAGCACCCAGCAACATTTCCCACACTACCACTGTTCTTCTTCAACGGACTTAAACACGTGTATTTACTTCATACCTACTATTTGGTACACAAAAGAATGTAGCAGCTCAGGGAAATTAAAAAGCATTAAAATGAGGAGAAGGTGCACGGGAGGTCCCTAAACATTTCTTTGCAACTACCTGTAAATCTATTATTTCAAAAAAAAGAGGTGGAGCCAAGATGGAGGAACAGACGCTTCCAGTGAGCCCTCTTTACAACAAAGACCCAAAAAAACAAATGAAATGAGTATATTTATGACAAGCTGGGAGCCCTGAGCTTCAAAGGCAAGCTTAGAAAATGAACTGAGGGGCAGGGGGAGGAAGAGACCATTCAGAAGAGGAGAGGAGTTACTGCAGGGAGCCCTCAGGCACCATTCCCGCGGCGGGCTGGTACTAGCATTCGGCCACAGTTTCCTCAGGGAGAAGCGGCCAGCCACACAGCCCACTCACACACCTCCGGAACCTGAGGAGAACAGTGCTCTCGGCAAAAGCTAAGTACTTACGTGTACTTTAACGCACCCACCCACCCCCAAACCGGCTCCAGTGCCTGAATTCCCTGCGCCTGAGACGGGCACTGTTGAGTACCTAGAGCCATCCTCCCGGCCTTGGGGAAAGAAAAAATTTGCATTTGGGGAAAAAGATAATTTGCTAGCTCCACTAACTGGGGGAGCTTGGGACAGAAGCAGCTCCTATCCAGGCATAAACTGTCCATGGACTTTGAGCACCTTTCCCTTCTGCATGGACCTGTGTGGCCCTATTTTGGGAGAACAGGCCCTTGTTGGCAGGCTCCAACCATTTCAGCTGTGCAGTGGAGAAGAGGGTGTTTGATGTTTGACATTGCTTTGCCTATTAAACAAGGTCCCCACCTACCCACACCAGGGACCTAAGGATTGGTAGCTCCACTCAGGTCACCCAGCCACCCGTGACAGGGGTCCAAAGATAACTGTACCTCCCAGTCCTTACAACCAAAAACTTTGGGTGCCCATGGTCCCTCTGCAGAACCCACCCACCTGCACGCTCTCGGGAACAGGGATGCGCTTTCCTCAAAGACACTCGGGGGTTGGTTCTCAGCCCCCTGCCTTCTTCAGAGCATGACCCCTGCTGCAAGCAGATACCGGTACCTACACCAATCACCCCTGCCCCTCTAAGACTGTAGGACAGAGCCTGTACCACACACGTGATGATCACCTACCTGGACACCTGAGCTGAATTTATACAAGAAAACTGAACGGGCTCCTAGGCTGATATACCTGATAACAGCTCTAGCCAGCTGGGGACAGGATGTCAGAGCTCCAAAGGCGAAAATAATCAAGCTAGCTCACTCAAGCAACCCATGGGGTACACCAAAACAAAACAAAGCAAGCAGCTACAACACAGTAAACAAGCATAAACTAATACAATAACTTATAGATGGCTTGGAGACAACAGTCAATATCAAGTCACATAAAGAAACAGACCATGATCACCTCAACAGGCTCTCAAAACAAAAAATACAGGGATCTTCTAGATGAAAGTGCATTCCTGGAATTACCAGATGCAGAATACAAAAGATTAATATACAAAACACTTCAAGACATCAGGAAGGAAATGAGGCAATACGCAGAACAAGCCAAGAACACACAGATAAAGCAACTGAAGAAATTAGAAAGATTATTCAGGAACATAATGAAAAGTTTCATGAGCTGGAAAAATCCACAGACAGGCAGCAATCAGATATTCAAAAGGATGACAATAAAATTATAGAAGTAGACAACTCAATACAAAGTCAGAGGAGCAGAATTGAGCAAGGAGAAGCTAGAATTTCTGAACTTGAAGATAAATCACTTGGCACTAATATATTTGAAGAAAAATCAGATAAAACAATTTTTAAAAAATGAAGAAACCTTAAGAATCATGTGGGACTCTATCAAGAGAAATAGCCTACCAGAGATTGGAGTACCAGAACAGGGAGGGATAACAGAAAATACAGAGAGAATTGCTGAAGATTTGTTGGCAGAAAACTTCCCTGATATCGTGAAAGATGAGAAGATATCTACGCAAGATGTTCATCGAACTCCACGTAAGGTAGATTTTAAAAGAAAGTCACCAAGACATATTATAATCAAACTTGCCAAAACCAAAGATAAAGAAAGAATTTTAAGAGCAGCGAGGGGTAAATGAAAAGTCACCTACAAAGGACAGCCAATAGGAATAAGCTTAGACTACTCGGCAGAAGCCATGCAGGCAAGAAGCCAATGGGATGTCATATTTAAAAAACTGCAGGAAAAAAATTGCCTGCCAAAAATCATATATCCAGCAAAACTGTCTCTTAAATATGAAGGTGAAATTAAGACATTTCCAGGTAAACACAAGTTTAGGGAATTCATAAAAACCAAACCAAAACTACAAGAAATACTAAAGGAAGTTTTTGGTTAGAAAATCAATAATATCAGGTATCAACCCAATGCTAGAACACTGGGCAGAGCTACCAGAAACCAACCCAGACAGGGAAATCCAAAACAACAAAGCAAGATGACAAAAAAAAAAGCTCAAAACAGGGTAACAGTGATGTTATTATATAAAAGAAGACAACATTAGAATAATAAAGAGGGACAAAGAAATGTAATCATACACCTTCCATATGGAGAGGAAGGTCTGGTGATACAAACAAAAAAAAAGTTAGGTTTAAATTTAGAAAAATAGGGGTAAATAATAAGGTAACCACAAAGGAGACAAACTATCCTACTCATCAAAATAAAATACAAGAAAAAAATAGAAAGAAAAACTAGAAAAGTGGGAGCTCCTAAAAATCAAACACCTATGCTCATCCAAAGACTTCACCAAAAGAGTAAAAAGACTACCTACAGACTGGGAAAAAGTTTTTAGCTATGACATTTCTGATCAGCACATGATCTCTAAAATCTACATGATACTGCAAAAACTCAACTGCAAAAAGACAAGTAACCCAATTAAAAAATGGGCAAAAGGGGCAAAAGATATGAATAGACACTTCACTAAAGAAGACATTCAGGTAGCTAACACTAACAGATACATGAGGAAATGATCTCGATCATTAGCCATTAGAGAAATGCAGATCAAAACTACCATGAGATTTCCTCTCACCCCAACAAGGCTGGCATTAATCCAAAAAACACAAAATAATAAATGTTGGAGAGGCTGTGGAGAGATTGGAATACTTCTATACCGCTGGCGGGGATGTCAAATGATACAACCACTTTGGAAATCGATTTGGCGCTTCCTTAAAAAGCTAGAAATAGAACTACCATATGACCCAGCAATCCCACTCCTGGGAATATATCCTAGAGAAATAAGAGCCTTTACACGAACAGATGTATGCACACCCATGTTTATTGCAGCTCTGTTTACAATAGCAAAAACATGGAAGCAACCAAGGTGCCCATCAACGGATGAATGGATAAATAAATTGTGGTACATTCACACAATGGAATACTACGTACCGATAAAGAACAGTGAGGAATCTGTGAAACATTTCATAACATGGAGGAACCTGGAAGGCATTATGCTGAGTGAAATTAGTCAGTTGCAAAAGGACAAATATCGTATAAGACCAGTACAATAAGAACTTCAGAAATAGTTTAAACTGAGAAGAAAACATTCTTTTGTGGTTATAAGAGGAGGAAGGGAGGGAGGGTGGGAGAGGCGCATTCACTAATTAGACTGGAGATAAGAACTACTTTAGGTGAAGGGAAAGACAGCACACAATACAGGGGAGGTCACCACAATTGGACTAAACTAAAAGCAAAGAAGTTTCCTGAATAAACTGAATGCTTTAAAGGCCAGTGTAGCAGGGGCAGGGGTCTCGGGGCCATGGTTTCAGGGAACATCTAAGTCAACTGGTATAATAAAATCTTAAGAAAACATTCTGCATCTCACTTTGAAGAGTGGCATCTGGGGTCTTAAACGGTAGCAAGCAGCCATCTAAGATGCATCAATTGGTGGATCAAGGACACAAGGCGATTACAAGCCCAAGAGACAGAAAGGGCCACATGAACCAGAGACTACATCATCATGAGACCAGAAGAACTAGATGGTACCCGGCTACAACCGATGACTGCCCTGACAGGGAACACAAGAGAACCCCTGAGGGAGCAGGAGAGTTGTGGGATGCAGATCCCAAATTCTCATAAAAAGATCAGACTTAATGGTCTAACTGAGACTGGAAGGATCCTAGTGGCCATGGCCCCCAGACCTTCTGTTGGCCCAGGACAGGAACCATTCCCAAAGCCAACTCTTCAGATGTGGATTGGACTGGACAATGGGTTGGAGAGGGATGCTGGTGAGCAGTGAGCTTCTTGGATCAGGTAGACACTTGAGACTATGTTGGCATTTCCTGCCTGGAGGGGAGATGAGAGGGTGGAGGTGGTTAGAAGCTGGTGAAATGGACACAAAAAGAGAGTGGAGGGCGAGAGCAGGCTGTCTCATTAGGGGGAGAGTAATTGGGAGTATGTAGCAAGGTGTATAATAAGCTCTTGTGTGAGAGACTGACTTGATTTGTAAACTTTCACTTAAAGCACAATAAAAAGTATAAAAAAAAAAAAAAAGAATGCACTGCTGGTGGGAATGAAAAGTGCTCCGGATGCTGTGGAAAGCAGTCCGGCAGCCCGTCAAAAGGTTAAATGTACCCAGTAATTCCACTCCTAGGTACACACCAAGGACAAGTGAAAACCTATGTCCACACAAAAACTTGTACTTGAATGAGGGCACTATTATTCCCAGCAGCCAAAAAGTGGAAACAACCAAATGTCCATCAACTGACGGACAGACGAACGGAATCCAGTGTATCCACACAATGGAAGGTTATTGGGCAACAAAACAGAATGAAGTCCTGATCCATGCTACAACATGGATGAACCCTGAAAACATTACGCTAAGTGAAAGAAGCCAGACACAGAGCTACACAATACAGTTGATCAGGGTGGGCGGGGTTGACGGCTAAGCGCAGGGCTTCACTTTAACGCAATGAGCGCGCTCTACAACTGACTGTGATGGCTGCACGACCTTGTGAATACACTAGAGACCCCTGAATTGTACACTCAAACGGATGAATTGTGTAGTATGTGACTTGTATCTCCATAAAGAGGCTATACTTTTTCTAAGGTAACACAGCTTCCACCTGGTCTCTTGGGGACACTCTCTCAGAATGCAGCCACCATGCTGTGAGGAAGCCCAAGCAGCACACAGAGAGCCCGTGTATAAGCGTGACAACTAAGAGCCCTCGCTGAGGCCCCAGCTGCCGCTGCCTCAACCACTAGACATGTGCGCGATCTCAGTCTCAGTTTGGAAGTCTTCCCAGTGACACCCCAGACATCGTGGAGCGGACAGACGTCACTCCCACTGTGCCCCACCTCAATCCCTGACCCACAGAATCTGTGAACATAAGAAAAAACGGTTATTATACTCTCCAAAAAAAAAAGTAGGTGGCCTGCCCTTAGTTCAAGCACAACCTGCCTGCTACGATCCTTTTCCTGAAATTTTAGGGCGGTCTCTGTAAGCTTGGGAGAAAGTGCACAGGTTTAGGAATCAAACAGCCTAGGTTCAAGTCCCAGCTCCATCACTTGCTAGCTGGTCAAGATTTAACCAAGTGTTCTGAGCTTTAGCTTCGTCATTTCGGAAGTGGGAGTAAACTAGCATGTAAAATGAGATAGCCACGAGTCATAACAGTTTGGACACTGCAAATGGATCTACAGACAGCGTTCAGGGATATTGTTAATCTAGGTTTACAGCAACATCTGCACCCTTCCTCTACTCTGCAATCCAAGGTTTAGATGGCCCAATGCCAGGGGGCACTTTGGCCTCCGGCCTGCTATTTGCATATCATTTGCACAAAGTCCTGCAGCTTTATGGTACACTGCAGGCCTTTTCCCTCCCGTTTGTGTTTACTGAGCACAAAATGTTTCAACAAAGCTCAGGCTAAGGCTAAAAGGAATCTCATTTCATCTTATTAAAATTGTTTTTTTCTTTTGTTTTTTTCTTGGTCTTGCATAGCTAACGAAAAAACGGGCTTCAACTAAAGCCGTTTGAAAAGAATAAGTAGTAACTAATACCTCATTTCAGATCATAAAATATTTGTTTAAAGAAAAAAGTTAATACCTGCCTCATTTCAGATCATAAAATATTTGTTTAAAGAAAAAAGTACAGTGAAACCTGTGAGAGTCAGAATTCAACAGGACTGCTTTGTTTTTCCCGGTCTTGCAAGTTTTCCACTTTTGACAGGGTGTGGTCTTCCCACTTTTCTATCCTGTTGGTAGAAAGTATTTGCTTTTCCCGTTTTTAACAGGTTTCCGCTTTACACAGGTTCAGCTTTCACAGATTTAACTGTATATTACCTAATAAACTTTTATACTGCTTTAAAACACTACAGTAGCACATTGTTTTAAAGGGAACCCTAGTGATCCCTTATGACAAGCAGACGTGCGTGACAAAACCCCCTTCCAGGTACACAGCATGGACAAGCCCCAGCAGAGGTACACAGGGAGATGGGATTAGCCAGAGATATAACACTAAAAGAAAAAAAAATCAAGAAAAATCTAGACAACCATCATCGAGTGAATAACGGGTAAACAAGCTGTGGGATATACACATATACAGGATGCTAACCACAACAAGCAGGAATGAACCAGGCTATTGAATCCATACAAGTTTCATAAACAGAATGCTGAAGAAAAAAAGTTGAAGATACGCTTTAAATGGGCGAATTGTATGGTATGTGAACTGCATCTCAAAAAAGACAGTAAAGAAAAAAGGAAAAGAAACCTCTCCTCCCTGACCCCAGCTGAGTCCCAGAAAGGTGACTACACCATGGTGGGTGGGGCGGGAGCTTAATAACCAGGCACCCCCACAGCCAAACCACTTGGCAGACCAATGTCACTCAAAATCTTAAACAGGTCTAGACAGCTCTGTTCTTCCCGCCCTGAAGAGCTACGGTTTGTAATGCTGTTGTCACAGAGCAGAAAATTTCAGTAAGCTTCTTGTGAAAACGACAGAAATTGTATCATTCCCAAACTGAGAAAATGAAAACTTAATGTTATGCACTGAATTGTATCCCCCAAAAATGTGTGTCAGCTTGCCTAGGCCACAATTCCCAGTATTATGCCGTTGTCTACCATTTTGTGACTTGATGTGAGTATCCCGTGTGTTGTAAATCCTACCTCTATGATGTTAATGAGGCAGGATTAGAGGCAGTTATGTTAAGGAGGCAGGACTCAACCTACAGGATCTTGAGTCAATCTCCTTTGAGATATGAAAGAATCTAGCAGAGAGGAGACGGACCTCATGCCACCAATAAAACTGCCAGGCATGGAATGCGTCCTTTGGACCCACGGCCCCTGTGCTGAGAAGGGGAAGATTGGTGACCAGGACCTTCCCAGAAGTGACAGAAAAAGCCTTCCGCTGGAGCTGGCACCCTGAATGTGGCCTTCCAGTCTCCTAGACTCTGAGGAAATGTCAAAGCCATCCACTTGCAGTATGTCTGTTATAGCAGCACTAGATGACTAAAGCGGAATTTGGTACCAAGGATGGGGCGCTGCTCTAACAGATACCTACAATGTGGAAGTGGTTTTGAAACTACGAATGAATAGTGGCTGGAAGAGTTTTAAAGTGCCTAGTAGTAAAAGCCTAGCTGCCTTGAAGAGACCGTTGGCGGAATTATGAACATCAAAGACAGTTCTGGTGAGAAATCAGAAGGAAGTGAAGAGAGTTGTAACACCAGAGATAGCGCAGAGGGTGAGAAGCAGCAGCAGAACCAGGAAATCAGTGAAGACAGCACTGGAGTCGACCCACAGAGCGAAAAAGCTGAGAGCCTTTGTGCAGGAGGCTTCCTGGAGGAGTGGGGTGCTTCTGGGCACTTATCAGTGGAGCTATGCATGCCGACCCATGGAGCAAGAGAGCTGAGTGCTTTCTGGCCGAAGTTAACTGGCGGAGTGGGGTGCCTCCAAGCACTTATCGGTAGAGCTAAAGAGCTCTGGAACACTTACCCGAGCAGGGCAGACGCCAGGCCAGCCTAAGAGACCCAAGGGGCTAAGAAGGGTTTGAGGGGCCAAGAGGCCAAGGAACCAGGAAGCAGAAGCTAAAGAGACCAGGAACACAGGAAGCAGAGCTGCCTCAGTCTCAAAGGGTAGGGCCACAACCTCTGGGGTCTCAAAGGGTAGAGTCACCGCCACTCAGATGGACTAGGAGAAGGGGTCTGCACAAATGCCAGGGAGCAGAGTTGCTGTCCCAGTGGGCCTGGAAGGCAGAGCTGAAGCCCAGGGCCAAGGGGCCTCCACCAGAGTGTGGCCAGCACCCAGAGTCTTGAGGGCAGGGCCATTGCCTAAAAGGTCTCAGAGAACAGAGGCTTTCTTTCAAGGCTTGAGAGCTAGGGTAATGTGTTCTGCTGTCTTGCTTGGTGCCTGTTATTCCTTCTTTCCCTCCAATTTCTCTCATTTGTAATGGAAATGTCTAGCTTGTGCCTGTTCCACCATTGTGCTTTGGAAGCAGATAATCTGTATTCTAGATCTCACACATGAAGAGAAATTTTTGGAATTCGGACTTGGAGTTGATTTAAGACTTTTGCTATGATAAGATGGAGTGAATGTGTTTTACACGTGTCAAGGACATGAATTTGGGGGGGCCAAAGGGTGGAATGTTATGGATTGAAATGTATCCCCCAAAAATATGTGTCAACTTGGCTAGGCCAGATTCCCAGTTTTGTGTGATTGTCCACCATTTTGTCATCTGATGTGATTTTTCTACGTGTAGTTAAATCCTGCCTCTATGATGTTAATGAGATGAGATTAGAGGCTGTTATGTTAATGAGGCAGGACTGGAAGTACAAGGTTAGGTTGTATCTTAAGTCAATCTCTTTTAAAATAAAGAGCGAATCAAGCAGAGAGAAAGGGGGGCCTCAATACCACCAAGCAAGAAGAGCCAGGAGCGTCAGTCCTTTGGGCCTGGGATCCCTGGGCTAACAAGCTTCTAGACCAGGGGAAGACTGATGACAAGGACCTTCCCCAAGACCCAACAGAGAGAAAAATCCTTTCCCTGGAGCGGGCACCCTGAATTTGGACGTCTAGCATCGTAGACTGTGAGAGAATAAACTTCTGTTTGTTAAAGCCATCCACTTGTGCTATTTCAGTTATAGCAGCACCAGGTAAATAAGACACTTAAGAAGGACTCATTTGTTTCCAGCAGTCAGTAGTGCAGACCATTAATTGTGGTTTCTGGGCCCAGTTTGGAAACATTCGGAAGATCAAACCAGTAGGCAGCCAGTAAGGACTCTGAGATAGAAGAATGATGAAGAGAACTGATGACAGCCCAGGAGGTCCAGGCTGGGACGCACAGAGGCTCACTTGTAGGGACATGGGGAACCAGACCAAACGGCCACCACACAGAGCAGACCAGGGCATAGTGGGCAGAGACGGCCCTCAGGGAACCTGTGCCATGAAGATCTGTCCCCCAAACTAGAAATGCCTCCCCCTGCAACAGCCCCTAGAATTCTCAACAAAGGTCCCCTTTTCAGCACGTGGCACTGGTGACTCCCTTTAGATGCCACCACTGGTTAGGGGACCAAAGAGGACAAAACACAGAGGATTTGTAAAGCTAAGGTTATTTGTTGTTGTTAGGTGCCATCGAGTTGGTTCCGACCCATAGCAACCTTATGTACAAGAGAATGAGTCACTGTCCAGTCTCATACCATCCTCACAATCGTTGCTATGTTTGAGCCCAATATTGTAGCCACTGTGTCAATCCATCTCATTCAAGGTCTTCCTCTTTTTCACTGACCCTCTACCAAGCATGATCTAAGGTACAAAGCAAGAATTGGGAGGGGAGCCTACAGACAAGGTGGGGTTATAGCAGAAGGACAGGCTGGAAACACTGATCAGACAGCGAAAATGCCGAAAGGGACAGATCGGATCCCGAGACCAACACCATCTCTACAGGACTCATTCCACGGCTAACTGTATGACACAGGCCAAGACATTTACAAACAAAACAAAAATCATCAGCCACTGTCTGAGGGTCCACTTTCAGACAGCCAAGTTTTCAAACTTGGTCTTCATTGGGATGGCGCCATGAAGACTGATATCTTTAACTTTCAGTAACCACACTGCATTCTGTTTCTTCATTCAAGTTGCCCAGCACACCCTGATCGAGCACCTGCTGCCTGCTACACGCCAGGCCCAATGCTGGTGCCGAAATATGACAGCAGGCCTGTCACAGTTCCTCCCCTCAGACTGCGTCCACGATAGCGGGTAGTTCATTAGGATACAGGTAACTGCTGAGCATGGAGTGCGTTGGCTGGGAACTGAACCCAGGTCTCCTGCATGGAAGGGGAGGATCTACCACTGAACCACGGTTTCTGTGTTGCTGTGATGCTGAACAGGTTTCAAAGGAGCTTCCAGATGAAGACAGAAGAAAGGCCTGGTGATCTACTTCTGAAAATCAGCCAAGGAAAACCCTGTGGATCACAAAGGTCTGATCCACAACTGATCATGGGATGGCACACATCCAGGAAGCATTTCCTTCTATTGTGCATGGAGCGTGATGATTAAGATTGTGTGTCAACTTGGCTGGGCCACGATTCTCAGTGTTTTTGGCAGTTGAATAATGTTGTGATCACTTCCCTGTTGAAATCAGATATGTGATCACCCCTGTGATGGAATCTGCCAAGTGGTACTGACAAGGGTGTGGCCTGTGGCAGCTAACTGCCCCCTCAGCCTTCATCTCTCCACCTTCCACCACCTACTTCCTTCCTGCTCACCTTGCCAAGATTGTTGGCTTGTTCTGGATCCAGCAGCTGTGTCTGACCTCCTATTCTTGGGACTTGAGCCAGCAGCTTACCTGTCTATCTTGGGATTCATCAATCTTCACAGCCTGTGAGCAAGAGTCCTGCTCCCGACCCGTGGATCTTGAGTTCACCAGCCCCTGCAGCTACATGAATCAGAAGAAACCTTGCAGTCCTGCCTGCTGACCTTGGGGATTCCTTGACCTTCACAGCCTATGAGCAGGAGCCCTGCTCTCCGACCTACTCTTCTTGGGTTCACCAGCTTCTGCGGCTCCGTGAACTGGGAGAGGCCTCTACCCTAATCCAAGGACTTGGGACATTCCAACCTCTACAATTGCATGAGCTCTTTCCTTGATATAAATCTGTCTATATACGTATATACGCTTTACTGGTTTAGCTTCTCTAGAGAACCCAGCCTAAGACATGGGGTCACCAGGAGTCAGAGACCAACTCAACAGCAGCCAACAACAACTGCCGAGCATGACAACAGAGATGGAAATTAAAATAAAGCAACGAGTCAAATGTCAAGAAGGAGGGAGTAATTAGAGTCTAACACGGCAGGGCTACTGGGCCTGACGTTAAGAAAGTGACTCTCTCCTACATATCCTGGCACACTTCTTTCTGGTTTCAATTTGGAGCCTGGACAACCAGGTGGAGTTCCTGGATGGCACAAATTGTTAAGCGCTTGACTACTAGCCAAAAGGTCGGCAGTTCAAATCCACCCACAGGTACCTCAGAAGACAGGCCTGGCAATGTTCTGAAGGGCACAGCCTTGAAAACCCTAGGAAGCAGTTCTACTCTGCACACGTGGGGTCGCCATGTGTTGCAATCAACTCAACAGCACCTAACAACACCACTCAGGTGCTGGCTCTAAAAACAAAACTGGTGGTGCAAGACCAGAACGTCTTCCTCTTTTTTTTAAGTAAAGGTTAAATAGCAGTGAGTGGAAAAGGCAATCAGCGAAATCATGGAGGTTTAAAGGAAATAAAAGTATGGAAAAGAAATAAGTCCAGCTGCAGGTCTGGGCATGATAAAATAAGTGAAAAATTCTATCACTATATCTACAGTGAAATGCTTCCCTGTATTTCAGACAGATGAAGTAAACTGGCACGTCACTGAGTCATCCTCAGTTTAGAGCTCACCAGCTTCTCTTCTCCAAGCACATTCATCACTCTACACCCCCTCCGGGTTCAATAATAGACTTCTGAAATATAAACCAAATTAGCAATGGAATTTACCATTAGGTTCATCCTAACACGCAGTGATGCTTCTAAGATTTATAAAGTACACTCAGATGAAGTAAGTTTTCCAAGGAAATTAACTTTAGAGGGCTTCAGAGGAAAATTACAACAGTAAACTATTCCATCTCCCGTTCCTCCCACAGCATAGCCAAAAGAGGCGTCCACCCACAGAGGCTACCGCAGGAGAACCGGGCCCCATGAGGCTCTTCACTTTCCTGCACACCTACTGCCATGCCTGTCACATAGCAGGCTTCGACAAAACCTGCTGAAGTCATCTGCATTACAATCACCCCCTAAACTGTCTCCCTCTCTCTACTCCTCTTTCCCACAGCCATGTCTCTCGCCCTGAACCCCAGTTTGGTCTCCTCCTCACTGGGCAGCCTTGGCCATGCAGTGAGAGGTCAGCCACAGTGAGAGGTCAGCCAATGGTAGCAGCAGGTCTGCCCAGGTTGTCCCTCCTCAGGGAACCTCCCCTGGCTCCCAAACACACAACAGCAGCAGGTCTAAACTCCTGTACCCACTGCTGTGGACAATTCACTCTTACCCATCATGCCACCTACACAGCTTCTAGTCTCACCTCTGTTCTTCCGCAGGTGGCAATTCACTGGTCTCCCACCCATGCCCTTCACTTTCCTTCATTCGGGCCTTTGTTCAAGCCACCCTCATTGCCAAGAAGGCCCTGCCCAGCCCCCCATCTACAGATCACAATACAAATGCCTAAAAGAATCCAATCCTTCTGTCAAAGTCCAGTTTGATGTCACCCCTTCCAAGAGGTTTTCCAAGTCAAAATGAACTTCTCCCATGCTGCCACTGTACTCTCCTAGCCCCTCCACAACAGCGCTTATCCCAGCTTCCCTACAGAAGTGCCTGGTGTGTGTCTCTGTCTCCCTCAGCAAACAGGAGCCTCTGAACAAACAGGGACAAGATCGAGGTCACCTTTGCACACTCCAGGACCGAGTGTGCACACAGAAGGCATCCAATAAA
The DNA here is from genome assembly GCF_024166365.1 of Elephas maximus indicus. Taxonomy (NCBI): domain Eukaryota; kingdom Metazoa; phylum Chordata; class Mammalia; order Proboscidea; family Elephantidae; genus Elephas; species Elephas maximus. The sequence goes on along the minus strand of NC_064822.1, from coordinate 191,575,130 downwards.
AGCTTGTTGCATTTAGTTCTTCCTCTTCTCTACTGTGCAAGTATCTGAATGATTAAACATTTATAAGAACACAATCTCTGAAGGCATTCGTTCCGAAGAATGTAGTATACCCTCTTAAAACAAAATATAGTAAAACAACATCCCATTAAAAGTTCCAGGACTTGACCTACTTTGTCAGAGCTACTTAAAATCCTAACGCTTAAGCAGTTTCCTGAATAAACCGAACGCTTTAAAGGCCAGTGTAGCAGAGGCAGGGGTGTGGGAACCATGGTTTCCAGGGGCATCTAGGTCAATCGGCATAATAAAATCTATTAAGAAAACATTCCACTTCTCACTTTGGAGAGTGGTGTCTGGGGTCTTAAATGCTAGAAAGCGGCCATTTAAGATGCATCAATTGGTCTCAACCCACCCGGATCAAAGGAGAATGAAGAACACCAAAGACACAGGTAATTATGAGCCCAAGAGACACAAAACACCACATAAATCAAAGACTGCATCAGCCTGAGACCAGAAGAACTAGATGGTGCCCAGCTACAACCAATGGCTGCCCTGACAGGAAATACAACAGAGAATCCCTGAAGGAGCAAGAGGGCAGTGGGATGCTGACCTCAAATTCTCATAAAAAGACCAGACTTAATGGTCTGACTGACACTAGAAGGACCCCGGGAGTCATGGTCCCCAGACCTTCTGTTAGCCCAAGACAGGAACCATTTCCAAAGCCAACTCTTCAGACAAGGATGGACTGGACTATAAGACAGAAAATGATACTGGTTAGGAGTGAGCTTCTTGGATCAAGTAGACACATGACACTATGTAGGCAGCTCCTGTCTGGAGGGGAGGTGAGAAGGCAGAAGGGGACAGAAGCTGGTTAAATGGACGTGGAAATACAGGGTGGAGAGCAGTGTACTGTCTCATTAGGGGAGAACAACCAGGACTATATAGCAAGGTGTATACAAATTTTTTTTTATGAGAGACTGACTTGATTTGTAAACTTTCACTTAAAGAACAACAAAAATTAGAAAATATATATATATGTAAATGTACATGGACTTAAAAAAAAATCCTAATGCTTTATGAAATCACATTTGGAAGATACATAAAATGCCAAAATGGCTCTAGTGATTGGTTTTAGAAAATGTTAATCTAAGATAGAGATCAATTCTTAAAAAGAAAATGAAACGCGGGAGGCACACCAAGATGGCAAAGTAAGTGTAGCCAGTCCCATTTACTTCTCCAACAACTAACCCACTGAACCACGAATAAAAACAAACACAGACTGAGATCTCAGAACTTCAGAAGGCAGCTGAGGTGTGGGAAGAGTTGGGGTGAGTCCAGAAATGGAGGAGAAGAGATGCAGGGATGGCACAAAAGCTGTGAGAACCTACCCGCTAACATCTGGAGCGCTCACTCATCGCAGCCATTTTGGGACAGAGCTGGGCAACACCCCAAATGGGGAACACAGAAAGGGAGCTAATCTGAGGAAGCTGTAGCCCTGTTTTTTTTTTTTTAAGGTGGCACAAAATTGGCCATGAGAGTTCGCAGGCCACGCAATCAGGACGGGCGAAGGGAGGTCACGGTGCTGCAACAGAGGGCCACTGAATGTCACTGAGGCCTGAGACGATGGGCACTAGCACAGGGAAGAAATGCAAGGGCAGCAGAGCAAGGGGAATACTTCAGACTAACAGACGACACAGAGGGAAATGGGTGGGACACCATGGGAGAGCCTGTGTGGTGGCACCCATGAAAGACTTCAGACTAATGGACGACACAGAGGAAAACAGCTGGCTCCCTGCCCATAGCAGGATACCATGGGAGAGTCTGTGCAGGGGGGCCCATGAGAGACTTCAGACTGACAGACAACACGGGGAAACAGCTGGCTCCCTGCTCACAGTGGGACACCGTGGGAGAGCCTGTGCAGGGGCACCTAGGAGAGAAAGACATGGACAGCCCCCCACCCTCGCCACAGGAAAGTCGAGCTCCACTGCTTACATCAGTGTCTGTGACCAGCTAAACCTCCCTCCCACACATGAATATTAATTCCAGAGATCAAGCATCCAGAACTCCTGAATCAGCGCTGAAAAAAAAAAAACCTAAGGATGAGTGTCCTCTACTGGCTCTCAGGAGAAGATACCAAACATACTGCTGCTGGGTCAATTCTGATTCATAGTGACCCTGTGGGGTGGAGTCAAGACGCCCACAGGGTTCTAAGGGCTGTGAGTCTTTGTGGAGGTGGGCTGCCATGCCACATCTTTCTACCGCAGAGCAGCTGATGGGTGCTGGCCCCAGCCTTCTGGATGGCAGCTGGGCACTTAGCCGCTGCACCACCACAGCTCCCAGTCAAAAAAGTTTCCCAAAAGAAAACAGAATACAGAATTTGAAGTAAAAAAAAGATTAAAAAATGGCCCAAGATCAACAAAAAATAGTAAAACACACAAAATCACAAGTGAAGAAGGACCAATCAAGAGCAAAACATGAAGAGGCAATTTCTCCTATGCAGACCAGACTAATACAAAGAATTGATAATTTTCAGACTATGGTGCTAAATATATTTAAATAAAGCAAAAAGCACACAGAAAACAAACTAGCAGAGATCAGGAAACAAATGGGGGAACAAAATGAGAGGCTTAGAAAGGAAACTGAAAACCTTAATAAAAAAAAAAAAAAGAGAGAGAACTACTGGAACTAAAGAATAAAGCAACTGAATTTTAAAAAGCAGGAGAAACACTCAACAACAGAGTCAAACAGACAGAAGACAGAAAAATGAACTAGAAGACAAACTATCTGAACTTATCAAATCTCAAGAGAAACAAAAGAACAAAGAAAAGCGAACAAACCCAAAAGAAAACATGGGGTTCAATTAAGAAACCTAACAACAGAATTATTGGAATCCCAGAGCACCGTGACAAAAATAAAGGCAGAGAAACAATTTCCCAAGAGGTGATCAGAGAGAATTTCCCAATCTGAACAAAAAACCAAGCTTGCAAATACAGAAAGCTACACGAACCGCAATCAGAAGAAACACAAAAAGATCAACTCCGCGCCATATCCTAGTAAAATTCTTGAAAACTGACAACAAGGAGAGAATTCTGAAAGCAGCAAGACAGAAACGCAATATAACATGCCAAGGGCCTTTCATGAGAATTAATGCAGATTTCTCTCCAGAAACTCTAGAGGCCAGAAGACAATGGAATGACATATAGAAAATACTGAACAAAAACAATTGCCAACCAAGAATTCTTTACCCAGCCAAGTTGTCATTCAAAACCAAGGGAGAAATCAAGACATTCCCAAACAAACAGAAGCTCTGGGAATCTGCCACTACTAGACCAGCTTTGCAAGTACTACTCAAGAGACTACTCCAAACGGAAAGGCAAGAGCATCAAACAAATACTCGGTATCTATATCCAGGAAAAAACAAATCAATAAAAAATAAAGAGAGAGAGAGCGCGCCAAAAAAACAACAACACAGGCAATCATAAAATCCAAGTATATGATATTTTCAGGGAATAAACTCAGTAACTAAATTCCACAATCACTACAATGTCAAGTTTGTAAGAAATAAGCACAAAGTAAACTTATCAAATATAGGTTGTATATTGATGTTAACAGAGATACAACAGAAATGGGGTGGGAGGAGGACATGAGGAATAGATTTATTATGTTAAAGGTTACATGTTAACTGTTATTCATACGTTAAAAGTTATTGCAATTGTTAGTCGTGTAATGTAAAATATGTGGTAACCACTAAGAAATCACCAAGAAAAAACATTCAGAAGAAGGGAGAAAGCAAAAAGGCTCATCATAAGAAAGCAGCCAAATACAAACAAAAACATAAAAATAAGAAAAAAGCAAAGAAGATACAAAACACAAAGAGCAAAATGTGTGAGGAAGACACTTGTTTTTAGTAATAACCATAAATGTAAATGGTAGAAACACCCCATGGAAAAGGCATAGAGTGGCAAAACGGATTTTTAAAAAAATGATCCATTGTTTTTCTCTCTACCAGAAACACACCTTAGACTTAAGGACACAAACAGATGGAAAATAAGAAGATGGAGAAAAATATTCCATGCAACCGGTAAACAAAAAAAGAGCAGGGGTGGCCGTACTGATATTAGATAAAACAGACTTTAAATCAAAATCTATTAAAAGAGATAAAGATGACATTACAGAATGATAAAAGAGTCAATCCAGCAAGAAGACATAACAATTATATATGCAGCACCAAAATACATGAAACAAACACTAATACGAAAGAAGAAACAGACACCTCCACAATAACCGTACAGAACTTCAACACACCATTTTTAATTATAGACAGAACATCTAAAAAGAAGACCATTAAGGACACTGAGAACTTAAATCAAACCACAAGCCAACGGGCCCTGACGGACATACATGGAACACTCCACCCAGCATTAGAACAATACACATTCTTCCCCAGTGCACGTGGGTCATTTTCCAGAACAGACAACATGCTAGGACACAACAAGTCTCAACAAATTTAAAAAGACTGAAATCACACAAAGCATCTTCTCTGACCATAACGGTATGAAGCTAGAAATTAAAAGGAAAAATAAAGGGGAAAAAACCAGAACACTCTGAATTCTCAGCAAATGTATTATAAGGGGACAAAAGAAAACGTGGATAATCAGAGAGAAAAAAAGAAGCTACTGCCCTGGTCCAAACAAAAGACGATCACGGCTCAGACTGAGGCGGTGGCAGCAGATCTACAACACACGAGGAAGAGCTGACCCCTGAGAAGGGCAGGGACACTCTATCCTTAGGAACAGGGCGAAGGCATTGTGTACTGGTTGTGGTGAAGTAAGGAACAGCCCTTACTGATGGCTTCTATTTCTCACTGAAGCATAACAAGGACAACAGCTGAGTTTCAGTCCCAAGGACTGTGTTATACAGGGATTCAGACGAGAGAGGAAAAGATATAACGCAGGTAGTCGGGGCAGCAGGAAGGAAAGGTTACGGCAGCGCAGCAGAGTCGCCAGGTAGCGCGGAGGATGCATCTGAGATTTGTTGTCACGAAGATGCAGTGAGATAGGTCAAGTTCATTTTGTATTTCTCATCCATCAATGTCCAATTTTCCAGGAAGTGAAGGACAATTCAATTTAACTATAGTTGGAGGTTTTCCAAGCTGGGACAACAGAGGATGGGAAAGGTGAGAGAATCCAAATTGTTTGCAAAGCACTGACCTAATTATGTAAAGGGATTGTGAAGGATGAACAACAGTGAGGGAACGATAACCAAAAAACCAAAGCAAACCCACTGCCATCGAGTTAATTCCAACTCACAGCGACCTGCAGAACAGCGTAGAGCTGCCCCATAGGGTTTCCAAGGCTGTGAATCTTTACAGAAGCAGACTGCCACATCTTTGGCAGAGAGGCTGGTGGATTCAAACTGCTGACCTTTTGGTTAGCAGCCAAGTGCTTTAACACCTGCACCACTAGGGCTCCGAGGGAATGATAAAGTCAATTAACCGAAGGACTCAGTGGAGTTTTTAAAAAGTTGAAGAAACGCTAGAGAGGCGAGCCTGGAAGATAAGACGTGTGGGTCACAGAAGAGAAGGTATGAAGTCTAGATTTTGCAAGCGGTGCAGTTATTGGTGACGTCAATGTCTTGGGTGTCAACAAAGGAATAGATGGCAGAAAAAAAAAACCACGGCTCTCAAGTCGATTCCGACTCATAGTGACCCTACAGATGGCAGAGGTTGGTATAAAAACTATTATTGGGGAAGTTTAGGAACTGCGAGGCAAAAGTATCTAAATTTGGGAATCATGGTATATGGTGTATGGTATACCATCTACCATGGTATATAGTAGAAAGGAAGATAACAAGCCAAGAACTAAGGCCATTAGTCAACGAAAGGGAACAACCAGGGACCTGACGGTAGGTAGGAAGTAACCATGGCAGGTATTACGTGCGGAAGTCTGATATGTGGTCTTTAAAGGAGCTACTGGTCTGGATAAATAACAGTTTGGAAACAATTTGGAAGCTGGACAGGGAAGGGAAGAGAACACTGACTCACTTCCAGACCCTGAGGCACATGAAGTTTAAGAAAATAATCTCTCCTCCAAAGGACTATATGGAAAATTGAGACGTTAGGGCAAGACATTTAGAGGCATGTTTAAATAAACCCAGGGCTTTTGCTGGTTATAGATCTCAAGTTCAAAGGACATGGTGGAATAGTTTGGGAGGGAGGAAATCTGCAGGGATCTGGGTCAGGGAAGTCAGTGCACAGATAATCTCACGATGGTGCCACGTGATGATCATTTGTAGCAGGACTGACCAGGACTGAGGTCCTGAGGGACCTGGATGTTTGACAGTAATTGCGGTAACTGGGACCGACGGCTGCTAACCAAAATGTCAGCAGTTCGAATCCGCCAGGTGCTCCTTGGAAACTCTATGGGGCAGTTCTACTCTGTCCTGTAGGGTTGCTGTGAGTCGGAATCAACTCGACAGCAACACATTTGGTTTTTGGTTTGGTTAAGGTGACTGGGAATCTGTAGGATGTCGGGGGACAAAACCATCTTTCCAGCTTCCTCAGCCTGTAGGTTCCTAGAAATGGCAAATGTTCAGATCTTTCTTATTTTTTATTTTGTCATCATTTTGGAGAACTCATTTGGTTCTGTAACATTCAATTATATGTCTAATAGCCTCCTAATGGGAAACTCAGAATACCTCCTGAGACTTCTTACAGGTCTTTCTGCATATTTTGAAAAACAGCATCTATTCAGTTTTTTTCACTTTCTCGTTAATGCGCCTAACGTTTGTATCTCTGGTGAAAGTGTAATTTTAAATGGCTGATATCCCACACTGTCAGCCGGGCTTGGCTGCGTCTTCTGTAAAGTCTGAACACAGAGACTCATCTAGAAGTCAAGCAGGTGAATTCAGTAAAACAGCTGGGTCTATTAAACTCTTTCAGCTGAATTTCAGTATCTGTCAATTTCCAAAACATATTGTTTCAATAATTTGATGGTTTTCAATCTGTTTTTATTGTAAAAATTATTTTTAATTATTATATATTTTAAACTTACAGAAAACTGTAAAAAATAGCACACAAGAGCCGTATGTGTGGGTTTCTCCTTCAGGTTTACCAATTATTCACGTTTGGCCTCATTTGCTTCAAATGTCTCTTTCTAATAGATATGACACACACAGCTGAATCTTCCCCCATTATTTTTATTTCCTCTATCATTATTTGCAGCAATTTTTCTAAGACAGATTATTTCCAAAACATATAGTTCCAAGCAATAACACTTATGAGTTTCAGTAATTTACATAAATGATGTTGTATTATATGACAGGCAATTTAAATGTTTCACTTCATCTTATATTTGAGATTTATTCATGTTTGGATATAATGATATGCTACTTCATCCTAAGTGCTATGTAATATTTCTATTGTATGAATAAATGGGAAGCTGGTTTTCTATTCCCATAATTAGGGAGAGTTGGTCTAGTTATTTTGATATTTCAAACTGTCAACAATAAATATCACTGATCTCTCTAAGACCTGGGGGAAAGAGACCGGTGCTGTGCTCCACTCGGGCATTTCCACACGGAAGCAGGAGTCAATCACCCATTCACTGAAGAAACAGCACCAGAACAGTTTTCGCCAGAAGGCAGTTCACAGACTGGCTGACCAAGAAGCACCGAGGGAACATGCTAGAAACACAGGTTCCCTGGCCCCACCTCTGGAAAGTCTAATCTAACTCATTAAGTCGGGATGGGACCCAGGTATCTGTATTTCTGACAAACTGCCAGGTGCAGCCAGGTTTGGAACCAGAGAGCCAGGTGATTTAGAGATTCCTTCCAGATTGGAAATCATTTATGATCTTGGACACATGGTCTTCTGATACTTAGTTAAACCTCTCTTTCCCTGGACAGTTAGCTTTATATTCTTTATATTGGACTTAATTCTGCCAGTTTCTCATTGTTCGAGCTGGGCCAGGAGCGGAAGGCCAGGGTGATGCAGCGCCACGAGTCAGGCTGCAGGCGCAGGGCAGTGTGGGGGCTACCGTGGATCTGGAGGGACAAGTGGAGATGGCCCAGTACCCAGCCTTCCTCAGAACAGTCCACTAGAGCTCCTTACTTCTCTTCTTTAGACTAAACGTCTCCAACCACTATTTATCTTTGCTCACATAAAGTAAAATCATGGTTTTGAAAGTAAAAAAAAAAAAAGTGTGCACAGTCAACATTTTTTCATAAACCATTCTGTGACAAGCAGTCACCACATAAGACTTCCACAGCATCGCCAAGCAGCAGGAGAACTCTAAAGGGCAACAGCCAGATCTATTCTCAAAACAGAGGGGGTGCTGTGTGCTCGTCCATGACCTAGCCCGAAGGGGGCGCTGTGTGCTCGTCCATGACCTAGCCAGAAGGGGGCGCTGTGTGCTCGTCCATGACCTAGCTAGGAGGAGGGGGCCTTATGTGCTCATCCAGGACCTAGCCAGGAGAAGGGGACGTTGTGTTCTCATCTACGACCTAGCCAGGAGGGGGCCTTATGTGCTCATCCATGAACTAGCTAGGAGAAGGGAACATTGTGTGCTCGTCCATGACCTAGCCAGGGGGAGGGGGTATTATGTGCCCATCCATGACCTAGCCAGGAGAAGGGGCGTTGTGTGCTCGTCCACGACCTAGCTAGAAGGACGGGGTGTTATGTGTCCACCCCATGAACTAGCCAGGAAGAGGGGGTGTTGTGTGCCCACCCCATGAACTAGCCAGGAGGAGAGGGCGTTGTGTGTTCGTCCATGACCTAGTCAGGAGGAGGGAGTGTTATGTACTCGCTCCATGACCTAGCCAGGAGGAGGGGTGTTCTCACAAGCACTGGAACACTATGATTCACTGTCTCCTAGCCTTTTTCCCTCCCAGACCCAGCCTGAACCCTGGCAGAGCATGGCAGGACCCCCTTCTGTTCCCTCCCCCTAGCACTGTGTGGAGCCCCATCCAACTCGCCAGCTCCCCACACCCCACCCCAAGTCCCACTCCTAAGAGCCAGAGGCAGGTATGTGGAGCACTCTCTTGGGGATGCCCCTGGCTCCCAGGTGTACTTGGCCCCTCCCCAGGACCCTCCTTCTCCCTGCCAGCCCAGCAGTCCCCTGCTGAGAGCTCTTCCAGAAGACAGTTATTCCAGCAAGCCTCCTTTCCGTTTTCAGTTCCGTGGAGATGCTGCCTGAAGGAAGGCCCATTTCAAACCAGTGCTGCAAGAGGCCTGAGAGGGGACAAGCGGAAACCAGCAGGGAGTCACGAAGGAGGTCTGGCCTTGGGCCTGGAACAGTTCAAGGACACACCAGCTGTGGGAGACAGGAGACGCAGGCTGGAGATGCTGGTGAACCCCCCAGACCCTCCAAGGCTGGTCCCAGGTAGGGGCCCCCGGGGAACAGGGCTCATTCAGCCAGTGCACCAGAAAGCGCTAGCCTGCACGGCAATGGCTCCAATCCCGGAGCACCACTGTGAGGGCTGGCCAGGCACAGGCCTCCAGCTTCCTCACTGCAGTCACCTGAGGAGCTCACACCTCACAGGAAAGGGCCTGCTCCCCGTCCAGGCACAGGTGAGTGTTCCCCGTTAGCTGGTGTTCATGGCACAGCATTGCTTTCAGCCCTTCATTCTTACAACAGCAGACTCCATGTGCCCCTTGGTCACCCGAAGCACTTTGGGGGAATTTCCAGTAAGTCCCCAGAAAAGAGGAAACAACATTTCAGACTGGGAGAACAAAAAGGCTGGGATGCTCAAAATGAAAGTTCCCTGAAGTGCAGGGCCCCAGAAATGGGAAGGAACCCAGGCTGCCTGACCCCTCCAGGCCTCTGACCCCACCTACTCTGGGAAAAGAACACAAGGCTGGGCCTGGAAGGGCTGCTCAGCCTGCTCCCCAAGAACCACCCCCAAACGAGGAAGGTACAAGGCACAAGAAACCGGCTTCCCTGGCCTGGAGGGCTGGCCGGCCCACACGCGCCAGGGTTTGATTTCAAGCCCACGATGCGGGAGGCTGGGTGAGACCGTCCTTCTGTCCTTCAGAGGGGGGCAATTCCTGGTCGGAGAGTGGCTTTCTCAGCTCTGACTCCCGCGCCCAGGAAATGAAGACTGTACTGTATGGCTGGAAGGGGTGTGCTATGATGGGTGAGCAGCTGTGCGTCTCTGAGGCGTGGTCCAGCTGCAGAGTCTCAGCCACCCACTCTGTAAAATGCAGATCATCACAGCACCCGGGCTGTCCTGAGGCCTGAACAGGTGAAGCACTCAGTGACCCACCACTACTATTAGGTGGTTGCCACAAGGCCCTGCGCCACCTCCAACTCCATGACTGTCCTCGCACACTGAGCCTGATGCAATCCTGCACAGAGCGCTCACTGACTCCTGAGAGAAAGGGCCACATGGCCAGCCACCTCTGTGCTCCAGGCCCAGCGCAGGGCCAAACTCAGGAAAAGCACCGCAAGGGGGGCAGGCATCTCCTGGGCACTCCCCGTTGCCTTCTCCTCTGCCCCCCACCACTGGTACACCCTCACACCCTGGCAGCATTCCCCACACGCTCAGCAGGCCCGATAGGCAGCCCCCACCCCGCCCCCAAGGACCAGCCCTGGGCCCCCAGGCAGGAGTGCCAGGCTAGCGTTCCTGCACTCCCCACCACACCCGGGGCGCCACACTAAGCAAATCTTCCACTGATGGAGAAAGAAGCCAGTGAGTGAGGACAGGACGGAGCAGGCCAGGGAAGAAAGGAGAGGTGTTGCTCGCTGGTCACAGAGCCCAGACAACCCCAGTTCACTTTGCCACGGCCTTGTCCTGGCCACACCAAGGCCAGGCTGGGCCATGGCAGTGTGCAGGAAAAAAAAAATCACAGAGAGAAAAGTAGGCTCCCAGAGCATATTCCACCTCCTTCCATTTATGACCTCCTGTCTTGCCTTAAAAATACACAGGGGAGGTGCGATCCTTCTTCCTGCTCTCACTATTAAAACAAAAATTCCAAAATTAGGGATTTATTTTTTAAAGATCATTTTTGTCCTCATCTAGCATTTATCCAAAACAGCCAAGATTTGCTACATGAGGCAAAAAACTGAAGAGATAAAAAAAATAGACTCACATTAATTTTTCAAAATGTTTCCAGGCAAATAAGGGGCTTTTAGTAACATAAAATGTGACTACAGGAAATAACACATCGACAGAACCATACAGAGAATGAAGGCCCGCCCACTAGTACTTCCAGGGTAGACGTCACAGTAAGATGACCTCTGCGCAACAAGATGAAGAACTCGGCCTCCACCAAATACAAAACCACCACCAGGACAGAAACTCCTGGGCGGCTCCCAACCTGGGAGAGCGGAGTAAGAGTCATTACCAAATAAACAGGCACTCAATTCAAAAAGCCACTTCAAGAGCCCCAAAAAACAGATATGGATTTATAAAAACATAAGGAGAGAGGGCAGGTCAGAGGCAGCAGACTAGAATTTCTGAGAAAAAAGGCTGGGCCTCAATTCCTTCCTGGACTGGGGAATGACGAGAGGAAGGACCCACAAGCTTAGTTCGAGTGCCTGGGAAATAATGCCCTTTGCACAGGTTAGCCAGCGAGGGGCCAGCTTGACCGATGAAGACTGACCAAGGGAATACTGTCTGTATTCACATGCAGGAGCCCAGCACAGTGCCGGCAGGCACCTGGGGTTCTCCCCTTGGGACAGGCCTCGGGCAGACATCACCAACTCTCCACCGTATGAGTCACCTCTTGCTGCTGTAACGATCCACAACAAACCTACAGGCTTATAACACACACATATCTTGCAGCTCTGGGGTCAAAAGTCCAGGACTGGCCTCGCCAGACTAAAATCAAGGTGTCACTGGCTGCGTTCATTTCTGGAGATTGTCAGGGATAATCCATCTTCTCTTCTTCACAGTTGGAGGACTGAGATGCCCATTTTCCTGTTGGCAGTACGCTGAAGGCCATTCCCGCCTCCTACAGGACGCCTGCATCCTTGATTCGCGGTCCCTTCTTCCATCTTTGAAGCCAGCACTGGTGAGCTGAAACCTTCTGTTGAATCTCTCTGACCACTTTAAAGAGCACATGTGATTACACTGGGCCTCTGGGTAATTCAGGATAATCCAGGATAATCTCTATATTTTAAAGTCAGCCGATTCGCAACCTTAATTCCACCCGCAACCTTAACTCCCCTTTGCACATAATATAACATGGTCACAGGTCCCAGGAATGAAGATGTGGACATCCTAGGGAGGCCATTATTGTGCCTGCCACACCCCCATTCTACAGGCCAGCTTGCCCTCCAACATCCAGCCCATCAGGCAATCCTGTGAGTTCTACGCGCAAAATGCACACTGGACCTGTCCATGCCTCTCCACCCCCATGGCCACTGTCCCAGCCTTGAACTCCTGCAGCCTCTTCCTGGCAGCCACTTCCTCCCTCACCCACTCTCCCTCCAAGGAGGATGCGTAATTTCACAGTATCACATCACTCTCTGTTTAAAGCCTTTCAGGCTTTCTCATGGCTCTGTGGACCAGGACCCAAGTCCCTGTGGCCTCTGAAGGCCTGCGTGCTCCAGCCACTGGAGCCTCTGCCTCGCTCAGCTTGTTCCCCAAGGACAGGTTCCAGCTTAGGCCTCACCACCTTAGGGATCACCTGGGACCCTGTTATTCTGCCAACATTCCCTGATTGTCACCTTCACAGCATTTCAACCAGAGCACTTCCCATTTACCTGCCAACCACCTCTCCCACCCCCCAGCCTCTGAGGACCACCTATGTTGTGCTCAGTATTCTGCACAGTACCTGCCACACTGAAAGTGCTCACAAGGATTTTCTGAATGAATGAATTACCCACCCATCAGCTCTCCTCTGGCTGATGACTGGTAGGGGCCCCTCTGCCTCTTGAGTTGAGGCCTCATTTGCTCAGACTCCTTGCAGTCCTGACAGCCGTGAGCCGGAAGCCATCAGAGCCATGGCACTGTGACTGTCATCTGCTCCAGCTTATCCCAAGCCCCCACATCCTTGCCATGTTCAATTTGGGCCTTTCTCGCAGCCAGCCCACTTACAAATGTCACTCTTGGCATGGCCCAGCTGCCTACATACCCTCCTGTCAGCAGCAGGCACGCCGCCAGCAGAGCTGTGCTATAAAATAGCAAGCGGCTGAGCCATGCTGGAGGCTGCCTGTGTTCTCACGCCTGGGATGCTGCGTTCTCACGCCTGGGATGCTGCGAGCTTGCCTTGGCATTTAAAGCCGAGTGTGGCAAAAAATTCCAACTGCAACTACAGAGATCAACAGTTCTTCAAGAGCCAGCTGAGTCAGTGGCCTGAGATGGAACGAAACAGGCCCCAGAGTCAGAGGCTGAGCCTTCTCCGACCCTTATCCTCTACCTCCAGAACGTGTCCAGCCCACCCCTGCTCCTCCTCACTGCTTTGACCTCCTCTCTGCTCCAGCCACCATCCTCTCTCACCTGGATGTGGGCAACTGCCTCTGACCTTGCTGGCCCTCACCCTCCATCTTTAGCGCAGCAGCCAGAGTGGTCCTGTGAGATCAACGTGGGGGCTTCTCAGAAGGCTCCCCTGTCACTCAGAGTACAAGTGACACTATGCCCTCAAGGCCCAACCCCGCCACTGCTCAACCTCGTGCCCACAACTCTCACTCAGCCATCGTCCCACTGGCCTCCTTGTGCTTCTGCCCCAGCACCCTGACCTCCTCCCAAATCAGAGCCTCTGTCTGGACCGCTCCTTTTCCAGCTGCCCACCGGCCTTGTTCCTCCTGCAAATCCTTACTCAAATGTCACCTCCTCAGTGAGGGGTGCCCTGGCCACCTTCCCAACATGAACGTCTCCCCACAACACCTGCTCCCAAACTCCCTATCCCCCTCCCTTGCTGTACTATTTACTAACAGGTGTAACAGGGGTACGGGGGCAGACCTCCTCTAACATCAACATTGGCAGCATCAGTCCAAGGCCAATGACCCCTGTGAGGTGGAGGTGAGATGTACTTCCACCCTCCAACCTTTGTAGCAATGCTGACACCAGCCGCCCCTCCCACAGCACTCTCTACAAGCAGCCCCCAACTTTCAACAGGACTCCACTCTGATGTCTCTGTCACAAGTTGATTCTGATATAAGTCAAATACCTATTTTTTTTTTTTTTTTAGTTTTCATTATTATTGCCTTTTATATCAGTATCTAATCTTTGAACATCTGCAAGTGAACATTTGAGAATGGTAACATCAGCAAATCATGCGATGCAACACTGTATGTAAAACATATTACTATCAAGGAAATATACAAAAAAACCACAGACGGTCGTAACTGTGGTTCGTCGTAAGTCGAATGTGTCCTAAGTTGGGGATGACCTATACTTCTCTTCTGGGTTTGATAATCCATTGCAATGGTCAGACAGGACTCATAGACCATACTCAGGGTTAAGTGGTTTATTCAAGAAGTAACAGGGTACAACTCAGGATCAGGATCAGAAGTATGTAGGTAAAGCCTCCCTTCTTCAGTGCAGGACAGTTCTCTCAGCTCCTCTTGACAGTGCAAGCAAGCAGGCCCTTTCTCTCTGCCGTGCACGCCTCTTCTCTGCCTTGCAGGCCTCCTCTCCGCCCTTCGGCACAGGCTCCTCCTGGCCCCCGCAGGACAGGCTCCCCCCCGGCCCCCTCAGCACAGGCTCCCGCCGCCCCCTCAGCACAGGCTCCCCCCACCCCCTCAACACAGGCTCCCCCCCCCAGACCCCTCAGCACAGGCTTCCCCCCCGGACCCCTCAGCACAGACTCCCTCCCCGGACCCCTCAGCACAGGCTCCCCCTCCCCGGACCCCTCAGCACAGGCTCCTCTCAGCCACAAGGCAAAAGGCCCCATAAAGGAACTCATTTTACCACGGCAGGTATCACCTTCTAGGGAGCCCTGCTTGGTGCGGCAGTCAGCACTCTGCTGCTAACTTAACGGTTATGAGTTCAAACCCACCCAGTGGCTCCACGGAAGAAAGACCTGGCAATCTGCTCCCATAAAGGTTACAGCCTAGGAAACCCTACGGGGCAGTTCCACTCTGTCACACGAGGTCACTGTGAGTCGGAATCGACTCAATAACACCTAAGAACGCAACAACGTCACCTTTCAGCGACTCCATATTCTAGTAGTCACGTTACTCTCTGCCTCTCCACCTCCACTGCCAGTCCACAGGAGCACAGGCTTCAGCCCCACTGTTCCCTGCTGTACCCCTAGCATCTGCAGGTGTTCCAGGCACTCAGAATGAGTTAAGTAATCATTTGTTGAATGAATACATTGTCTGACTCTCAAAACCGGTCCAAGAGGCCTCTCTCATTCTCATCAGAGAGCCGGGCCTGGCCAGTCACAGCTTCTTAGAGCTAACGCAGCTCCCCCATGTTACAGACACAGAAACCAACGGCCCGGGAGTGACATGACTTGGAGAAGGTCACACAGAGAGGTAACAGAAGGATGAGGCTAAAACCCAGACCACGCAAGTCCTAGTCAGGGATCTTTCCACCATACCTCCAGGCTCACCCAGAAAGGAAACATCTAGAAAAGCATCAGCCAGATACACAACATATGGGCCAGAGTGTGCACGAAGTGTGGGGGCTCCTAGTAAGACCACCCCCGTCTGGTATATGATCTTGGCCAAATCACATATTTGCTGTAGACTAGCCTAACAGGCAGTCTGGGTTTTCACCATTTATCAACACTAACAAGGCAAAGACAAGTAAGGGGCACCCCCTGAACCTGCAGAGCTCACTGTGAAGACAGTAAGTGCGCACCTACGATACCGCATTTGAGCATAAAAAAGGCACCTTGGTCCAGCCCGAGAAAGGCAGACAAGGCTCTACAGGGAAGTGTGCCAGAGGTGAGGTCTGAAAAGTGAGGGGAGAGCGGGAAGGGACATCCTGGTCAGCCACCATAGCATGCAAGGACAGAGGCTCACTCAGCCTGGGATGCCACAGAACCCAAAGTCCGTCTGCACTGCTGTCCAAGTTTCCCAGAGCACTGTAACAACTCACCACAAACCGGGCAGCTTAGAACAACAGAAATCTGAAATCAAAGCGTCAGCAGGACCACGCTCTCCCTGAAGGCTCTAGGGGAGGATCCTCCCTTGTCCCCTCCAGCTTCTGGTGGTTGCTGGCAATCCCTGGGGTTCCTGGGCTCATAGCTCCATCCAGTCTCTGCCTCTGTCTTCACACTGGTGTTTTCCCCATGCATCTGTGTCCCTGTGTCCAAATCCCCAGCTCCATTCTCTTGTAAAGACACCAGTTGTCAGATTTTAGAAACCCAGAGAATCACCCTAAATCCAGGACCAGTTCACCCCGAGATCCTTAACTAACTGTATCTGCAAAGACCCTGTTTCAAACAAGGGCACATTCTCAGCTTCTGAGTGGACACGAATTTTTGAGGGACACTGTTCAACCCACAAGGAGCCCTGGTGGCACAATGGTTAAGCACTCATCTGCTAACTGACAGGTCGGCAGTTCAAACCCACCCAGCAGCTGTGTGGGAGAAAATACCTGGTGATCTGCTCCCATAAGGATTACAGCCTAAAAGAGCCTACAGGGCAGTTCTATTCTGTCATATAGGGTCGCGATGAGTTGGAATCTACTTGACAGCACACAACAACAATTCAGCCTGCTATAATCTGCAGTCTGATCCTCTAAAATTCACATTCTTCCCACGTGCAGAATACATTTGCCCATCTCAACATTCCCCAAACTGTCAGCCCATTCCATCACCAACACTAAGTACAAAACCTTACCTAACCATCGGCTCAAGAAGTCCCCCAATCTCATCTTAAAAACCTGTGAGCAGCTATTTAGGATACTCCACTGGTCTCACCCCTTTGGGAGTAAGGGAGAATGAAGAAAACTAAAGATGCAAGGGAAAGATTAATCCTAAGGACTAATGGATCACATCTACCACGGCCTCCCTGGATGGTGCTCGGCTATCGCCACTGACTGCTCTGACAAGGATCACAACAAAGGGTCCCAGGCAGAGCTGGAGAAAAACGGAGAACAAAATTCTAACTCAAAAAGAAAGACCAGATTTGCTGGCCTGACAGAGACTGCAGAAACCCTGAGAGTATGGCCCCCAGACACCCTTTCAGCTCAGTAACGAGGTCACTCCTGAGGTTCACCCTTCAGCCAAAGATTGAAGAGACCCATGAAACAAAACAAGACTAAAGGGGTGCACCAGTCCTGGGGAAGGACTGGAAGGCAGGAGGGAACAGGAAAGCTGGTAATAGGGAACCAAGGGTTGAGAAGGGAGAGTGTTGACACGTTGTGGGGTTGTTAACCAATGTCACAGAACAACGTATGTACTAACTGTTTGATGAGAAACTAGTTTGTTCTGTAAACCTTCATCTAAAGTACAATATAAAAAAAAAAAAGTCCCATATCTCATCACCTGCATCAATTAAGGATGAGACTCTGGGAATGGTCCACCCTGGGGCAAAATTACTCTTCATCCACAGACCTGTGAAACCAGAAAACAAGTTCTCTGCTTCCAAAATGCAATGGGGGTGCAGGCATAGGAGAGACATTCCCATGCCATACGGGAGAAAATGGAAGGAATAAAGGGTTCACTGGTCCAAAGCAGAGGAGCCATGGTAGCACAGTGCTTAAAGTGCTCTGCTGCTACCTGAAAGATCAGTGGTTCGAACTCACCAGCTGCTCCAGAGGAGAAAGGTGTGGCAGTCTGCCTCTGTAAAGATTACAGCCTTAGAAAGCCTATGGGGCAGTTCTACTCTGTCCTACAGGGTCACTATGAGTCAGAATTAACTCCACGGCAATGGGTTTTTTTGTTTTTTTTTGGTCCAGAGCAAGCCCCAAATCTGTCAGGGCAAGTTCTATGAGGTCTCAAGGCCTGAGGGTAAGTCTCCCTGGCTCTGTGCTCTGCGCGCTGTGCCTGTGTGCTCTGAGCTGCCCCCATCAGGCCTCCTCTTTCATGAAGAATAACACATGTCTGCAGCCAAGGAGAAATGTGGAGACCCGATAGCCTCCCCGTACTTCATCCTATCTGTGTACCTCTCTGTTCAGGCTGGCAGTGTTTCAGCCGCCGTAATGTCCTCAAAAACCTTCCAGTCTCCCATACAACCCATGGGGACCCAAGCCATCAGGCGGAGGGTGCTCCACAGATCGCTTCTGAGGGAAAACATCTACCCATTACCCAATTCCAAAGCCACTTCCACCTTTCCATGTATTTGTTACAGCAGCACCCCACTTCACGGTGGCAACCTACCACAAACTGGGTGGCTTAAAAACAACAGAAACTTATTCCCTTGCAGAACTACGGTGAAACATCCAAAATCAAGGTGTCTGCAGGGCCACGCTCTCTCTGAAGGCTCTAGGGGAGAATCCTTCCCTGCTCCGTCCTAGCTTCTGGTCACTCCCGGCAATCCTGGCATTCCCTGGCATATAGCTGCATTCCTCCAATCTCTGCCTCCATCTCCACACAGCCACCTTCCCTGTAGGTCTGTGTCTGTGTCCACATCTCCCTCTTCTTTCTCTCATAAAGACACTCGTCACTGGACTTAAATGCAGGATGACTTCACCTCAACCCTACTTACAGATAAGGTCATGCTCCATAGTTCCAGATATACATCAACTTGGGGGGAACACTACTCAACCCACTGCGATTGCTGAGGGCAACGCAGCGAGGGGTGCAAGATGGGGCTAGAGAGCGGAGCGGGGATGAGATTACAAAGGGCCTTAGACGCCATGCTAAAAAGCGTAGTTTCTGCACAGCACTTCAGGAGAAACGACTGAGGGGTTTTAATCCAAACCTACCTCAGTGTTGCCTGGAGGAGAAAGCACATGTTTTGCAAACTATAAAAATTAGGCATACATAAGAAAATGCTTGTAAAGTACTGATAATCGTGCCTGGCAAACAGTACACGCGTTAGCCATTATTATCTAAGGAACTACGAAGGGTTGTGCTATATAAAAGATCCCGTCACAGTTTAGGGGCTGCCTTTGTATTCTGTGGTGGGTATGTTCTTCCTTCCTTGAGTTTCTCTGTGCTGGGGTCTACACTCAAAAAAAGAGCAAGTAAAACAATCACGGGAACCATTTGACAGAGTTGGCAAGGCCACAGGAACCCAGCTAGGATCTCTCCTGGCACTACACTAATTAGCTGAAGACTAAACAAGTGGCTAGGCATAACCACTGGAAAGTCACCTTCTGATAGCAGCAAAGGCATACCTTCACAACTCACCCTTCAGGGGACGGAGTTCCAGCCTGTCTCCTGGAATACCAGCACTGCCAGAGGAAGGGCAACAGGAGGGAAGAGGAACAGAGCAGCTATGCAGGTCTCTCTGGGACCCAGCCTCTCCTCTCTGTCCCGTCCTCTTCAGGGACAGCCACTAACAATTCTCCCATATCCACTTGAACTTTAACTTAGGAGTTACTCTCGAAAGTGCCTAACACACAACACAGCAGCAAATCAAAGGCAAAAGAGAACCTGTATTTGCAGGATCTCACAGAAAAAAAGGTGAGGGCAAATTACTAAGAGACAGCCATCTGTCCAAAGGTTTATTCACTGTTAAATGCATGCAGCAGCTTGGTCATTCTCACATCTCAGTTGGCTAAGAACCAGTTATTAGAGTTAGTGTGGGTGTTTAGACTGTTGTTAAGTACCGTCGAGTTGGCTCCAACTCACAGCGACCCCACGTATAACAGAATGTGGCTATGTTTGAGCCCATTGTTGTAGCCACTGTGTCAATCCATCTCTTTTAAGGGTCACCCTCTTTAAACTGAAGGGGGACCGGAACCCCAAGACCAACCTAAAGGAGCCTTCCATGTGGCTCCTTCCTCAAACCCTTTCCCTGAACTCTTCTACAGCATTTGTCCCCGTCATCACGAGGACCTCCTAGTCTCTGCCATTCCAGAATTTCCACCTCATCCTGGACATGCCACTTGTTTTGATGAATGTCCTTACTGTTCTGCTGAGCACAATCCTGCCGAATAAAACAGATCTCTGGCCACCTCTGGTGATTCCTTGCATTCCAGTCATCGTGTCTGAGTGACTCAGTCAGACATTCCACCCAACTCACAGTCCACTCTGAAAATCAACCTTTTCTGACTGGATACAGTGAATCCCAAAGTTTACAATTTCATCACTTCAACAACTGTGTTCGTTATGCAACACCAAGGATACAAACGACTTTGCTGTGCCTATGAATGACTCTACTTGGGAGCTTATTTTAATATCACACTTCTTCAGACTTTCGTCTTAAAACAGAACAAACTCTGTTCAGCAATCTTGCCATTGGCTTGTCTCTAATCTTTTCGCCGACAGCTGATTTTACCCTAGGTATTTTCCATGTACACATCTCCTCCTTCCCTAGGGCTCTGGCCAGGGATCCGTGCCACGCCACCAATACCAATCGACAAGGACGCTGGAGCTGTGCAACTTTCAGGGTATACCCGGCACACTGTGGACACTGAATTTTTTTTTAACATTTTTTTATTTGCTGCCTGCTGGTAACACAAAGTAGGAGTTGTTTTGAAGCCAGAAAATGGGAACAGGGACCTCACAGAGAGCCTCTAACCCTCCTCTCACCCTCTTCCCGGCTCTGACCACAGAGACAGGACAATCCCGCGGCTCAGAAGCTCCCGCACCCCGAACAGGAGCGACCTCCCCGGCGGGAGCGGCCACCCCCGGGCCAGCTTCCTGACCCCACTGAAGTCATGTCACCACGACGCGGGTCAGTTCCTCCCAGGCTCCCCAGGGAGCCAGCCGTCTGGCAGAAGAGAGCCTGCCCGGCCCAGGAACGCCTGCCGGCAGCTCCCGCTCCCCGCTCAAAGCTCGCTGCTACGGGCAGCGCTGTCACCTCCCAGACCTCAAGCCCGACCCCCAGTTCGCCCCCCAAACTGTCCCCTCGACTCAGGTTACCCCTTCCCGGACCCCAACTCCACCCGCAGCCCCGCAGGCCGACGCATCCACCTGTGACCTCTGACCCCTGACCCGACCCCGCTCTCCCCGTCACACCCACCTGCCCGGGACCTTGCTGTTGCTGCGCTTCCAGAACTGCTTCCTGGCCCCGTCGCTGGCCATGGCCCCTCCTCATCCCTCAGAGCCGCGGCCCGACACCGGAGCGTGGCCGTCCCGCCCCCAGTGACCCGGTCCTGTTCCCCGGGCAGCCCTTCAGCGGTCCCGGGACTCCGGTGCGCAGAGCCCACAAGCTCTTCCGCCTCTCTCCGGAAGTTGTGCCTCCTCGCGCCCGGAAGTCCCGCCTCTGTCTCAGGCGCCCTCGAACGCGTGGCGCGGGGGCCACTGACGCCATTTAAAAGCGACGCCGGCGGCGCGTGAGCGGGTGCAGGGCGCCGGCGCGAGGCCGGATGGCTGAGGCGCTAGGGCCTGGCGGCAGCTGCCCCACAGCCCGCGTCGCCGGCACCCGGCTTTCCGGCCCTCGTGCGCTCGCCGCGCGCGACTCGATGGCGGACCCGAAGCTAGGCTCGCTTGGCGGGCAGCGGCCGCGGACCCCGGAGCTGAGCCGTGCGAGCCTGGCGCTCGGCGTTTCTCAGAGCTGAGGCCTGTGTGGGACCGCGGCGTCTGTCAGCGGCTGCTTTCTAGGAGCCGGTCCAGGGACAGAAAGAAGCGGGACGCCGTTACTGACCCGAGGGAGGCGACGAGGAAACCAGAAGGCGCCCACGGCAGAGGGACGACGCGTCGTCACGGCGGAGGGGCGACGCGTCCACGCTGTTCCAGGCTATCGCCACGGGCGCTTAGAAAACCCAAAGCGACTGCGGTCGGCCGACTCCCAGTCCTGCCGACTTTGTCGGACACAGTAGAGCTGCCCGTAGGGTGCCCGAGGCTGTAACCTTTACGGAAGCAGAGTGCCACATCCTTCTCGCGGAGCAGCTGGTAGGTTCCAACCACACGATCTCTCCGTTAGCAGCGCCGCCGGGGCTCCTAGGAGTCAGTAAATAAAAACCCGTTGAAATTACAATGCAGTGAGTTAAGAGACAGCTACCAAGTGACATGGAGCGTATTTGAGGGGATACAGGGAGAATGGGGATTAGAACAGGCTTCAATTTAAGGACAGTTGAGCACAGAGGTAGGAAGAAACTCCCCTGCCTAGTGCTCGACAAGAGGTCCCTGGGTGGCACAAACGATTGCTCTCCAATCCTAGCCTGAAAGTTGGCGGCTCCCACCCACTCAGCACTGACACAGTAGAAAGGCCTGGTAATCTGCATAGCGACTCTGTGTACAACAGAACAAAACACTCCCCAGCCCTTTGCCATCCTCACAATTGTTGAAAATACCGTATCTTGGGTCAGGCACACCTTAGTTCTCAAAGTGACGTCTTTGCTTTTCAACACTTTAGACAGGTCTTTTGCAGCAGATTTGCCCGATGCAATATGTCATTTGATTTCCTAACTGCTACTTCCCTGGGCATTGATTGATTGTGGACCCAAGTCAAATGAAATCCTTGATACTTCAGTATTGATTTTTTCCATTTATCATGATGCTGCTCATTGGTCCAGTTTGAGGATTTTTGTTTTCTTTATGTTGAGGTGTAATCCACACTGAGAGCTGTGGTCTTTGAGCTTCATCAGTAAGTACTTCGAGTTCTCTTCACTTTCGGCAAGCAGGGTTCTGTCATCTGCATCACACAGATTGTTAATGAGTTTTTCTCCAGTCCTGATGCTCCATTCTTCATATAGTCTGTTTCTCAGGTAATTTGCTGAGCATACAGATTGAATAGGTATGGTGAAACGATATAACCAATAATAAAGTAACAAATATAACAGCCAAGAAAACTGTGGAGCAGTTCTCTATGACACATGGGGTCACCATGAGTCAGAATTGCCTCAACGGTAGTGGGTTTTATTTTTTGGTGCTGTACAGTATGACAGCCACTGGCCAGTTGTGGCTAGTGTGTACTTGAAACATGGTTAGTCTATATGAAAATGTACAAAAACCAAACCCATTGCCATTGAGTCAATTTTAATTCAGCGACCCTATAGGACAGAGTAAAACTGCCTCATAGGGTTTCCAAGGAGCAGCTGGTGGATTCAAACTGCCAGCCTTTTTGTGAGCAGCTGTAACTCTTAACCACTGCACTTCTGTCAGTTTGTCCTACTGTGGGGGCTTGCGTGTTCCTGTGATGCTTGAAGCTATGCCACCGGTATTCAAATACCAGCAGGGTCACCAACGGAGGACAGGTTTCAGCTGAGCTTCCAGACTAAGACTAGAAAGAAGGACTCGGCAGTCTACTTCTGAAAAGCATGAGCCAGTGAAAACCTTACGAATAGCAGCGGAACATTGTCTGATATAGTGCTGGAAGATGAGCCCCTCAGGTTGGAAGGCACTCAAAAGACGACTGGGGAAGAGCTGCCTCAAAACAGAGTTGACTTATGTGGATGGAGTCAAGCTTTTGGGACCTTCATTTGCTGATGTGGCATGACTCAAAATGAGAAGCAGCAGCTGAGACTACACCCCCAGGGCTCCTCAAGATGTGCTGTCCATGTAAAATACAGGATTTCAAAGACTTAGTATGAAAATGGGAATAAAAATATCTTAATAATTCTTATACTGATTACATGTTGAAATGTTTTCGGATATATTGGGTTCAATAAAAAGTATTATTAAAATAAGTTTTGCGTATTTTTTTACTTTTAATGTCTCTACCAGACAACTTGAACTTAGGTATGTGGTTGGCACTGTATTTTTATTGGACAGCACTGCCCTGGACGAAAGACTGAGGGGTCATGGACTGGCATTTCAGATTGGAGTTTCAGTATAACTGTAGGGAGCTCCTTGAGGTATACTGCTGGTTCTCCTTTAAAACAACAATTTGATTATAATCTCTGATTCAGTTTTTTCAGTGCCTCTTCGCTTGCCGATGATAAGTAACGTGTACTTAGTTTTTTTTTATGTGCAAAGTATTAAACAAACCCTGGTGACACATTGGTGAAGTGCTCGGCTGCCAACCAAAAGGTCAGCAGTTCAGACCCACCAGCCATTCTGTGAAAGATGGGGCAGTCTGCTTCGGTAAAGACTACGGCCTAGGAAAATTTGTGGGACAGTTGTACTCTGTCCTATAAGGTCACTATGAGTTGGAATCAACTCGACCGAAATGGGTTTGGTTTGTTTGTTTTTTGTTTTTTATGTGCAAGGGATTTTTCCAGGCACTTTATATGCACTGTCTGAGTCACACACCTCAATAAAGGCCCTACCCACTTGTCACAGGGCAGAATTAGTGGCGCTCTCAGTTCTCAGCACGCCAAGGTTTATACCCCGTCTCCTAAGAGCAAGAACTTCCGCAGCTTGTACACACTCTGCACCATTTATCCCGCTGCGGGTTGGGCCCTTTGTGTCGCCTAATGTGCATCCTCTGCGACAGCCTCAGCACCTGCTGCCGCGAGCGCTCGGCAAGTTCTCGTCAGTATGTCAGCTGCAGGGACGTCTCCAAGGGTCCCCTTTAGTCACGGCCGTAGGAACTCCAGGAGTCTCCTTGTGGGGTAATATCAATGGATCCTTGGTGATCCCCACTTGGCAACTCAGTAAATCCTCAGGGCTTTGCCT
The DNA here is from genome assembly GCF_024166365.1 of Elephas maximus indicus. Classification (NCBI taxonomy): domain Eukaryota; kingdom Metazoa; phylum Chordata; class Mammalia; order Proboscidea; family Elephantidae; genus Elephas; species Elephas maximus. The sequence goes on along the minus strand of NC_064822.1, from coordinate 191,550,619 downwards.
TGGTCATCTAGTGCTGCTCTAACAGAAATACCACGAGTAGATGGCTTGAACATAAATTTTTCTCTCACGGTCTAGGAGGCTGTTGTTAGATGCCATCAAATCGGTTACAATTCGTAGTGACCCTGTGCATAACAGAACAAAACACTGCCCAGTCCGGCGCTGTGCTCACGGTCATTGTTAGGCTTGAGCCTATTGTTGCAGCCACCGTGTCAGTCCATCTCATGGAGGGTCTTCCTCTTTTCTCCTCTGTACTCTACCAAGCATGATGTCCTTTTCCAGGGAGCGGTCGATCCTCATAGCATGTACAAAGCATGTAAGGTGCAGTCTCGCCATCCTTGCTTCCAAGGAGCATTCTGGTTGTACTTATTCCAACACAGATTTGTTTTTCTTCTGGCAGTCCGTGGTATATTCAATATTCTTTGCCAGCACCACAATTCAAAGGTGTCAGTTCTTCGGTCTTCCTTATTCATTGTCCAGCTTTCACATGCGTATGATGCCATTGAAAATACCATAGCTTGGGTCAGGCGCACCTTAGTCTTCAAAGTGATATCTTTGCTCTTCAACACTTTGAAGAGGTCCTTTGCAGCAGATTTACCCAATGCAATGCGTCTTTTGATTTCTGGACTCCTGCTTCCGTGGCTGTTGATTGTGGATCCTAATAAAATGAAATCCCTGACAACTTCAATCTTTTCTCCGTTTATCCTGATGTTACTCATTGGTCCAGTTGTGAGGATTTTTGTTTTCTTTATGTTGAGGTGCAATCCATACTGAAGGCTGTGGTCTTTGATCATCTTTAGTAAGTGCTTCAAGTCCTCTTCACTTTCAGCAAGCAAGGTTGTGTCACCTGCATAACGCAGGTTGTTAACGAGTCTTCCTCCAGTCCTGACGCCCCGTTCTTCATATAGTCCAGCTTCTTGGATTATTTGCTTAGCATACAGATTGAATAGGTATAGTGAAAGAATACAACCCAGACACACACCTTTCCTGACTTTAAACCAATCAGTATCCCCTTGTTCTGTCTGAACAACTGCCTCTTGATCCATGTAAAGGTTCCTCATGAGCACAATTAAGTGTTCTGGAATTCCCATTCTTCGCAGTGTTATCCATAGTTTGTTATGATCCACACGGTCGAATGCCTTTGCATAGTCAATAAAACACAGCTAAACATCCTTCTGGTATGCTCTGCTTTCAGCCAGGATCCATGTGACATCAGCAATGATATCCTGGTTCCACGTCCTCTTCTGAGACCAGCCTGAATTTCTGGCAGTTCCCTGTCAATATACTGCTGCAGCCATTTTTGAACGATCTTCAGCAAAATTTTGTTTCCATGTGATATTAATGATATTGTTCTATAATTTCAACATTCTATTAGATCACGTTTCTTGGGAATAGGCATAAATATGAATCTCTTCCAGTCAGTTGGCCAGGTAGCTGTCTTCCACATTTCTAGGAATGGACGAATGATCTCTTCCAGCACTACATTTGTTTGTTGAAACATCTCAATTGGTATTCCGTCGGTTTCCGGAGCCTTGGTTTTTGCCAATGACTTCAGTGCAGCTTGGACTTCTTCCTTTAGTACCATTGGTTCCTGATCACATGCTACTTCCTGAAATGGTTGAATGTCAACCAATTCTTTTTCGTACAGTGACTCTGTATTCCTTCCATCTTCTTTTGACGCTTCTTGCATCATTCAATATTTTCCCTGTAGTATCCTTCAATATAGCAACTTGAGGCTTTAATTTTTTCTTCAGTTTTTTCAGCTTGAGAAATGCCAAGCACGTTCTTCCCTTTTGGCTTTTTATCTCCAGCTCTTTGCACATGTCATTATAATACTTTGTCTTCTCGAGCCACCCTTTGAAATCTTCTGTTCAGTTCTTTTACTTCACCATTTCTTCCTTTTGCTTTAGCTGCTCAACGTTCAGGAGCAAGTTTCAGAGTCTCTTCTGACATCCATTTTGGTCTTTTCTTTCTTTCCTGTCTTTTTAGTGACCTCTTGCTTTCTTCTTGTATGATGTCCTTGATGTCATTCCACAATTCATATGGTCTTCGGTCATTAGCGTTCAATGCATCATATCTATTCTTGAGACAGTCTCTAAATTCCAGTGGGATATACTCAAGGTTGTACTTTGGCTCTCGTGGACTTGTTCTAATTTTCTTCAGTTTCAACTTGAAGTTGCATATGAGTAATTGATGGTCTCTTCCACAGTCATCCCCGGCCTTGTTCTGGCTGATGATACTGAGCTTTTCCATCGTCTCTTTCCACAGATGCAGTTGACTTGATTCCTGTATATTTCACCTGGTGAGGTCCATGTGTATAGTCGCCCTTTATGTTGATGAAAAAATGTGTTTGCAATGAAGAAGTCATTAGTCTTGCAAAATTCTGCCATGCAATCTCCAGCATCATTTCTGTCACCAAGGCCATATTCTCCAACTACCAATCCTTCTTCTTTGTTTCCAACTTTTGCATTCCAATCACCAGTAATTACCAATGCATTCTGATTGTATGTTCAATCAATTTCAGACTGCAGAAGCTGGTAAAAATCTTCAATTTCTTCATCTTTGACCTTAGTCGTTGGTGCATAAATTTGAATAGTAGTTGTATTAACTGGTCTTCCTTGTAGGCATATGGATATTATCCTATCACTGACAGCATTGTACTTCAGGATAGATCTTGAAATGTTCTTTCTGAGGATGCGCGCAATGCCATTCTTCTTCAAGCTGTCATTCCCAGCATGGTAGGCCATATGATTGTCGGATTCAGAATGGCCAATACCAGTCCATTTCAGCTCACTAATGGCCAGCATGTCAATGTTTATGAGTTCCATTTCATTTTTGATGATTTTTAATTTTCCTAAATTCATACTTCATACATTCCACGTCTCGATTATTAAAGGATGTTTGCGGCTGTTTTTTCTCATTTTTAGTCATGCCACATCAGCAAACATAGGTCCCGAAAGCTTGACTCCAACCACGTTGTTGAGGTCGACTCTACTTTGAGGAGGCACCTCTTTCCCAGTCGTCTTTTGTGTGCCTTCCAACCTGGGGAGCTCATCTTCCGGCACTATATCAGACATGTTTTACTGCTATTCATAAGGTTTTCATTGGCTAATTCTTTTCAGAAGTAGACTGCCAGGTCCTTCTTCCTAGTCTGTCTTAGTCTGGAAGCTCAGCTGAAACCTGTCCACCGTGGGTGACCCTGCTGGTATTTGAATACTGGTGGCATAACTTTCAGCATCACAGCAACACAGTAGCCCCCACAGTATGACAGACACATGGGGGATCTAGGAGGCTATAAGTCCAAATTCAGAGTGCCAGCTCCAAGGGAAGGCTTTCTGTCTCATTCAGCCCTTGGGGAAGGTCCTTGTCATGAATCTTCCCCGGTCAAGGAACTTCTCAGCACAGGGACCCTGTGTCCAAAGGACACGCCATTCTCCTGGCTATTGTTTCTTTCTGGTATGAGGTCCCATGTCTCTCTGCTCACTTCTCTCATTTATATCTCAAGAGATTGGCTTAACATATAACCTAATGGACTGAGTTCTGGCTCACTAACCCAACTGCCTCTAATCCTGCCTCATTAACATCACAGAGGTAGGATTTACAAGGAAAATCACATCAGATGACAAAATGGTAAACAATAACACAATACTGGGAATTATGGCCTAGCCAAGTTGACAGATATTTTGTGGGGACACAATTCAATCCATGACAGGCTTGTTTCCTGCAAAGCCTTAGAAACACCTCTGGATCGTGTCCGTAAGTACCCCAAGGGAATCTCCAGGGATCACCTGATATAGCCTCAGTGGATCCTTACGGATCCTTTCTTACAACCTCAGGACTCTCGGGGGATCCTCTCCTAGTGGAGCTCAGGAAGCTCCAGGGACTGTCTCCCAGCAAACTGGGACACCCTCCAGACAGCACTGAGGACGGGGCTCTCTCCAACTCAGTCTGGCGTATTGCAAGAATCTGTGAGAGGTGATGGCAGGAATCAGATGGTGGAGCAGAAAGGGAGGAAAGTTGTGAAAGAATTTGCAAAGGAAAAACTGACAGTTTTCAGGGACCGGCTTGGTGTGATTATAACACCTTAGATGTGGCAGCTCCCTGTAGTTTACAGAACATGCGCTACCTACCGTCCCAGCTGAAAGGAAGGCTGAGACTAAGATGGACGGACCGACAGCTGAATGGTACCACCGTCAGAAACTTGAAGCAAAAAGTGAGCCTGTCCAGAGCACAAGTTTCTGACTGGTGCTGGATACATTGGTTCGAGGCCACAGGTGCCCAGTCTCAGACAAGTGCTAGGCTGGAGGTATTTGTCCACAAATGAGGGATGGGGGTTAGGTAGGTAGGAGCGGCTAGGGCGAAGTCAGAGAAAAGCTGGTGGTCAGGAACAGGTTCGTGTCGTGAGCAACAGCATCACAGCGACAAAGCCAAGACAGACTCCATGTCCAAAATGAGGGGGTCATGGTAGAGATGGGATGAGAAAGAAGAGTCTGAACCCCCCAAGGACCCATGGCTGATCACAGTCCTCACCAACGCCAGAGGCAAGCACCTTCCTGAGAGCTTTTGCATTCACATCCACCTCGGCTTTTCCAGGGTGGGAACACCAAAGGAACAGAGATGCAGTCTAGGGACGGAGCTTCTGCAGGACTCCGACAACACCATTGAAACCCATTGCCACTGAGTTGACTCTGATTCATAGCGACCCTATAGGACGGAGTGGAACTAACTGCTCCATAGGGTTTCCAAGGAGCGGCTGGTGGATTTGAACTGCTGACCTTGGAGTAGGAGCCAAGCTCTCAACAACTGCACCACCAGGGCTCCAGCGACCCTATAAGACAGGGTAGAGCTGCCCTATAGAGTTTCTAAGGGTGAAAATCTTTATGGAAGCAAAGCGCTACATCTTTCTCTCACAGAGTTACTGGTGGGTTTGAACTGCCAACCTTTTGGTTGGCAGATGAGTGCTTAACCACTGTGCCACCAGGGCTTCTAAAATCAAAAACCAAAACCCTACCATTTCACTTAACAGATTGGAAAAAAATTTTAATCTGTCAGTGCCAAAGCTGGTGAGGATTTGGATTTTGTGAGGCACGCGGAGCACATGGCACACTGCTGATTCAGTAGCACTGGATAGCAACTTGGCAATGCCTACAAGGCAAAGATGCAAACGCCCTCTCGTTAGCTGCCACTGAATGGGCCCCGCCTTGTGCAAACACCTTGTCGTTAGCCACCACTGTGTGGGCCCCGACTTGTGCAAACGCCCTGTCATTAGCCGCCACTGAGTGGGCCCCGACTTGTGCAAACGCCCTGTCATTAGCCGCCACTGAGTGGGCCCCGACTTGTGCAAACGCCCTGTCCTTAGCGGCCACTGAGTGGGCCCCGACTTGTGCAAACGCCCTGTCCTTAGCGGCCACTGAGTGGGCCCCGACTTGTGCAAACGCCCTGTCATTAGCCGCCACTGAGTGGGCCCCGACTTGTGCAAACGCCCTGTCCTTAGCGGCCACTGAGTGGGCCCCGACTTGTGCAAACGCCCTGTCCTTAGCGGCCACTGAGTGGGCCCCGACTTGTGCAAACGCCCTGTCCTTAGCGGCCACTGAGTGGGCCCCGACTTGTGCAAACGCCCTGTCATTAGCCGCCACTGAGTGGGCCCCGACTTGTGCAAACGCCCTGTCCTTAGCGGCCACTGAGTGGGCCCCGACTTGTGCAAACGCCCTCTCGTTAGCTGCCACTGAGTGGGGCCCAACTTGTGCAAACGCCCTCTCGTTAGCCGCCACTGAGTGGGGCCCGACATGTGCAAACGCCCTGTCATTAGCGGTCACTGAGTGGGCCCCGCCTTGTGCAAACACCTTGTCGTTAGCCACCACTGAGTGGGCCCCGACTTGTGCAAACTCCCTGTCATTAGCCGCCACTGAGTGGGCCCCGATTTGTGCAAACGCCCTGTCGTTAGGCGCCACTGAGCGGGCCCCAACTTGTGGCGACCCTAGCCACAGTAGTATCAGACTATTGTGATCCATAGAGTTTTAATTGACTGATTTTCAGAATTAGATTACCTGGCCTTTCTTCCTAGTCTGTCTTAGTCTGGAAGCGCCAGTGAAACCTGTTCAGCGTCTCAGCAACACGCAAGCCTCCACTGACAGACAGTGGTGGCTCTGCTTGAGGTGCACGGGCCAGGAATTGAACTCAGCGCTCCCACATGGAAGGCGGGAATTCTACCATTGAACCACCGTGCCCCCACATACCCCCTGCAACCAAGTATGTCCACTCTGGGCATGTACCCCGGAGAAACGAGTCTGTGTGTGCAAAGGGAGATGTTCAAGAATGTTCATCGCAACATAGTACCTAGCGGTGGTGGGAAAAGCAGCAGCCAGAACATCGTCTACAGGAGAACTGGTAAATTCCATACAGCCGTCAGGTAGAATACTACGTGGTAGTGAAAACATACCTCTACATAAAGGCTTTTCACATGATGTTGAGTGAGGAAACCAAGTTGAACGTGAACGCAGTGGTGCGACCAATCACGAGAATGCTCACAGCCACACTTTGGAGGGTGGTTGCCTCTGGCATTGGTGAACGCTAATCAGTGACTGGTCCCTTGTTGCTTAAGGCAGGTGGAATGTGTTCAGGTGTTCATTATAGTCTCTTTAAAACTTTTTGCATGTCAACATGTTTCATTACATCCATCAACAAATGAATGGATAACAGAATGTCGTATACACAGTCAGTGGAATGTTACTCAGTGTAAAATCATGGGGTGGGGTGGTAGGATCAGCAGCAGAACCGGTCTAACTTCAGGGGGGATAATGCAAATGAAGCTGAGCCCAAGGCTGATTCCTATGAGATGGAGGTCAGACATATCTCCGCTCTCCAACCATTCTACCAGTTCTGACACACCAGCTGTCCCTGTCACAACACTCTCTGCTTCTTTGCTGGGCTCCATCATTCCTTGCAATGCCACACAACTCACAGACCATACCTACAGTTAAGTGGTTTATTAAGGAACAAGGTACAACCCAGGATCAGGATCAGGAAGCCTGCAGGCAGGTTCTCCCTTCTTCAGTGCAGGACAGCTCTCTCAGCCCCTCTCAGCTGTGCAGGCCTCCTCTCAGCCCCCAAGGACAGGCTTCCCTCAGCCCACACAGGAAGGCTTCTCTTGGCCCTGCCATCTGTCACCACCAACTCTGCCACTGGGTGCCTTCCAGGCCTGTTGCTGCCAGCTCTGCTGCTGCACCCTCCCTGGGCCTCTCGCTGTCTTCAGTGTTGCAGCCCTCAACCCATGTTGCAGTTCTTTTAGGGGGCTCCTTGCCTTCTCTCTTTCTCTGCCTCTTCTTCCTTCTGCTTCTTATTGCTTCTTTTCCTGCTTCTTTCTGTCTCAAAACTCCTGTGAGTCTGACTGCGTGCACATGCAAACTCTGCATCAATTTCAAGGAATGACTGTCCCAGCAGGGTCACAAATTGACCAATACCCCCTCAGTAGGCCACAGACACTTCGTGTGCATAGTAGGCTACAACTCACCACATTTGCATAGTCTATTGACCAATCCCTGCAAGGTGCATACCAATCACAGGGTGGGCTGCAGCCCAGCATCAGACAAAAATTATCAAACCATCAAGTTGCTTACCACTTACCCAGAAAATGTCAATTAACCTGGACAAAAGTAACAAACTCTCTGGGGTAGAAAACTAGGGCAAAGGTAACTCCTCAGCCTTTAGAGGAAAAATCTCTCAAGCTGTATTTCCAAAGAACCAAGGCAAAAGGCCATGTAGAGGAATTCATTCACCACGCCCAGCCATCAAGAAAAATGGAGCCCTGATACTTGCTACAACATGATGAACCTTCAAAACATGATGCTGAGCAAAATAAGTCTGTCACAAAAGGACAAACACTGTATGACCACACTTATATGAAATAGGCAAGTATAGAGATCAAAGGTTATTAGTGGTTACCAGGGGTGGCTGGCGTTTCTCAAGCTGACAGAGCTGAAGAAAAAATTCAAGCCTCGACTTGCAATAGTGAAGGATTCTATGGGGAAAATAATAAACAACACAGGAAACATCAAAAGGTGATGGAAGAAATACAGAGTCACTGTACCAAAAAGAACCAGTCAACACTCAACCATTTCAGGAGGCAGCATATGATCAAGAACCAGTGATACTGAAGGAAGAAGCCCAAGCTGCACTGAAGACATTGGCGAAAAACAAGGCTCCAGGAACTGACAGAATGCCAGCTGAGATGTTTCAACAAACGGGTGCAGCGCTGGAAATGCTCACTTGTCTATGCGAAGAAATTTGGAAGACAGCTACCTGGCCAACCGACTGGAAGAGGATCATATTTGTATCCATTCTAAAGAAAGGTGAGCCAACAGAATGTGGAAATTATCAAACAATATCATTACCATTGCACATAAGTAAAATTTTGCTGAAGATCATTCAAAAGCAGTTGCATCAGTACATTGACAAGGAACTGCCAGAAGTTCAGGCCAGATTTAGAAGAGGATGTGGAACCAGGGATATCATTGCTAGTGTCTGATGGATCTTGGTTGAAAGCAGAGAATACCAGAAATATGTTTACCTATGTTTTATTGACTAGGTAAAGACATTCGACCGTATAGATCAGATCATAACAAATTATAGATAACATTGCAAAGAATAGGAATTCCAGAACACCTAATTGTGCTCATGAGGAACCTGTGCTTAGACCAAGGGCAGTCATTCAAACAGAACAAGGGGATACTGCCTGATTTAAAGTCAGGAAAGGTGTGTGTCAGGGTTGTATCCTTTCACCATACCTATTCAATCTGTATGCTGAGCAAATGATCCGAGAAACTGGACTATATGAAGAAAAAACGGGGCATCAGAATTGGAGGAAGACTGCATTATGCAGATGACATAACCTTACTTGCTGAAAGTGAAGAGGACTTCAAGCACTCACCAATGAAGATCAAAGACCACAGCCTTCAGTATGGATTATGCCTCAACATAAAAAGAAAACAAAAATCCTCACAACTGGACAAGTAAGCAACATCATGATAGATGGAGAAAAGATTGAAGTTGTCAAGGATTTCATCTTACTTGGATCTACAATCAACACTCATGGAAGCAGCAGTCAGGAAATCAAATGACACATTGCATTGGGCAAATTTGCTGCAAAATATCTCTTCAAAGTGTTAAAAGCAAAGATGTCACTTTAAGGACTAAGGTGCGCCTGATCCAAGCCATGGTGTTTTCAATCATCTCATATGCATGTGAAAACTGAACAATGCATAAGGAAGACCGAAGAATTGACACCTTTGAATCATGGTATTGGCAAAGAATATTGAATATACCACGGACTGCCTGAAGAACAAACAAATCTGTCTTGGAAGAAGTACCGCCAGAATGCTCCTTAGAAGCAAGGATGATAGTTTGGATATGTTATCAGAAGGGGCTAGTCCCTGGAGAAGGACATCATGGTTGGTAGAGTAGAGGGTCAGCGAAAGAGAGGAAGACCCTTGAGAAGATGGATTGACAACAATGGGCTCAAGCATAACAATTGTGAGAATGGTACAGGACTGGGCAATGTTTCGTTCTGTTGTACATGGAGTTGCTATGGGTCAGAGTGGACTCGATGGCACCTAACGACAGGAAGAAGAGGTGGCTAGGAAGGAGGGAGAGGGAGTTGTTCCTTAGGGGGCGCTGAGTTTCTGTTAATGGCTGTGGAACAGTTTGGAAACAGGTAGTGATAATGGTTACACAACATGATGAAGCCAATCAATGTCAGTGAATTGTACCTGTAGAAATTGTTGAATCGGCAAATGTTTTGTTATTTATACATATTTTTTAAATTTTATTTATTTTGTTGTTGAGAATATACACAACAAAGTGCAAACCAATTCGACAGCTTCTACATGTACAATTTAGTGACATTGATTACAGTTGTGTAACCTTTCTCACCCTACTTTTCTGAGTTGTTCCTCCCCCATTAACATAAACCCACTTTCATTGGTTAAGGGTAGGATTGCGCAGCCAATTATTATAATTGGTGTCAATAAGTTGTAAAAAAGTTGAAATGGCAAAACTTGTGTGATAGATATATTTACAACAATGACAAAAAAAAGAGTGGCTGCTGAGGCTGCTTATGTCCAACCAAACACCTCATGGAATTTGATTCCTTGGTTCGGAGGTTCAGGGTCACGGTTTCATGGAACATCTCAGTTAATTGGCCTAAAATGTATTTATTGCTTGTGTTCTACTTCCTAGATGGTTGTGTAGTGCTTGGGGTCTTAAAATCTTGCAAGTGGCCATCCAAGGCACAACAAATACCTCTATTCACCTGGAGCAACAGAGGGAGAAGAAGAGTCAGGAATAGGGGGAGGGAATGGAATGTGTGGATAATTGCCACCAAGAAGGATTGTGTTACATCTGCCACCCACTCACTTCAGGCTCCTGTGCCAAGAGCTGAGCAGGTGAGGAAGGGCCACCTGGTCTTTAGGAGGTGGTGGGGCAGGGAAGAGGGAATTTGGCACTGAGATGAACCTCTGGGTGTTCCTTGGTGCTCTCCTGCCCATACGGATGGCAAATGGGTGCGTGCAGCAGCCATGGCCTGGGAAGCCTCTATCCAGGACAGCCTCTTCTCAGCCGTGCCCACAGGCAAACCTCTTTCTGGTCCTTGGCCCCTTGGCCCAGCCTCTGCCCTGCTCAGGCGAGTGTTACAAAGCTCTTTAGCTCTGCCAGTAAGTGCCCAGGGACATCCCACTCTGCCAGCAAGCCTCTGCCTGAAGGTACTCAGCTCTCTAGCTCCATAGGTTGGCAAGCCCCATCACAGCCATCTCGCACTGGTCTTCTGGTTCCTGCTGTCTCTCGCCACTATCGCTTTTGCTAATGCTGCGCTGCTACCTCTTGCTGTCTTTGGTGTTACAGCTCCTTCTCTCTGTCTCCTGGGTATAGAGCTTCTCGGTGCAGGGATCCCAGGTCCAAAGGATGCACTTCACTCATAGCTCTTCTTTCATGGTGTTAGTGAAGTCCCCCATTCTGCTTGTGAGATGGCTCATTTGAAGCCCAGAAGATGGCAAGACTGACCAATCCCCTCATTAAGGTTCCATACACCTTATTTGCATTATTAACAAACTGTCCAATTCCCTTGGTGGGCCACAAACACCTCATTGCATGGTCCCACCCAATCATTTGGTAGGAGTTATAAGACCGTGGTGAGAAAGGCCACATAAAATGGATCCACCGAACCACATCTACCAGCACTTGGGGGAAATGAGAGCCGTAGTGCTGTGGGGTGCCTGGGCAGCACATCACAGCATCTACCACAGCCCACCAGCCTTTGCACCACTCAGACCCACTTGCTTCGTATAAGTTCACCCCATCTGGGAAGAACATCTCAGGGCTCTAGCTGGTCTCCTTTTCTGGAAAGACTTACAAGAGGAAGGTTCATGTGACAAACTCCAGCATCCTCTGCTGAAGAGACCCCACAGCCACAGTGGACACTCTTCATCTCCTTCCACTATTACCCAAGGTAGACCCCATCCCATCAGCCAGTGCCTGGCATCTGTGGAGTCTCCCAGGATGGGGCAGAGCACCTGCCTTGTCCAAAGGTTTTCGCATTGGATCTGTAGGTGGTCTGGGAACACCAGATGTTTACCTGGGGCAGTGGCCTAGACTCTCAGCCTGGATAGAGGCTTCCCAGGCCATGTCTGCTGCACGCACCCATTTGCCATCCGTATGGGCAGGAGAGCACCAAGGAACACCCAGAGGTTCATCTCAGTGCCAAATTCCCTCTTCCCTGCCCCACCTCCTCCTAAAGACCAAGTGGCCCTTCCTCACCTGCTCAGCTCTTGGCACAGGTGCCTGAAGTGAGTGGATGGCAGATGTAACACAAAGTTTATTGAGACTCTCTCTGCCCTTTTCTGGAACGTTCTCACCCTGGGAATCAGGACCTCTGGAAGAGCTCAGAGCTGTGAGCACAGGAAGCACAAATGCCCTGACAGCGATGGCAATGACAGCCTCTGGTCCCAGTGAGGCCATCTTTGCAGGGCACCCCCAGCTCCAGGCGATCCCTGTAGGATGGTCACCGGAGGCCACAGTTGTGATGAATCACAGCCCGATCAATCTCTCCTCCACCCAGACCTGCACTTCTCCCTCCCAGGCTGGACTTCCGAGTGCATCTCCTGCCTGGAAATCTACCCAATCTATGTGTCAGACAAAGCACAGTGCCTCATGGTCAAAAGATAGTGTCATCACTCCATCGTGTCCTCACAACGGTCTCCCAGCCAGAAAGGGAGGGATTTAGGCAGAAGAAGAAGAAAAAAGGCTCTGTTTTATCCAGGAAAACAGCCGACTCCCAGTTTGCGGGCTATTTTCTGATATCAGGAGGAACGTTGGAAGAGGACGTCATGCTTGATAAAGTAGAGGGTCAGCGAAAAAGAAGACCCTCAACGAGATGGTTTGACACAGTGGCTGCAACAGTGGGTTCAAGCACAGCAACAATTGTGAGGATGGTGCAGGACCAGGCAGGGTTTTGTTCTATCGTGCATAGGGTTGCTATGAGTCAGAACTGACTCAACAGCACCTAAAGATAACAACAATATATATGCAATAAAACCTGTGAAACCCGGGAACTGTGTAAGGTGGAAACCTGCCAGAGAAGGAAAACTCAAATATTTTCCACTAAAATGAGCAATAGAAAAGTGGCAAGACCGCACCCAGTCAAAGGCGGAATACTTGTGAGACCCGGAAAAACAAGGCAGTCTTGTAGAGTTCTGGCTCTCACAGGTTTCACTGTATAGAGAAAGAGAGAGAATGGTTTGTTTCAAGGACCCAGTCAAAAAAAAAAAAAACCCAAACCTGCTGTCTATACTCTTCACTTTCATCAAGCAATGTTGTATCATCCACATAACGCAGGTTGTTAATGAGTCTTCCTCCAATGCCGTTGCCACAGTCTTCTTCATACAGTCCAGCTTCTCAGATTATTTGCTCAGTGTGAGTATGATGAAAGGATGCGACCCTAACATACACCTTTCTTGATTTTAAACCACACGGAATCCCCTTGGTCTGTTGGAACAACTGCCTCTTGGTCTATGTACCTGTTCCTCATGAGCACAATTAAGTGTTCTGGAATTCTCATTCTTCACAATGTTATATGCGTAGTTTGTTATGATCCACACAGTTGAATGCTTTTGCATAGTCAATAAAACACAGGTAAACATCTTTCTGGTATTCTCTGCTCTCAGCCAAGGTCCCTTTGACATCAACAGTGATGTCCCTTGTTCCATGTCCTCTTCTAAATCTGGCTTGAATTTCTCACAGTTCCCTGTTGTTATACTGCTGTAGCCGCTTTTGAATACTCTTGAGCAATATTTTACTTGCATGTGATATTAATGATATTGTTCAATAATTTCCACATACTGTTGGTGGATCACCTTTCTTTAGAATGGGCACAAATATGGATCTTCCAGTCTGTTGGCCAGGTAGCTGTCTTCGAATTTTTTTTACACAGACGAGTGAGCACCTCCAGCGTTGCATCCATTTGTTGAAGCATAGCAATTGGTATTCTACCAATTCCTGAAGCTTTTTTTTCACCAATGTCTTTAGTGCAGTTTGGACTTCTTCCTTCAATACCATTGGTTTTGATCATATGCTACCTCCTTAAGTGGTTGAATATTGACCAATTCTTTTTGGTACAGTGACTCTGTGTTTTCCTTCCATCTGCTTTTGATGCTTCCTGCATCATTCAATATTTTGCCCATAGAATCCTTCAAAATTGCAACTCAAGGCTTGAATTTTTTCTTCAGTTCTTTCAGCTTGAGAAATGCTGAACGTGTTCTTCCCTTTTGGTTTTCTAATTCTGTTTGTTTGCCCATTTGAAATCTTTGCCCTTTGAAATCTTCTGTTCAGCTCTTTTCCTCATCATTTCTTTCATTTGCTTTAGCTACTAGACACTCAAGAGGAAATTTCAGAGTCTCTTCTGACATTCATTTTGGGGGATTGGCAAGTCCAAAATTCGTAGATCAGACAACAGGCTGGATACTTCTGCAGGCTTGTGACCAAGTGAGATGAGAGTCCTGTCAAAGGATCTATCCATATTCTGGAGGCAGAGCAACCCTAGGGAAACTTCCTTTTCAACTGAGTAATGGGTTACACTAGATTAGGTCACTTTATGGAGGGTGATCTGCTTTGCTTAAGGCCAACTGACAAACAGCAACTAGACCAGTGTTTGGCCAAACCACTGGGAACTATAGGCTAACCACATTGATACAAAATTAACCATCACACCCAGCAAAGCCCAGGACCACTCCATGTCTGGCTGAGGCCCACCTCTAGCCACTCACTGTGACTTGGGAAAGGAATGTAATACTGGTTCAAACTATTCAGGGCCTACCTCTGGCACTACTGCTGCACATACAGAGACCTGGGTAGAGACAGAAACACAGTTCAGAGTCCTGAGGGCAAGAAGAAGAGGGAAATGCAAGCTGAGCAAGTTCCCAGGCCAGGTGCACTACAGGTTAGTCTGTTGGTGACCCGCATCCCGATGGGCCCTTGTAGTGGTTAAGGTTGTGTGTCAACTTGGCTGGGCCATGATTCTCAGTGGTTTGGCAGTTGTATGATGTTGTAATCACTTCCATGATGAGATTTGATATAATGCAATCTCCTGCATGCTGGGATCCTCTGTGAGCAGCCAATCAGTTGGAAGGAAGTTTCCTTGGGCGTGTGGCTTACATCAAATATAAGTGGACATTCTGGCAAAGCTCATGGACTTTTGCTTGTTCTGGTTCCTGCTGCTGGCTCCTGTTCATCTGACCTCTGGTTCTCAGGACTTGAGTTAGCAGCTTACCTGTGGTCTTGCCTGCTGATCTTGGGATTCGTCCATCTTCGCAGCCTGTGAGCAAGAGCCCTGCTCTCCGACCTGCCAATCTTGGGTTTGCCAGCCCCTGTGGCTACGTAAATCAATAGAAGCCTCTATAACCATGTGAGCCATTTCCTTGTTATAAATCTCTCTGTATACTTACATGCTTTACTGGTTTTGCTTCTCTAGAACCCAGCCTAAGACAGTCCTATTCCATACCTCCACCTTCACAGATGACCACACCTGCCTGAGATGCCCTGCCGCTACAGGGAGCCAGCTGAGGACTCATCCTGTCTGAGATCTGGCGTGTCTGGGCGCCATGATGTCGCTCTGTCAGGGTCATGTGTAAGGCAGACTTATCCACTATATCTGTTTCTTAGAGCTGCCATAAGAAAGGGCCACAAAGTAGGTGGCTTAAAACAACAGGAATTTATTCTCTCATAGTTTCAGAGGTCAGAAGTCCAAAATCGAGCCATGGGCAGGGCTGGTTCCTTTGGAAGGATCTGGCTGAAAAGCCATTCCATGCCTCTTTCTAGGTTCTGGTGGTTGCCCCAATCCTTGGTGCTCCGTGGTTTGTAGATGCAGCTCTGAAATCTCTGCCTCTGTCTTCACATGGCTTTCTTCCGTGTGTGTCTGTGTCTCTGTGTCCAAGTTTTTCTCTTTTTATAAGGACACAAGTCATATTGGATTTAGGGCCAACCCTACTCCAGTAGGAAACCCTAGTGGTGTAAGTGGTTCAGTGCTACGGCTGCTAACCAAACAGTTGGCAGTTTGAAACCACCAGGCACTCCTTGGAAACTCTATGGGGCAGTTCTACTCTGTCCTATAGGGTCGCTATGGCCGGAATCGACTCGACGGCAACGGTTTTTTTTTTTTGGGGGGGGGGTCTATTCCAGTATGACCTCATATTAACTTGATGACATCTCCAATCCTATTTCCAAATATGGGCACATTTTGAGGTCCCAGGTAGATGAATTTGGGGAGGCTCTCTCCTCTTAACATAAAAACTCCTGCTTTGAAGAGGGGAAAGGAAATAACACCCAGTGCAATATGAACCATAGCACATACTACATCCTGCAGGGCAGGAGGAGAGAGAGAAGATGCCTTTTCAGCTTCCATGGTCAGTCCCTGCCAATCAAGTCTCTGTGGGGAATTGGTTTCTCCCCTGTCCTTTGCTGCCACTTCTGAGCACAGACATGGGACGATGTCTTTTCTGGAAGCTGCAGCACTTTAGCAGCTCAATTCCTGTTGCACGAAGTTGGGGCCTGGGGATTCCCCAGGGGGTTGAGCTGTTGTTACCAACCTTGGGATTTCTTTAGCTATACAGCTACCTAAGAATCTGAGTAAGCTTTAGCCAGTTTGCTTCTGGTCAAGTCTGGGTGCGAGGAAGCAAATCCAAAGACCTCATTCATCTAGTCGTAGAATTTAAACTAGAAACCTCTGTCTCTTAGCAATAGGGCACACTACTCTGCCTAAACCTCCCATCCATTCTTAGTATAACGGTCTCTGCTGGGAGGGTGTCAGGAGCAGTAGCCTCGGGGTTGAGATGCCAATAACTTATATGCTTCATACTGCGGACCACATCCCAGCTGCATGCCCTCTTTGTCAGGGAGAGGCTGCATCTGGAAAGGGGCCCGAAAGAGTCCTAGGGCAGGGCTGGGCTGGGGATCTTCTTGGCTTGTGCCTCCTCTGCCCTTGTACTCTTGCTAACCCTTCCTCGTTGAAGAGAAAAACTTGAACGCTGTTTCAAGTTGAAACAGAGGTTTATTAAGAATTTAAAACAATTGCAATTGAGGAACTATGACTCCCATTGAAAGTGGAACTAGGTAGTCCCGGATAGTTTCGTTATGTAAGTATTCTCGTGGGGTAAAAAAAGGAACCAAACTATAAGGAGGGCAATTACAGGAAAATCAGTGAATATTGTAATAATCACACTCTGGTTACTGATTATTCATAGTATAGTTAGTGATTACAGATAGTTTCACAGGATACTTAGGTCGTGGTCACAAGATGTCACAAGATACATACGTGTATTTTCCTTTTCTATCTTGCAAAAATATCTTGTTGGCAACAGCACCCAGACAGCACTCTTCCTGAGTACGTGTGTTTCGAGGGGTGCAGGTGGTCACTTGGTTAAGTATGCATACACTTGGGATATATGGTTTCGCATCCTGGTTTTGACCACCTAGAAAAAACTTGTTTTTCTTAAAAAGCATAGCTGCTGGTCTAGAAATCCAGATTAAAATTAGATAGTATGGTCAGCATAGTACGCCTCTGTCTCACCGACTGTACTGAAAGTTGTCTTTGCGTGAGCCACCACTGAGGTAAAGCATTTGCTCTTCACCACTGGTAAGCACCAGATTATTGGGTTTTCATGCATCATAGATGGGTAGAAAGGGCTTTTTTTAGCAAACCTGTGTTTTCTGTCTTCTCTGCTGTCAGATGGGCCAGAATCTGGCCTAAGTTTTCTCTCATAGGAACTTACTGAGTGAGACAATGCTCAGACTTGTGCGTTGTGAAGCTCTCCTTCCAAGTTTCATGGTGCTGCAGTCTCTTTAAGCACGTAGCCTGTGCCCAAGAGGTGATGGTTTATGTTTGTATTAGTTTCCTGTGGCTGCTACAACAAATTACCACAAAAAATCTTAGCGGCTTAAAACAACACAGATTTTTTCTCTTACAGCTGGAGTCAGAAGTCTGAGATGACTCTCAGTGGACTAAAATCAAGGTGTCAGCAGGACAATGGTCCTTCTCGAGCCTCTAGGAAAGAAATCATTTCCTTGCCTTTCCAGCTTCCAGAGACCACCTGCATTCCTTGGCCTGTGGCCCCTTCCCCCATTTCAAAGTGCATCACTCCAACCTCTGCTTCCATGGTCACACTGCCTCCTTCTCTTGCTCTGGGCCCTCCCAGGTCTGTCTTATAAACCATGTAAATAATTGGGCCCATGAGACAATTTCGAATTAAATTAAGACTGTAGGGTCTTAAATTAATCACATCTGCAAAATCCTTTTGCCGTCAAAAACAAAAAACAAACCAAATCATTGCCCTCAAGTTTACTCTGACTCCTAGCCACCCTACAGGACAGAGTAGAACTGCCCCATAGGGTTTCCAAGGAGCGGCTGGTGGATTCGAACTGCCCACCTTTTGGCCAGCAGCTGAGTTCTTAACCACTGTGCCACCAGGGCGATAAAGTGACATATTCACAGTTTCCAGAGATTAGGATATGGAGGTCTTTAAAAAAAAAAAAAAAAAAAACAAACCCAGATAAACAAAAATTAAGGAAATATGTAAGAACCAAACATGTCTCATACGGTATTTATCCTTTTGTGATTGACTTACGACATGGTTTGAATTATGTCCCCCAAAAAATGTGTGTATCAACTTGGTTGGGCCATGATTCCCAGTATTCTGTGGTTTTCCATTTTGTGATTATAATTTTACGTTAAAGAAGATTAGGGTGGGAGTTTCCCTGGGGTGTGGCCTGCACCACCTTTTATCTCCCAAGAGATTAAAGGAAAGGGAAGCTGGGGGCGGGGGCGGGTACCTCATACAACCAAGAAAGTGCAAGAGCAGAGTATGTCCTTTGGGCCTGGGGTCCCTGGGCGTGAGAATCTCCTTGAGCAGGGGAAGATTGAGGACAAGGACCTTCCTCCAGAGCCTACAGAGAGAGAAAGCCTTCCTCTGGAGCTGATGCCCTGAATTTGGACCTTTAGCCTACTGTACTGTGAGGAAATAAATTTGTCTTTGTTAAAGCCATCCACTTGAGGTATTTCTGTTACAGCAGCACTAGATAACTAAGACAACTTATTTTGCTCAGTGTAATGCCCTCCAGACTTATCCACATTGTGAGATGCTTGGCAGATTCATCATTGTTCTTTATTGTTGTGTTGTATTCCATTGTATGTATGTACCATAGTTTATTTATCCATTCATCTATTGATGGGTACTTAGGTTGTTTCCATCTTTTTGCTATTGTGAATAATGCTGGAAAGAACATGGGTGTGCATATGTCTATTTGTGTGACAGCTCTTATTTCTCTAGGATATATTCCTAGGAGTGGGATTGCTGAATCGCATGGTATTTCTATTTCTAGCTTTTAAAGAAAGCACCATATCATTTTCCAAAATGGTTGTACCATTTTACATTCCCATCAGCAGTACATAAGAGTTCCAATCTCTCCAAGGCCTCTCCAACATTCGTTATTTTCTGTTTTTTTGATTTGTACCAGTAATGCCAGGGTGAGATGGCACCTCGTTGTGGTTTTGATTTGCTTTTCTCTAATGGCTAGTGATCTCGAGCATTTCCTCACGTGTCTGTTAGCTGATTGAATAACTTCTTTGGTGAAGTGTCTGTTCATATCCTTTGCCCATTTTTTATTTGGATTGTTTTTCGTTGTAGAAGTATTGGATTTTCGTATAGATTTTAGAGATTAGGCCTTTGTCAGATTTGTCATAGCCAATTTTTTTTCCCCCAGTCTGTAGTTTTCTTTTTACTCTTTTGGTGAAGTCTTTTGATGAACATAAGTATTTAATTTTTAGAAGATCCCAGTTAACTTATTTCCTGGTGTTTGTGTATTGTTAGTTATGGTTTGTATGTTATTTATGTCATATATTAGGGCCTCTGGAAACCCTGGTGGCGTAGTGGTTAAGTGCTACAGCTGCTAACCAAAAGGTCAGCAGTTCAAATCCACCAGGCGCTCCTTGGAAACTCTATGGGGCAGTTCTACTCTGTCCTATAGGGTCACTATGAGTCAGAATCTACTTGACGGCACTGGGTTTCATTTTGGTTTTGGTTTTAGGGGCTCTATATTTCTTCTTGATCTTTATTGTTTTGGGTTTTATATTTAGGTCTTTGATCCATTTTGAATTAGTTTTTGTGTATGGTGAGGTATCGATCCTGTTTCTTTTTTTTTGCAGGTGGACATCCAGTTTTGCCAGCACCATCTGTTAAAAAGACTGTCTTTTTAAAATCTGTTAAGAAAACATTCTGCATCCCACTTTGGAGAGTGACATCTGGGGTCTTCAGCACTAGCAAGCAGCCATCTAAGATGCATCAATTGGTCTCAACCCACCTGGATCAAAGGAGAATGAAGAACACCAAGGACCCAAGGCAATTACGAGCCCAAGAGACAGAAAGAGCGACATGAACCAGAGACTACATCATCCTGAGACCAGAAAAACTAGATGGTGCCTGGCTACAACTGATGACTGCCCTGACAGGGAACACAACAGAGAACCCCTGAGGGAGCAGGAGAGCAGTGGCATGCGGACCTCAAATTCTCATAAAAAGACCAGAGTTAATGGTCTGACTGAGTCTAGAAGGACCCTGGAGGTTATGGTCCCCAGACCTTCTGTTAGCCCAAGACAGGAACCATTCCCAAAGCCAACTCTTCAGAAAGGGATTGGACTGGACTGTGGGATAGGAAATAATACTGGTGAAGAATGAGCTTCTTGGATCAAGTAGACCCATGAGGCTATGTGGGCAGCTCCTGTCTGGAGGGGGAGATGAGAGGGCAGAGGGGGTCAGAAGCTGGCTGAATGGAAATGGAAATAGAGGATGGAGAGAAGGAGTGTGCTGTCTCATTAGGGGGAGAGCAACTAGGAGTACATAGCAAGGTGTATATAAATTTTTGTATGAAGAGACTGACTTGATTTGTAAACTTTCACTTAAAAAAGAAAAGCACAATAAAAATTAAAAAAAAAACAAGGCTGTCTCTTCCCCATTTAATGGACCTTGGAGCTTTGTCAAAGATCAGGTGACTGTAGGTGGATGATTTACAGCTGGGTTCTCAGTTCTGTCCCACTGGTCAACATGTCTGTCGTTATACGAGTACCAGGCTGTTCTAACCACTGTATAGTAGATTCTGAGGTCAGGTACTGTGAGTCCTACTTTATTCTTTTTCTTCAGTAGTGCTTTACTCATCTGGGGACTCTTTCTATTCCATATAAAGTTAATGCTTAGTTTTTCCATCTCAATAAGAATGCTGTTGGTATTTGGATAGGGATTGCATTGTTTTTGTAGATTGCTTTGGGTAGAAATGATATTTTCACAATGTAAGTCTACCTATGCATGAGCATGGTATGTTTTTCCATTTGTGTAGATTTTGTTTGGTTCCCTGCAGTAAAAATTTCGTAGTATTCTTTGTAAAGGTCTTTTACGTCTCTGCTTAGATTTATTCCTAAGTTTTTTTTTTTTTTTTTTTTTTTTAAAGGGCTTTTATCAATGGTATTGCTTTCCTGATTTCCTCACTGGTGTAAGCGCTTCTCTAAATGTTTGGTAGAATTCTCCAGTGAAGCCATCTGAGGAGGGCTTTTTTTGTTGTTGGGAATTTTTTTTATAACCTTTTCAATCTCTTTGCTTGCTATGGGTCTGTTCAGATTTTGTACCTCAGTTTGTATTAGTTTAAGTAGGTAGTGTGTTTCTAGAAATTTGTCCATTTCCTCTCGGTTTTCAAATTTGTTGGAGTATAGTTTTTCATCATATTCTGTTATTACGCTTTTTATTTCAGTCGGGTCTGTTGTAATGTCCCCCATTTCAGTTCTTATTTGGATTATTCTTGTCTTCTCTTGTTTTTGTTTTGTCAGTTTGGCCAATGGTTTGTCGATTTTATCGATCCTTTCAAAGAACCAACTTTTGGTTTTGTTGGTTCTTTCTATTGTCTTTCTATTCTGTATTTCATTTATTTCTGCTCCGATCTGTATTATTTCCTTTCTTCTGGTGGCTGTGGGCTTGTTTTGCTATTCTCTTTCTATTTGTTCTAGTTGTATAGCTGATGTTTTGATTTTGGCCCTTTCTTCTTTTTGGATGTGTGCATTTATTGCTGTAAATTGACCTCTAAGCACTGCCTTGGCTGTGTCCCGGAGATTTAGGTATAATGTGTTTTCGTTCTTGTTTGAGTCTAGGAATTTTTTTTTCCATCTTTGATTTCTTCTATTACCTAGTGGTTTTTAAGAAAGGTATTATTCAGTTTCCATGTATTTGATTTTTTTCCCTTACTGTTATTAATTTCTACTTTTATGGCATTGTGATCAGAGAAGATGCTTTTATTATTTCAGTGTTTTGGATTTTGTTGAGGGTTGCTTTGTGGCCTAAGATGTGGCCTGTTCTGGAGAACGTTCCATGTGCATTGGAAAAGAATTCACAGTTTGCTGCTGTTGAGTGGAGTATTCTATATATGTCTACGAGGTTAAGTTGGTTGATTGTGGTCTTTAGGTCTTCTGTATCTTTGTCGAGTTTCTCTCTAGATGTCTGTTCTTTACCAAGAAGAGTGTGTTGAAGTCTCCTTCTGTTATTGCAGAGCTGTCAATTTCTCTTTTCGGAGCTGTTACAGGTTGTTTTTAAACGTATTTTGGAGTCCTGTCACTGGATGTGTAGATATTTGTTATGGTTATGTCCTCATGGTGGATTGTTCCTTTAATCATTATATAATGTCCTTCCTTATCTTTTATGGTGGATTTTGTTTTAAAGTCTATTTTATCTGAGATTAGTATTGCCACTCCTGCTCTTTTTTGGTTGCTGTTTGCTTGATATATTTTTTCCATCATTTGATTTTTAATATATTTATGTGTTTGTTTCTAGGGTGTGTCTCTTGTAGACAGCATATTGATGGGTACTTTTTTTTTAATTCATTCTGTTACTCTCTGTCTCTTTACGGGTACATTTAAGCCATTTACATTCAGTGTGATTATTGGTAGGTGTGAGTTTATTGCTGTCATTTTGTAGTGTTTTTTTGTTGTTGTTGTTGTTCCTCTTACTCTTCTGAGTGGAATTCCTTTTGTTTGTGGATTTTTTTTTCTGTTTCTTTCATTTTTGTAGATTTTATGTTTACTGAGACTTTATGTTTTTCTTATTTTGATGAGTGGGTTAGTTAACTTTCTTTGTGGTTACCTTGAAATTTACTCCTATCTCCCTAAGTTTAAGCCAGTGTTTTATCACCTGGTAACACCTTGACTTCCTTTCCATTTGAAAGTTCTATACCTACACTGTTTATTCCCTTGTTTATTGTTCTGATGTTGTTGTCATTTCCAGATTGTCCTCTCTGGTTCACTGTTGTAAATTTTTTAGTTTTATTTTATCCTTGAGAGCTCATTATCTAGGTTGGTATCTGG
Organism: Elephas maximus indicus; assembly: GCF_024166365.1. Classification (NCBI taxonomy): domain Eukaryota; kingdom Metazoa; phylum Chordata; class Mammalia; order Proboscidea; family Elephantidae; genus Elephas; species Elephas maximus. The sequence goes on along the minus strand of NC_064822.1, from coordinate 191,527,692 downwards.
CTGATACTCTTTTATGTCCTAAATCCAGGTTGTTGTCTGATGTTGTTGGTTCTCTTACCAAAGCACTCCCTTGAATAATTTTTGTAAATTTGGTTTGCTTTTTACATATTTCCTTAATTTCCATTTATCTGGAAATGTTCTAATTTCACCATCACATTTGAGCAACAGTTTTGCAGGATATATTATTCTTGGTTGGCAGTTTTTTCTCTTTCAAGATTTTATATACGTCATCCCATTGCCTTCTTGCCTGCATGGTTTCTGCTGAGTAATCAGAGTTTTGTCTTATTGCTTCCCCTTTGTGACTTTTTGTTTTTCTTGAGCTGCTCTCAGGATTCTTTCTTTGTCTTTGGTTTTAGAGAGTGTGATTATGATACGTTTTGGTAACTTTATTTTGGGGTCTATCCTATTTGAGTTTTGTTGAGCTTGTTGGATGGTTGGCTTTTCATCTTTCAAGATATTAGGGAAGTTTTTGTCATCAAATCTTCAATGATCCTCTCTGTGTTTTGGGGTGGAGGCAAGCCTATGTCTCTCTTGCAAGGTGGCACAGCACAGCCTGTCAGGAAGAGGTAAAGGCAGTGAAGAGCCTAGGTGGGAGAAAGAAGGAAAAGGGAGAAGGGGAAAGATAAAAATAAAAAATATGGTGCCAAGGGAGTCTAGGCCCCCTCTCTTTTTGTCTCTTTCCTCCATTCCAGGAACAGTGCCCCTTAAGGTCACAGGATGCCTCTGATTGGGCCCACTTGGATCATGTGCTACCAGTCATTCTGAACCAGTCATTGTGGACAGAAAAATGCCCCCTTGTAGCTGGCAATAGAAGTATGTCTTAGTTACCTAATGTTAAAAAAAAAAAAAAAGTTATCTAATGTTACTATAACCGAAATACCACAAGTGGGTGGCTTTAACAAGCAGAAATTTATTTACTCACGGTTTAGGAAGCTAGAAGTCCAAATTCAGGGAGTTGGTTCTAGGGGAAGTCTTTCTCCATTGGCTCTGGGAGAAAGTCCTTGTCGCTTTTTCATCTTCTTCCTTGGTTCCTTGGAGATGTTCATATGACATCTCTCTTCCCTCAACTGTGCTTCCCTGTTCAATCTGCTCTTTAATATCTCAAAAGAGATTGACTCAGGACACACCCTACACTAATTCTGCCTTATTAACATAGCAAAGAAAACCCATTCCCAAACAGGATTATAACCACAGGTATAACCCACTGCTATTGAGTCTATTCCAACTCACAGTGACCCTTTAGGACAGAGTAGAACTGCCCCATAGGGTCTCCAAGTAGGGGCTGGTGGATTTGAACTGCTGAACTTTTGGTTAGCAGCTGAATGCTTAGCCATTGTGTCACCACAGGTATAGGGGGTTAGGATTTGCAGCACATATTTTGGAGCACAATTCAATCCAAAGCAAAGTCAATCCTTCCAAATGTTGTGGTGGCTACCACAATGAGGGAGGGGTGGAATGGGTGCTGGGAAGCAACGCCAAGATCCACTACAACACCAGAGGAAGGAACCATATTGAAACAAAATGATAGATTCGACAGCTAAAACGTGAGCTTGTTTGACAAAATATTTTAAAAGCCGGGTAAAATATGTACACTGTGACTGGCAAATCTGTCTTGGAAGAAGTACAACCAGAATGCTCTTTAGAAGCAAGGATGGCAACACTCTGTCTCACATAATTTAGACATGTTATTAGGAGGGACCAGTCCCTGGAGAAGGACATCATGCTTGGTAGAGTAGAGTGTCAGAGAAAAAGAGGAAGACCCTCAAGGATATGGATTGACGCAGTGACTGCAACAGTGGCCTCAAGTATAACAATGATTGTGAGGACAGCACAGGACCAGGCAATGCTTCATTCTGTTGTACATAGGGTTGCTATAAGTCGGAAGTGACTCAATGGCACCTAATAACAACAACAACATGTCTGGCAAAAGATTAATAAATACAAATTTATAAATACTAATTCAAAAGGCCCCAAAAGAAAAACATTTGATTTCAAAAATTATATATACATTTTAAAAGTCAAATAGATCAAAGGACATGTTCGAAGAAGAAATAGAAATGATAAGTAAGCAGATGGAAAAAGTAGGATTTTATTACTAATTTTGAAAAAAGCAGACTAAATGAAATACCATTCGTCTGTTCAGCAGGCAAAGTTAAAAAAGTATGATGTTGGTGAGGACATGAACGTTGACTGGGAAATGGACATGCTATGCTGGGGGTTGGAGTGTAAATTGCTATGACATTTGAGACATGCAGTTTGACGAGATGAATCAAAAGCCCTACGAATATGCATAGTCTTTGACCTTCCCATTTGTCTTCTAGGAGTATGTCCTAAGGAAGTAACTGGACATATGAACACAGATACATGCCCAAGGGTGCTCCCTCTAACATGCCTGAAAACAGTAAAAAAGGCAAGACCCATCTAAAAGTCCAACTGTAAAGGCAATGAGCTAAATGAATTATGAGACAATAACTGATGCAGCACAGTAGGATGTAACCAATGACAATAGTGACATCCATCTGCAACTTTTATTGTTTAAGTGGAAAAGTCAGGTTAATTTTTTAGAAAACGTTTTACATGTGGACCTGGAAAAAAATTCTAGAAGGCCATTATTATATTCGTTAGGATGTTTCAGATGAAGAAAATGTTACTCAAACTGGTTGAAATAATAAAAGGGATTTATTGGTTCAGTAACTGAAAATCCAGGTGTAAGAAAGACTTTTGATACAGTTCAATCTAGGCTGCGGATCCATTTTTCTGCCGTTTTTCTTTTTAATTGAGGTGAAATTCACGTCACAGAAAACTATTAAACAATTTAGTGGCATTTAGAACATTCACAATGTTGTGCAACCACCACCTCTGGCTTCTTCTGAAATATTTTCATCAACCCCAAGGGAGACCCCGTACCCACCAGCTGTTGTTCTCCATCCTACCCCCCACCCAAGCCCGTCAACCACCAAGCTGCTTTCTGTCTCTATGGATTTACTTGTTCTGGACATTTCATGTAAACTGTTATTGTTAGGTACTGCCGAGACGATTCTGACTCATAGTGACCCTAAAAAAAACCCCAGTGCCATCGAGTATGTACAACAAAATGAACCACTGGGTCTGGCACCATCCTCACAATCATTGTTGTGCTTGAGCCCATTGTTGCAGCCACTGTGTCAATCTATCAAGTTGAGGGTCTTCCTCTCTTTCGCTGACCCTCTACTTTACCAAGTACAAAGTCCTTCTCTGGGGACTGGTCTCTCCTGATAACATGTCCAAAGTAATCGAACCAAAGTCTCACCATCCTCTATTCTAAGGAGCATTCTGGCTGTACTTCTTCCAAGATGAATTTGTTCGTTCTTCTGTCAGTACATGGTATATTCAATATTCTTCACCAACACCATAATTCAAAGGCATTCTTCTTCGTTCTGCCTTACTCATTGTCCGGCTTTTGCATGCATACGAGGCAACTGAAAATACCTTGACTTGGATCAGATGCACCTTAGTCATTAAGGTGACATCTTTGATTTTTAACGGTTTAAAGAGGTCTTTTGCAGCAGATATCAAATACGTAGTTTGATATAAATGGGATCATGCAAATCATGTAATATGTGATCTTTTTTGTCTGGCTTCTTACACTCAGCATGTTTTAAAGATTCATTCATTTTGTAGCATGTATAAATACTTCATTCATTTTTATTACTGAATAATATTCCATTATATTGAATATACCATGAACTGCCAAAAGAACAAACAAACCTGTCTTGGAAGAAGTATAGCCAGGATCCACCTTAGAAGCAAGGATGGCGAGACTTGGTCTTACATACTTTGGACATGTTATCTGGAGGGACTAGTCCCTGGAGAAGGATATCATGCTTGGTAGAGGGTCAGCGAAAAAGAGGAAAACCCTCAATGAGATGGATTGGCACAGTGGCTGCAACAATAGACTCAAGCATAACAACAATTATGAGAATGACGCAGGACCGGCAGTGTTTTGTTCTGTTGTATATGGGGTCATTATGAGTAGGAACCAACTAGATGGCACCTAACAACAACAACAATATTCCGTTGTATGGATATACCACAGTTTCTTTATCCACTCATTCAATGACATACATTTGGACTGCTTCCGCCTTGTGGTTATTGTGGATAGAGCTGCGTCTCTGCAGTTTTCTTAATTTTGTGTGCAAAGTCTTTGTCTTCAGGTGGGCTCCCTTCCCTCGGAGTCCCAAGAAGGCGTCTCTCTGACTTTCGCCTCAGACACAAGATGGCTTCCCTCAGACTCACAAGCAACGACCAGGGCTATAGACTTTCTTGTTCACTGCTGGGGAAGTGAGAATTTTGCTTCCCACAATCATTTAACAAAATGGCTTCACTCCAATTGGGCCATCCCTGAACCAATCAGTCACCATGCCCAGGACAGTGACCTGCACTGATTAGTTTAGGCTTACATTTCTTGCCATCCCTAAAGCAACCACCTTGTAAAGGGGATGACATTACTCTGATTGATTTAGACCAGTCAGGTCCTGCCTCTGGAGCAAGATGTGGGCCATCCCTCCCAAACCCATATAACCACTACAAAATGGGACACGGTTGGCTGGGTGACCTTTACAATGCCCACCACAAGTAGGACTCATAGTGTTAACAGTGGTTGCCTCTGGGTGGCAGGATTTCAGGAAATTCTTTGATTGGAAATATTTCATATGTTAAGAAATTCAGAAATGTCTTACACGGGGCATCTTTCCCATGAACTGCTTGATTCATTCTACTACAATAAAATTTCTTCCTACTTCCAACCATATTTTTTATGTCCTTCAATAAAGGTTTATAGCTTCTTCACAGGGCTTTTCCCCTTTCTTGTGTTTTGTTCCTAGGTATTTTACGTAAGTGGGGTTTGAATATTTTCACCTTGGTTCTAGCTCCCAGCCTCCCTGAGGTAATCTCTTATAAGTTTTGATAGTTTGTCAATATATTCTGGTTTTTTTAACCCAGAAAACAAAGGTTGAGAATTTTTTTTAACGTAAAGAAAAATAAGATGGCTACGATCATGGATATGAAGGGCATGCCCAATAAATTAAAGAGCGTGAATTACTGATGGGTTTTAGGGATTACTAACCAAAAGGTGGAGCCCTGGTCGTGCAGGGGTTAAGAGCTTGGCTGTTAACCGGAAGGCCGGCAGTTCGACTCCAACGACCGACCACTCCTTGAAAACCCTATGGGGGCAGTTCTACTCTGTCTTACAGCATCACTGTGGGTCTGAATCCACTTCATGGCAGTGGGTGTTTTGTTTTTTTTTTTAGGGATGGGAGTGACATGAGCAACAGTGTGAATTAGGACAGGCTCCTGGCAGCCCCAAGGCTCTGAGAAACTGCCCCTCTTCCTGGGACCCTCCCCTCTGTGCTCAGGCTCCCTATTACCTGCCACGTTCTTCCCTGGCCCTGCCCCATGGCCACAGCCCTCTGGGTGAGACTCTGGGTCCAGGAGTTCCCCCTGCCCCACAGGATGGCCTTGGTCTGAGAATGGCTCGCAGCCCCTTCCCCAGCAGAAGCTGTATGATCCCAGGCTGTTTGGGGGGAGGGGGAGAGAACACAGACAAATGCTACAGACAGCAGGGAAAAGACAGAAAAAGAGTGAGGATTGCTCTCAAGATCCTGCATCCAGTTGTTTCTGAGCCTCAGCTATTCCTCATGCTTTTTTTTAAAATAATTTTTATTGTGCTTTAAGTGAAAGTTTACAAATCAAGTCAGTCTCTCACACAAAAACTTATATACACCTTGCTACACACTCCCAATTACTCTTCCCCTAATGAGACAGCCCGCTCTCTCCCTCCACTCTCTCTTTTCGTGTCCATTTTGCCAGCTTCTAACCCCCTCTACCCCCTCATCTCCCCTCCAGGCAAGAGATGCCAACATAGTCTCAAGTGTCCACCTGATCCAAGAAGCTCACTCCTCACCAGCATCCCTCTCCAACCCATCGTCCAGTCCAATCCACGTCTGAAGGGTTGGCTTCGGGAATGGTTCTTGTCTTGGGCCAACAGAAGGTCTGGGGGCCGAGGCCACCAGGGTCCTTCCAGTCTCAGTCAGACCATTAAGTCTGATCTTTTTATGAGAATTCGGGGTCTGCATCCCACTGCTCTCCTGCTCCCTCAGGGGTTCTCTTGTGTTCCCTGTCAGGGCAGTCATTGGTTGTAGCTGGGCACCATCTAGTTCTTCTGGTCTCAGGATGATGTAGTCTCTGGTTCATGTGGCCCTTTCTGTCTCTTCGACTTGTAATTGCCTTGTGTCCTTGGTGTTCTTCATCCTCCTTTCATCCAGGTGGGTTGAGACCAATTGGTGCTTCTTAGATGGCTGTTTGCTAGCGTTTAAGACCCCAGACGCCACTCTTCAAAGTGAGATGCAGAATGTTTTCTTAATAGATTTTATTATGCCAGCTGACTTAAATGTCCCCTGAAACCATGGTCCCCAGACCCCTGCCCCTGCTACGCTGGACTTCGAAACCTTCAGTTTATTTAGGAAACTTCTTTGCTTTTGGTTTAGTGCAGTTGTGCTGACCTCCCCTGTATTGTGTGCTGTCTTTCCCTTCACCTACAGTAGTTCTCATCTACTGTCTAATCGGTGCTTTTTTTATTATTTTTATTGTGCTTTAAGTGAAAGTTTACAAATCAAGTCAGTCTCTCATACAAAAATTTATATATACCTTGCTATATATTCCTAGTTGCTCTCCCCCTAATGAGACAGCACACTCCTCTCCACCCTCTATTTCCATTTCCATTCAGCCAGCTACTGACACCCTTTACCTTCTCATCTCTCCTCCAGACAGGAGCTGCCCACATAGTCTCATGGATCTACTTGAGCCAAGAAGCTCACTCCTCACCAATATCATTTTATATCGTATAGTCCAGTCCAATCCCTGTCTGAACACTTGGCTTTGTGAATGGTTCCTATCTTGGGTTAATAGAAGGTCTGGGGACCATGACCTCCAGGGTCCTTCTGGTCTCGGTCAGGCCATTAAGTCTGGACTTCTATGAGAATTTGAGGTCTGCATACCACTGCTCTCCTGCTCCCTCAGGGGTTCTCTGTTGTGTTCCCTGTCAGGGCAGTCATCGGTTATAGCTGGGCACCATCTAGTTCTTCTGGTCTCAGGCTGATGTGTCTCTGCTTATGCGGCCCTTTCTGTCTCTTGGGCTCATAATTACCTTGTGTCTTTGGTGTTCTTCATTCTCCTTTGATCCAGGTGGGTTGAGACCAACTGGTACATTTTAGATGCATTTAGAACCAGCTTTTAGTCTCGTTAATTCTTTCAATTGTTTTTCTGTTTTCTATTTCATTTAGTTTGCTCTAATTTTCATTTTTTGTTTTCTTCTGGTGCCTGAGGGTTTCTTTTGTTGCTCTCTTTCTATTTGTTCAAGTTATAGGGATAATTCTTTGATTTTGGCCCTTTCTTCTTTTTGGATGTGTGCATTTATTGATATAAATTGACCTCTGAGCACTGCTTTCTCTGTGTCCCAAAGGTTCTGACAGGAAGTGTTTTCATTCTCATTGGATTCTATGAAATTCCTTATTCCATACTTAATGTCTCGTATAATCCAGTCTTTTTTGAGCAGGGTATTGTTCAGTTTCCAAGTGTTCGATTTCTTTTCCCTGCTTTTTCTGTTAATGATTTCTACTTTTATGGCCTTATGGTCAGAGGAGATGCTTTGTAATATTTCAATGTTTTGTATTCTGCTAAGGCTTGCTTTATGACCTAATATGTGGTCTATTCTAGAGAATGTTCCATGTGCACTAGAAAAGAAAGTATACTTGGTTGGTGTTGGGTGGAGTGTTCTGTATGTCTACGAGGTCAAGTTGGTTGATTGTGACATTTAGACCTCCCACACCTTTATTCAGCTTCTTTCTGGATGTGCTGTCCTTCACCAAAAGTGGTGTGTTGAAGTCTCCTACTATTATTGTGGAGCTGTCTATCTCACTTTTCAATGCTGATAGATTTTGTTATATGTATCTTGCAGCCCTGTCATTGGGTGCATAAATATTTAATATGGTTATATCTTCTTGGTATATTGTCCCTTTAATCATTCTATAGTGTCCTTATCCTTTCTGATGGATTTAACTTTAAAGTCTATTTTGTCAGAAATTAGTACTGCCACTCCTGCTCTTCTCTGATTGTTGTTTGCTTGGTATATTTTTTCCATCCTTTGAGTTTTATTTTGTTTACGTCTCTAAGTCTAAGGTGTGTCTCTTGTAGGCAGCATGCAGATGGATCTTGTTTTTTAATCCATTCTGCCACTCTCTGTCTCTTTATTGGTGCATTTAGCCCGTTTACATGCAGGGTAATTAAGGATAGGTATGAATTTAGGGCTATCATTTTGATGTCTTTTTTTGTGTGTTGTTGACAGTTTCTTTTTCCCACTTGACTTTATGTGCTCAGTAGATTTTCTTTATATATTGTACTTTTCTCATATTCGTTGTTGTTGATTTTGTTTCTGCTGAGTCTGTATTTTTCCCTTGTGTTTTATTTTGATGAGTAGGATAGTTTATCTCCTTTGTGGTGACCTTATTATTTACCCCTATTTTTCTAAATTTAAAACTAACTTTTATTTCTTTATATCGCCGTATCTTCCTCTCCATATGGAAGGTGTATGATTACACTTCTTAGTCTCTATTTATTATTTTAATGTTGTCTTCTTTTATATAATAACATCACTGTTACCCTGTGTTGGGCTTTTTAAATTTTTTTTAATCTTGCTTTGTTTTTTGGGATTTCCCTGTCTGGGTTGACTTCTGGTTGCTCTCCCCAGTGTTCTAGTCTTGGGTTGATACCTGATATTATTGATTTTCTAACCAAAGAACTCCCTTTAGTATTTCTTGTAGTTTTGGTTTAGTTTTTATGAATTCCCTCAACTTGTGTTTATCTGGAAATGTCTTAATTTCACCTTCATATTTAAGAGACAATTTGATGGATATATGATTCTTGGCTGGCAATTTTTTTCCTTGAATTTTTAAAATATGTCATCCCATTGCCTTCTTGCCTGCATGGTTTCTGCCGAGTAGTCTGAGCTTATTCTTATCAGCTCTCCTTTGTAGGTGACTTTTCCTTTATCCCCGGCTGCTCTTATAATTCTCTCCTTATCTTTGGTTTTGGCAAGCTTGATTATAATATGTCTTCATGACTTTCTTTTAAGATCTACCTTATGTGGAGTTAGATGAGCATCTTGGATAGATATCTTCTCATCTTTCATGATATCAGGGAAGTTTTCTGCCAACAAATCTTCAACAATTCTCTCTGTATTTTCTGTTATCCCTTCCTGTTCTGGTACTCCAATCACTTGTAGGTTATTTCTCTTGATAGAGTCCCACATGATTCTTAATGTTTCTTCATTTTTTTAAAGTCTTTTATGTGATTTTTCTTTAAATATATTAGTGCCAAGTGATTTATCTTCGAGTTCAGAAATTCTAGCTTCTACTTGCTCAATTCTGCTCCTCTAACTTTCTACTGAGTTATCTAATTCTGTAATTTTATTGTTAATCTTCTGAATTTCTGACTGTTGTCTGTCTACGGATTTTTCCAGCTTATTATGCTTTTCATTATGTTCCTGAATAATCTTTCTAATTTCTTCAGTTGTTTTATCTGTGTGTTCCTTGGCTTGTTCTGTGTATTGCCTCATTTCCTTCCTGATGTCTTGAAGGGTTCTGTATATTAAACTTTTATATTCTGCATCTGGTAATTCCAGGAATGCACTTTCACCTAGAAGATCCCTGGATTCTTGGTTTTGAGAGCCTGTTGAGGTGATCATGGTCTGTTTCTTTACGTAACTTGATATTGACTGTTGTCTCTGAGCCATCTGTAAGTTATTGTATTAGTTTATGCTTGCTTACTGTGTCGTAGCTTCCTGCTTTGTTTTGTTTTGGTATACCCCTATGGGTTGTTTGAGTGAGCTAGCTCGATTATTTTTACCTTTGGAGCTCTGGTGTCCTGTCCCCAGCTGGCTAGAGCTATTATCAGGTATATCAGTCTAGGAGTCCATTCAATTTTCTCGTATGAATTCAGCTCAGGTGTCCAGGTAGCTGATCATCAAGTGTGTGGCACAGGCTCTGTCCTACAGTCTTAGAGGGGCAGGGGTGATTGGCATATATACTGGTCTCTGATTGCAGCAGGGGGTCACACTCTGAACAAGGCAGGGGGCTGAGAATCGAACCCTGAGGGTCTCTGAGAAAAATGTGCCTCTGTTCCCTAGGTTGTCCTGGTGGGTGGGTTCTGCAGAGGAACCATGGCAGCCAAAATTCTTGGTTGTAAGGACTGGGAGGTAACTTTGGACCCCTGTCGTGGGTGGCTGGATGACCTGAGTGGAGCTACCAATCCTTAGGTCCCTGATGTGGGTAGGTGAGGACCTTGTTTAATAAGCAGAGCAATGTGAAACATCAAACACCCACCTCTCCTCCGCACAGTTGAAATGGTTGGAGTTTGCCAACAAGGGCCTATTCTCCCAAAATAGGGCCCACATAGGTCCATATGGAAGGGAAAGGTGCTCAAGGTTCACGGATGCTTTATGCCTGGGCAGGAGCTGCTTCTGTCCTGAGCTCCTCAAGTTAATGGAGCTAGGAAATTATCTTTTCCCCCCAGTTGCAAATGTTTTCCTTCCCCAAGGCTGGGAGGACGGCTCCAGGTGCTCACCAGGGTCTGTCTCAGGCCTAGGGATTCAGCTGCTGAAGCCAGCTTGAGGGTGGCGGGACACGGTAAAATATATGCAAGGACTTAGCTTTTGCCGAGAGCACGTCATTCTCCTCAGGTTCTGGGGGTGTGAGTGGGCTGTGTGGCCAGCTGCTCCTCCCTGAGGAAACTGTGGCCAAACGCTAGGACCAGCCTGCTGTCGCCGCTGCCGCCATTCCAGGAATGGTGCCTGAGGGCTCCCCACAATTCAGGTCCGGTAACTCCTCTCCGCTTCTGAATGGTCTCTTCCTCCCCCTGCCCCTCAGTTCGTTGTCTAAGCTTGCCTTTGATGCTCAGGGCTCCCAGCTTGTCACAAATATACTCGTTTCACTTGTTTTTTCAGGTCTTTGGTGTAAAGAGGGTATGACAGAAGCGTCTGTCTATTCCACCATCTTGGCTCCGCCTCAAAGTCATGTTTATTTTAATGTTAAACTTTACCGTTATATGAGATACATTAATGGATTAGATTTGCATAATCAAGAGTGGCCCAGATAATGTAGAAGTTGTAGCCAATGCACACGGAAATATACTCATAAGTGAAATGATACTATAAACAGGAACAGATAGACAAGCATTTCGGTACTTAGTGAACTTCTTGACTCTGTGATAAATACAGTTGTAAATTGCTTAAATGTAATATTTCTTAGATTATGTGAATAACCAAACCCATTGCTGTTGAGTCTATTCTGACTCATAAGGACCCAATAGTACAGAGTAGAATTCTCCCTTGGGTTTCCAAGGAGTGGCTGGTGGATTCGAACTGCCAGCCTCTCAGTTAGCAGCCGATATCTTAACCACTGTGCCACCAGGGCTCCATTGTATGACTACTCACAACAAAGTTGTTTTGTAAAGTCATTCTGCATTGAATTACAACATTAGTAGCAGAACAAACAAACCAAACCCAGTGCCGTTGAGTCGATTCTGACTCATAGCGACCCTATAGCACAGACTAGAGCTGCCCGATAGAGTTTCCAACAAGCACCTGGCAGATTCGAACTGCTGACCTCTGGGTTAGCAGCCATAGCACTTAACCACTGCACCACCAGGGTTTCCAACGTTAGTAGTTACAACGTTATTGGTAAATGATCAGAAGCCTTTTTAAAATTTTTCTTCTTTTCCTTCAATCACAAAGAAAGTTAGTGATATAGGTTAACGGATACTAATTGCCACAATGTTGTAGCTAAAACGCCAGAAAATTTGACAAAATCAGTGACAATAAAAATACAGGCAGCAACGACAGTAACAGCGTGTGCTTGTACCACGTGCAGACAAAACCACGCGATCAGAAGCATGGTTGTAACTGGATAAGAATGACAGCTCCGACCGCAGCGCGCTAGAAGGTTCAGAACGTGAATTAGCGTAGGGTTTTAGCCTTATAGGTATATCGACACATGTAAGCTGGGCTTACAAAAAATGTTTTTGTTGTTATACCTAACTACAGAGATATTTTTATAAAACATAATACATTTCTTCTGAAGCACCACATAAAAATTTTATAGACAGTTATTTTGGTGTCATCCCCTTTGACAGTGTACCCCGAGGTGGTCCTCACCCCCTCCATGTCCCCTGAGTGATGCCACTGTCCCACAGGCATGCCCCTCTGGGCAGGAGGGGCCAGGCGGGCCTCTGGCATGGGTGACTCCATGGGTGAGATACTCGTGGGTGCTGTGTGGCATGTTGTGCTCCTAAACAGAACGTCCGAGTCCAGACAGCCTACGTGCCAAAGAAGCAGGGCAGACACAGTCCAGGCAATGGGCGCCGTCACGCCTGGGAGGAGGTCAGCCTAGCCAAGCTGGCTGGGCTTCTGCCCCAGGGCAGTTAGGGTGCTGGGCAGCAGCCCAGGCCTGCAGACGGCACGGGATGGGGCAGGTGGCAGGGCAGGGCCTGAGCAGTTGTGGCTCCAGCCGCTGGGGCTGAGGCACACTCTTTGGCTACCCGGCAGCTCTGCTTAGGGCTGGGGCCAGCTTTGCATACACCTGGCTGGAAGGCATCAACAACATCCTACAGTGCCCAAGGTCGACATGCAGCTGGAGCATCAGGGATGCAGGCCTGTGGCGTGAGCTGCCGGCTGGTGCAGCTTGCGGGAGGGTGGGGGGTGGTGGAAGAGGAGGGTGAAGGGGGTCCCATGCAGGACACTAGGCCAGGCCCCACATGGGAAAGGTGGGCCTGCCAGGAGAGAGGGGCCGTGGGGAGCCCAGGCACCCTGATGGCAGAGGGTAGGCCTCAAGGGCAGGCCCAGGCCGACTAAGTACTTGGAAGGCTTTTCTCAGCTGCTCTGCCAGTTGCCTTCACAGCCAGGTCCCGTGGGGCCTGAGGGGACCTTGGCTGTTGCTCTGGGCAAACCTCCCATACCAGCTCCATTCCACACTGTGATCAGAGTCAGAGGCCCAGAGTCCTCTGACCCCCTGCCCAGCCCCTCTCCCCAGCCATCTCAAGGGCAGGAAAGAACGCATCTTCTGAGAACTTGGCCTTTCTTACTTTGCCCTCTCCCCCTTCTCAGACACGCTGGACCTGCCCTGGGTGGAAGTGGGGGACTGAGCAGTACATGGGTCCCCAGGGAGAGGTGGGGCCCTGGGAAGACATGAGGTCCTTGGGCAGACGTGGGGCCCCAGCTGGCCAAGCTCATCCTATACTGGCCAGGCAGTTCTCCAGCCAACCCCAGGAACACAGGCCTCTCCCTGGGTGGAAGGGCCCCGGCAGACCCCAGCCTGGCCAGCGGATGGTGCGTCTACGAGCAAAGGAGGCTGTGTCTCTTCTCAGGTGCCTGCCTCGCCCTGGAGGGGCTCAGGTGGGGCTCCTCCATGGAGCTCCCGAGGGCTGGGGCGGGTCCGAGTCTTCTTTGGGCCCTCACTCAGCATGCAGCGTGGGTAGAAAGGACTTCATGAACTGATACGTGGCATCTGGAGTGCCGTTCAACAAATAACTGAGGAGGGGCAGAAGGAGCCACAGGGGGGCAAAGGCAGAGACGGGCCTCCCTGGCATGCAGCACGAGGCATTTCAGAGCCCGGCCCCCACGTCTCTGCCTGCCCAATGCACAGCAGTGACACCAGCATCTGCCTGGCACAACACTCCTGAAGAAGTTTCACACCCACATTCCCTGGGCCTCGGAGCAGCCTAGGCGGGTGGAGCAGGTGGGCCATGCTGTCTGTCCAGCCCACTGCACCGGGAGATCAGGTATGGCTTGCCCAAGGGTGGGGCTGGGACTCATATGGGGCCTTCTGCCCTCTCCTCGCCTCCCCAGCTGGCCAGAAGGAGGCTGCAGGACTGCCTGGGGCCTCTTTGGCACTGGCCAAGCTGGGGCTGAGCTCCTAGCGTGGGTGAATCATGCATGGCTTGTTCTGCTGGTACACAGTCAGGGAGCTGGCAGGATAAGACGGTACAGGTAGCTGCCTGTGCCAGACACAGGCAGCACAGCCACGTGGCACTATGCAGGGGAGCCTTCCTGACAGAGACGCCTGGCAGAGCAGGGCTGGGCTGGGCGGCTGTCAGACTGGCGGGCACACTGCACCACTGAGTCCTGGACCCCAACCTCAGTGTATGTCTCGGCTCCACCACATTCTCGCCCTGGGTTCTCTTAACCCCCTGCCCGCAGCTTCTTCATGATAAATTAGGGAGCGAGGTGCTCATTTTAAAGGGTCCCTGGAGCAAGTGGTTACTAATCAAAAGGTTGGGGGTTCGAACCCACCCAGTGGTGCTGCAGAAGAATGGCTTGGCTTGGCTTGGAAATCTGCATCCGTGAAGATCATAGCCAAGAAAACCCCATAGTTTTCTTCTCTTTAACCACATAAAACCCCATATAGTCCTCTGTAACACATGGGGTCAGCAATGGGTTTGGGTTTTGGTTTGGTACTCGTTCAACATTTGGGTGTTCTCTATGTGCCGGGCAGTTTTGGGCTCTGGGGTGCATCGATGGACAAGTCCACCGGATTGCAGAGCTCGTGTGAACGCGGGTGGGCAGCGAACGGGAATTAAAGATGATTCCAGAGGCAGGGGCTCTGGGTGGAGGGGGGCTGGAGCCCGCTGGGCGGGGGCGGGGTGATTTGGAAGCCTCCTGAGCTGGGCAGGTACCGCACCTGCATCTCCCTTGGCCTTGGGCCTGAACACGGGCAGGGGAAGCCTGGCTGTCTGACCTTCCAGCTTCCTCCCAGGTGACTTCAGCCCTCCCGGAGAAGTTCACAGGCTCTGCAATTCCCCCGCCCCCTTCCCCCAGGCCCCAGAAGGAAGGCCTCCTCCCCCTTGTGTCTGTCCCTGCAGGCTGCAGGCCCCCTCTCACACCCCAGCATCCTGCTCCTGCCGACCGTGGGCACCCTGCAGACCCCAGCCCAGGTCCCATGCACACTGCGAGGCCTCTGAACCCTGCCCCTGCCCCTGCCCCTAGGGACTGGTCAGCCCAGCACCTGAGGACCCTTTGACCCAGGCTGCCTCGGTCAAAATCTGGCGCCACGCCTGCAGCTCCACAGCCTTGCACAGGGAGGGTCCTTCGCTGAGCCTCTGGTCCCCCAGGGGAGCGTGGGGGTGGGTGGTCGTGGCACCCTGCACCGAGGAGGATCCGACGCTCAAGCTCCCCTGCCTCCGCCCGTGGTGTCCGCGCCCACCAGCCCCTCTCTGGGCCGCGGAAGGCCCCGCCGCCTTCCTGTCCTTAGCGCCGCCCGAGGGGAGGTGTTCCTGGGCTCCAGGCCCGCCCCGGGGCGGTGCACCGTCGGCCCCGCGGAGAGGAGCCCGTGCCCGCGCCCGGCAGCCGCGCTCCCGGGTCCCCCCGCCGCGGACCCGCGCACCCCGTCCCCGCCCGCGTCCCCCGCTGCGTACGGGGTGACGCAGGCCCGCCCCCGCCGCCGCGACCGGCCCCCGTGGCCGCCGCTAACGGTCCCGCGCCCCCGCCGCGCGTGCACCCCCGGCCCGGCCCGCGGGAACCGAGGCGGCGATGGAGCCGCTGCGCTCGCTGCTGTGGGTGAAGGCACAGAGCTGCACCGTGAGCCTGGAGCCCGCGCGGGCGCAGCTGCGCTGGTGGCGGAGCCCGGGGCCCGCGGGCGCCCCCGGCGCGGGTGAGTGTCGCCGGCCCGCCGCGCTCGCTCGGGGACGGGGGAGAGCAGGACTGGGAGCCTGGGGACAAGAGGCCCCTGGGGAGCGGGAGCTGGGGACGGGGAGGCCGAGGGAGACCCCGGGGTCGTGGGGCGGGGGTTCCAGGAAGGCGGGGGGCAGGGTACGGAGAAGGAGGGGGGAGGTGCAGAGTCCTCAACGGCAGCTGGCAAGAAAAGGTCCGGTTCGGGTCGCGGAAGGTATTGCGTTCTGGAGACGTGGGAGGACAAAGAGCAAGCGGAGGGGGGGGGACGTCCTGGGGATGTGGTCACTTCCCGGAGTGACCCCCTGGGCGAGGCGCCTGCATGCCCGCCGGGGAGGTCAGCAGCCGGGAAGGTGGCCTTGATGGGCCCTTCCACACACGGGTCTGCAGGTATCTAGAGAATAGCCATCCGGACGGGCTCAGATGTGTTAAGGACGAGGATGGTACAAGGCCCCCTAGTCATTTCAGTTTGACCCAAAGGTGGATGCTTTCCTGTACCATCACAGGAGGGAGTACTCTGGCGGGGTAAGGGTAACTGTGGCTAAAGAAGTTGGAGAAGGGGCTGGGTGACCTCTGCCGGGATGTGCTCTCTCTGCGTGCTCTCTGTGCGTGAGGGGGTGGGACGTTCATTTTGGTGCCACAGGCTGAAGGAGTGACCTCGAGGGCCCCCCAGTTCTGAGAACACGTAATTTCTGGAGTTTTGTGTACCTGCCACCTGGAGGGCACGGTGCAGGGGTTGGCGAGAGGCAAGGACATACCCTTTCCTGTAAGGCAGCTGGCCTGAGATGCAGGGGAAGGACTGCTTGGTCCCTTTGCAGAGCTATCTGGTGACGGAGGGATTGGCTTAGAGAGGAGGTGTCACTTGAGCTTCGGAAGGAGGGGGAGGATTACCCAGCTTGAGTTGGAGGGTGTGACGCGGGAGGGTGGTTGGGGCACAGGAAACCTGGTGGGTGTGCTCCACTTCATTCATCCTGATCTTTCGCGAGTGTTTATTGAGAGCCTTTTGGGGACACTGCTTCCCACGGAGCCTCTGCTGCAGTGGGGCTTTGTCCATGAAAGGGGCTTGGGGAACAGGCAGGAAACGCTTGTCTGTCGTGAGGAGAGGGAGTCGCAATGATGGCAAATGAGAAGGATGTTTAAGCGTTGTTATTTTCTGGTCCAGGCAAACCCGGGCCCCTGACGTTGTCAATGGCTCGGATGTCAGATCAGCCTCGATCCCCGAGACTCTCTCGTGGATCTCTATGACGTCTCTTGAGCGTAAGGGCTTATTATCCCTTAGCTTTCAACATATGACCGAGGGTGACGTATACCGGGTCGGGAGTGACCTAAGAGTAAGCCAGGGCGAGCTGCCGCGGCCGCCTGCTTCCCAGTCCACAGTGTATGATCGATTGGCTCTGGTTATGACTCCCTCCTTTCATACACGTTGGAGCTCTCTGAGCCCGTTTGGATGGTGTTGCTAAGTCCTTGTTTATGACTTAATTGGTCCTGATGTCTCCTGTTGATAAGGTCTTTTTCGTCCTCTAAGTTGCACCATCTTCTTTGTCTCCCTTTTTCATGTGTTGTTTACCTCTACGTTTGCTTTCAGCGAGCCTGCTCTCTCCACATTGTCCGATGGAGGTGGGCACTGGCTAAGGGGCAGGCATGGCAGGTGGTGGCAGGTCGCTGTCTTGTATGGGTGTCACTGCGCGGTGATGTTTGCCTGGAGACCTGGAGGGACTGCATTCTGTGACCCTTGGGGAGAGACCCATCCAGGAAGGGCCAGTGAGTGCAGAGATCCTGAGACTCTAGGCCGAGGTGGCCAGCAAGTCCGCCTGGGAGACTGGGATGGAACTTCGCCTTTTCCTGTGATTGGGACAGGAGGCACTGGAGGGTTCTAGCAAACTGGACAATTAAAAAGGACCGCTGGCTGCTGGCTGGACAGAGAAGAGGAGGGACGGTCAGGAGACTGTTGGGCTAATCCTGGCGAGTGGGACGTGCTGATTAGGGACATTCGAGCAGGGTTGGTTTGTGGAGCGAATGAAGCAAGGACTCCAGGTTTGGGGCGGATTGAAGCTGTGGTTGACTGAGAGAGGGACCCCACGGGGAGTAAGAATTTGCTTTTTTGGTGATTGGGTGGGTGTGCAGCAGAGGCCAGAAGTTCTTGTGTGGCCATTCTGAGTTTGGGATGCCTTTTAGACACTGCTTTGTGGACCGTGGGTGAGAGGATGGGTGCTGAGAGTCCCCAGGTGGGCTGGAGAGGGTGGGGGGCCCAGGCCTCTGACCTGTCACCAATGTTGATTTCCCACCCTGGCGTGACCAGAAACAGTGTCTTTGGGGAGATATGTGAGTAGGCGCCTGAGACTACTCCTTTCTGAGGTCCGTAGGACGTCTTCTTGGGAGAAACATCATGCCTCAAACATGACCCTCGGCCGAGTACCCCCACATGAATGGTATATCCAGTCCCCTGCTCTGTTGGATGTGGGGATGTCACTTTGCCCCACAGGGACCTGTGATTTGGCACCTGTCTTGGGGCCTGGTGTTTAACTGAGCATCCCTACAAATCTCTTGGCTTAATGGTGATGGGTGCCATTTTGTGGAGCACTTACTACGTATGAGGAAGTGTGCTTTACGCCTGTGTCGTATTCAGATGCTATGGCATTCCTGTGCCCATGACAATGTTGAACTGGCCCTGCTGGCAGTCAGGCTGGGGTTTGAAGCTCAGTGGGTCCAACTCCAGCCCCATGCTTGTCCCTGATGAGTGTCCTGCCTCCCTCAAGAGCTAAGGGGCTATGTGGACGCTGGACAGCCCCGCCCTGACGGGGTACCAGGGGCGGGGAGTCACTCATTGCCTGTTTTAGGCTGGGCTCCTCATCCAGCTATCATTATGGTTTTCTGTCACCACGTTCTGGGCTCTGTGTGGGGCTGTGTCTACTTTTAGCCTGCTTGTTTTCCGGGCTGCTAAGGCCCACAGCTGCTTAACCTCTTCCTGGGAATGGTAGCTGCTTCACTCATGCTGACTGGGAAGGTGCTTCTGTGTGGAGGCATCCAGGGCTCCCCCTCTGGCTGCCCAGAGACAGACCCCTCTGTGCATTCCCTATCGAAAATGGCTGGGCTGCAGCTGCAGAAATGAAGCCACTCCATCTCTTTGGGTTTTTTTTTTATAGCTCGTGACCCCCAAAAGGAGCCAAGCCCATGTGAGAGCGTTTAGGGCGTGAGTGAGCTCGCCAGGGCAGAATTTGGACCAGTCAGGGACGTTTGGCTCGGTAGGAGAGGGTGCTTGCCCAGGGGTGCTGGGCCGGGGCTCCTGTCTGGGCCTGCCTGGCTGGGCCGGGCCTGGGGGGAGCGAGGGGGGTTGTACTCCCACAGGCTCCCAGAGGGCCCGTGTGGTGAGGAGAGAGCAGCCAAGGAGCTGGGGGTGACAGGTGGGGTCAGGAGGAATTGAGAGGCAAGCTGGGAGCCCTCGTGTGGGGATGGGCCAAAGGAATAGCCAGAGTACCTAGTGGCCCCCGAGTGCCACGGTGCTGGGTGTGGTCACCCACATTGTTTCATGTAATGCTCTCGGTGACTCAATGTTGTTGTTAGCTGGGGTCCAGTCGCCCCCAACTCATGGTGACCCCATGTGTTTCACAGTAGAACTGCTCCATGGGGTTTTCTAGGCTAGAATCTTTACTGAATCGGATCACCAGGCCTTTCTCCCAAGGTGCACCACCCAGAGACCTTACTCAGTTAAGGCTCTTGTTTTAGGCCGTGAGAACTGGACGTGGTGTTGATTGCCGCAGGGGCTGTGGTGCACAGGGAGCTGGCTTTCAGGGCAGACATCTGCTCCCGCTCGCAGCTGGCCCAGGCTGGGAGAGCTGCTCCCTGCTCACCCGCAAAGGTAAAGAGGAGCCGGGAGTGCCGCAAGTTTGTGCCCCAGGAGGCTGTGAAGGAGCAGGGGCCCAGCTGGGCCAGCCTGGTCGGAAGTAGGGCAGACGGAAAACAGGAAGCCCCAGGGGGAGGCTTCTCAAAGTGGGCCGAGCGGATGAACTTGAAAGTGACTGACATTACGTCCTGATTATAACTCTAAGCTGCAGTTAAAGGCGCTTAAATAGACTCTGGGTTTGTTCTTTTGGAGTTGGAGCTTGAGGACTGTGTGTGGGGTGGGGTAGGGGCCACAGGCAATGATGAAGAATACGGAGAGAGAGTGCTGGCTCCCACGCTCCACCGTGGACCTTGACAGGGAGTCCCCCCCTTCCTTCTGCCAGCCCCACCGGGACCCCCCCCGAAGCTGCCGGGGAGTGCCCTGGGTGGGCTGCTGCTGTGTGCATGCCACGCACCCCCAGCTTTCCCTGCACCGTGCTGGGCAAAGCCTGAGCAGGCCACAGATGCTTAAAAACTTAAAGAAAAAAAAAATTGTTGTTGTTGAAAATACATACAGCACAAGTGTGTACCAATTCCAGCGTTTCTACATGTACCCTTCAGTGGCGTTGATGACGTTTTTCAAGTTGTGCAACCATTCTCACCCTCCTTTTCTGAGTCATTCCTAAATAATTTTTTTCTGATTGCAAAAGTAATTCACGTTAATTTAGTAAAATCTAGAACACAAAGAAGAGCACAGAGAAGAAGAAGAAAAAAAGCCATCCTCAGAGTAGAAATGTGCTGAATAGGGTTTTTAATGGCTGATTTTTTTGGAGATAGAGCATCAGGCCTTTCTCCTGAGGCACCTCGGGGTGAACTCAAACCATCAAGCTTTTGGTTAGCAACTAGTCGCGTTAACCATTTTCAACACCCAGGCACTCCAGTCTTACACTTAAGCACTAATTAATATGTAGTATTTGTGTAAATGCAAACAGGGAAAATGGCTAAGTACTCAGCAGCTAACTGAAAGGTTGGTAATTTGAACCCACTCAGAAGGACCTTGGGAGAAAGGCCTGGCAACCTGCTCTTGAAAGATCACAGCCTTGAAAACGCTGTCCGCTCTGGCACGCATAGGATTGCTGTGAGTTATAGTCAACTTGATGGGAACTTTTTTTTTTTTGGCTTATGGAAAAGTACATGAAAGACAAGTTAGGAAAACATACTGTGGAATGTTTTCTATATAATTATTTACCCTTTTAAAACATGGTATTTAAAAACGGACTTTAGCAAGGTATAATTTGAGTGCTATAAAAGGCACGTTAAGGGTTTACTTGGATGAGTTTTCAGAAATGCCTCTGCCACGTAAGCATCACCCCATCAAGACATGGAGCGTTGACATCACCTAGAACCTTCCCCTGCCTCTGCAGTGAGATCCATCCCGGTGTTTGTGTGTCGTGGTTTGCCCTTTTTTGTTCCTGAGTGGTAGTGAATCATGTGAGTATACCACAGTTTGTCTACCCGTCCACCTGCTCATGGACTTTTAGGCTGTTTCCAGATTTTGGCTGCATGAGTGAAGAGGCTGTCATCATTTGTGTTTAGTTGTTTTTGTGTGTTAAGAGCTGTGGCTGCTCACCGAAAGGTCAGTGGTTCAAATCCACCAGGCACTCCTTGGAAACTCTATGGGGCAGTTCTACTCTGTCCTATAGGGTCGCTATGAGTCGGAATCGACTCGACGGCAACGGGTTTGGGTTCTTGGGGGCATATGCTTTCATTTCCCTTAGGTAAATATTAAGGAGTGGAGTTGCCAGGCCATAGGAAAATGTCCGTTCTAAAACATGATGTACACTGGCCGTGCAGTGTTGTATTGCAGGGACATTACCAATGCCTGATTTATTGACTGACGGCGGTAGAAAGTGTCTCAAATTCAGAATCAGATGTTGTTCTAAATTTAATCATGTCCTCCGAAAGCGTATGTTGAAATCCTGAGCCTTGTACCTGTGAGGGTGACCCTGTTTGGACATCAGGGTTTTTCTTTTGTGAGGTTAATGAGGTCATGCTGGAGCAGGGTGGGTCTTAAACTTAATCCCTTCTGAGTGGCACCTTATAAAAAGAGAACACGGACAGGGAAAGAGGTGCACGCACCTGGGAAGAGGCCCTGGGAGCAAGCGGCTACAACCAGGGCTTCCAACCGGTTCGGTTCGTTCCAGTTCGAAGCCCTGCTGAGAATTTGCATTTCCAAGTTCCCTGCTGAGAATTTGCATTTCCAAGTTCCCTGCTGAGAATTTGCCTTTCCACCCCAGATATACTGAATCGGAATCTACGTTTTAACAAGATCCCCAGGTGATTCGTATGTATAACTTTCTGGGAACTAACCGGTTGGAAGTGCTGCTATAAATCAAGGGGTGCCAAGGAATGCCTGGGGCTGCTGACAAGGAGGGACCCTCACCTCGAGCCGACACCCTCATTTGTATTTCCAGCCTTGAAACCTGTGAGATGATAAATTCCTGTTCTTTAAAGCCCCCTCTCTTGTGGTATTTTTGTTACAGCAGCCCTGTGTAACTGAGACAGATGGATTAAAGATTTTCGTGTAAAAATAAATATAGATCAATATATAGACGATATAGATCAATTTATAGTCTTGGAATGGGGGGGAGACCTTCCTAACCAAGATGGACTCCATAAGAAATTATTTTAAAACCCAGATATATTTGACTAAGTGAAATATTTAAAATTTCTTTTGTAATATCATAAATTAAAAAATGAGGGGGATGATGTTTTCAACAAATATAATAGTCAAAAGGTTAAATAAAAATAACCTTACATAAAAACTGACAAGAAAAAGACAGCCCAGTAGAGAAATAGCAGTGGGTGGTGGTGATGTTGTTAGGTGCCATCAAGCTGGCTCCGACTCACAGTGACCCCATGTGCAACAGAATGAAACACCGCCCGACCCTGTGCCATCCTCACAATCGTTGTTATGCTTGAGCCCATTGTTGCAGCCACTGTGTCAATCCATCTCATTGAGGGTCTTCCTCCTGTGTGCTGACCCTCTACCAAGCATGATGTCCTTCTCCAGGGACTGGTCCTTCCTGATACCATGTCCAAAGTAAGTGAGAGAAAGTCTCGCTATCCTTGCTTCTAATGAGCATTCTGACTTGTACTTCTTCCCAGATAGATTTGTTTGTTCTTCTGGCAGTCCATGGTATATTCAGTTTTCTTCTCCAACACTGTAGTTTGAAGGCATCCATTCTTTGGTCTTCCTTACTCATCGTCCAACTTTTGCATGCATATGATGCGATTGAAAATACCATGGCTTGGGTCAGGTGCACCTTAGTCCTCAAAGTGACATTTTTGCTTTTTAACACTTTAAAGAGGTCTTTTGCAGCAGATTTGCCCAAATGCCATGCATCATTTGATTTCTTGACTGCTACTTCACTGGGCGTTGATTGTGGATCCAAGTAAAATGAAATCCTTGACAACTTCAATCTTTTCTCCATGTATTATGATGTTGCTTATTGGTCCAGTTGTGAGGATTTTTGTTTTCTTTATGTTGAGGTGTAATCCATACTGAAGGCTGTGGTCTTTGATCTTCATTAGTAAGTACTTCAAGTCCTCTTCACTTTCAGCAAGCAAGGTTGTATCATCTGCATAACGCAGGTTGTTAATGAGTCTTCCTCCAATCCTGATGCCCCATTCTTCATCTAGTCCAGCTTCTTGGATTATTTGCTCAGGATACAGATTGAATAAGTATGGTGAAAGGATACAACGCTGATGTACCTTTCCTGACTTTAAATCCCACAGTATCCCCTTGTTCTGTTCGAACGTCTGCTTCTTGATCTATATACAGGTACCCAATGAGCACAATTAAATTGTTCTGGAATTCCCATTCTTCCAAATGTTACCCGTAATTTGTTATGGTCCACACAGCTAAACGCCTTTGCATAGTCAATAAAACACAAGTAAACATCCTTCTGGTATTCTCTGCTTTCAGCCAGGACCCATCTGACATCAGCAATGATATCCCTGGTTCCACGTCCTCTTCTGAATCCAGCTTGAATTCCTGGCAGCTCCCCATCAATATGCTGCTGCAGCTGCTTCTGAATGATCTTTAGCAAAATTTTGTGTGTAATATTAATGATATTGTTCAATAATTTCCACATTTTGTTGGATCACCTATCTTTGGAATGGATACAAATATGGATCTCTTCCAGGCAATTGGCCAGGTACCTGTCTTGTCATAGACAAAGGCCTTAGTCATCTAGTGCCGCTATAACAGAAATACCACAAGTGGCTTGCTTTAACAAAGAGAAATTTATTTCTCCACAGTAAAGTAGGCTCAAAGTCCAAATTCAGGGCGTCAGCTCCAGGGGAAGGAATTCTCTCTCTGTTGGCTCTGGAGGAAGGTCCTTGTCATCAGTCTTCCCCTGTAGTAGGACCATGCAGGTACCCCGTGTTCAGAGGACGCGCTCTGCTCCCGGCACTGCTTTCTTGGTGATATAAAAAAAAAAAAAAAAAAAATTTTTTTTTTTTTTTTCTGTCTGCTTGCTTCCCTTTTTATCTTTTGAGAGATAAAAGGTGGTGCAGGCCACACCCCAGGGAAACTCCCTTTACTTTGGATCAGGGATGTGACCTGGGTTAGGGTGTTACAATCCCACCCTAATCTTCTTTAACATAAAATTATAATCACAAAATGGAGGACAACCACACAATACTGGAAATCATGGCCCAGCTGAATTGATACACACATTTTTGGGGGGGACATAATTCAATCCATGACAACAAGTGAGCACTTCCAGCGCTGCATCCGTTTGTTGAAACATCTCAGTTGGTATTCTGTCAGTTCCTGGAGCCTTGATTGTCACCAGTGCCTTCAGTGCGCCCGGACTTCTTCCTTCAGGACCATCGGTTCTTGATCATATGCTAGCTACCTCCTGAAATGGTTGAACGTTGACCAATTCTTTTTGGTATAATGACTCTGTGTATTCCTTCCATCTTCTTTTGATGCTTCCTGCATCACTTAATATTTTCCTCATAAAAAACCCGTTGCCATCGAGTTGATTCTGACTCATAGCGACCCTGTAGGACAGCGTAGACCTGCCCCATGCGGTTTCCATGGAGTGCCTTGTGGATTCAAACTGCCGACCTTTTGGTTAGCAGCCACAGCTCTTAACCACTGCAGGAAACCCACGAGGGTTTCCATTTTCCACATAGAATCTTTCAGTATTACAACTCGAGGCTTGAATTTTTTCCTTCAGTTTTTCAGCTTGAGAAATGCCTATTGTGTTCTTCAGTTTTAATTTTCTATCTCCAGAACTTTGCACATGTCATTATAATAGTTCATCTTCTCAAGACACCTTTTGAAATTCTCTGTTCACCTCTTCTGCTTCATCACTTCTTCCATTTGTTTTAGCTCTCTG
Source organism: Elephas maximus indicus (assembly GCF_024166365.1). NCBI lineage: Eukaryota > Metazoa > Chordata > Mammalia > Proboscidea > Elephantidae > Elephas > Elephas maximus. The sequence goes on along the minus strand of NC_064822.1, from coordinate 191,502,708 downwards.
CTTTCCAGAGTAAGCTTCAGAGTCTCTTCTGACATCCATTTTGGTCTTTTCTTTCTTTTCTGCCTTTTTAATGACCTCTTGCTTTCTTCACGTATGATGTCCTTGGCGTCATCCCACAACTCATCTGGTCTTCAGTCATTAGTATTCAGTGCGTCGAAACTGAGCTTGAGATGGTCTCTAAATTAAAAAAAAAAATTTAGGTGGTATATATTCAAGGTTGTAGTTTGGCTTTCGTGGATTTGTTCTAATTTTCTTCGGCTTCAACTTGAACTTGTATCTGAGCAGTTGATGGTCTGTTCCACAGTCGGCCCCTGGCCTTGTTCTGACTGATGATGTTGAGCTTCTCCATTGTCTCTTTCCACAGGTGTAGCTGATTTGATTCCCATGTATTCCATCTGGTGAAGTACACGTGTATAGTTGCCGTTTATGTTGTTAAAAAAGGTATTTGCAAGGAAGAAGTTGTTGGTCTTGCAGAATTCTATCATGTGATCTTCAGCGTCATTTCTATCACTAAGGCCATATTTTCCTCTACTCCATCCAAAACCCCCTTGCCGTCAAGTCTATTCGGAGTCATGATGACCCTGTGTGTTACAGAGAACAGCTGCTCCACAGGGTTTTCTTGGCTATAATCTTCATGGAAGTGGATCCCCAGGCCTTTCTTCCAAGCTGCCACTGGCGTATCTGAAGCACCAGCCACTCAGTTAGCAGCCGAGTGCAAACTGTGTGCCCCCCCAGGAACCTCTGCTCCGACCACCAGTCCTTCAGTCCCCAGACGAGCTCCCGGGGATGTGAACACCTCAGCGGCCCCTCCCTGGGGCCGACTGTGCTGTTGGAAAGTTCATGCATCCTGTTCAGGACTCAGCAGACTCCTCGCGGCCCACGGCCTGGCTTGCACTCAGGGCTCCCACCTGTTCCCGTGCTCACCTGCTCTGAGCCCAGCTGAGCCATTTGTGATTGCCCCCACCCCCATACACACACCCCTGCATCTTCTCCTCGATTTGCTGTTTGCTCCCTCTGCCGGAAATATTTTTTCCTCAGTTCCCCACGTTGCAGTCTCACCCTCCGTCCCGGCCAGCTCCCTTCACCAGCAGGTGACTGTTTCTTTAGCCTTTACTTGTCCTTTTCTTTTGATTTTCTGGAAACTCTACTGGCACATCCCCCTCACCGTTTCTTTCCGCTTCGTGTCAGGGTTTTGCTTCTTTTTTCTTTTTTTAAATTTTTAAGGTATTGTCTTATCTCCCCTGCCTCCTGTCTGAGAGCGGAATCCACTTCCGGTTTACCTTCCCGCCTGCCTCCTCTTCCGCTTCCCCAGGAGCCCCGCCCCGCGTTGTTCTGCGTCCCTGAGTGTGCTGTGTAAATCTGTGAGTGGGTGTGTGAAGGAAAGGCTTGGCTGGCCCCTTGCTGACTCGGGAGAGCGCACAGCGCCCTCGTCATGTTACTAGCATCTCTGGTCACTGGGTTGGCCAGGTGCCCTCTGGGCAATGAGCTGGGAGGTGCCAGCGGCTTGTGGTGGCCGCCACTGTACTCGCACGGGAACGTGACGTGGAGTGGGGGGGTCCAGTGATTTCTCACTCTGTATGCTCTCTGCGGAGCCCTGGTGGCGCAGTGGTTAAACCATTCGGCTGCTAACCCAAGAGCTGGCAGTTCGACTCCACCAGCTGCTCCTCGGAAACCCTATGGGGCAGGTCTCTGGAGTCCTGTAGGGTCACAGTGAGTCAACATAAACTCGACAGCAATGGGTTTTGGGTTGGTATGCTCCCTGAGGACCCCTGGTGGCATAGTGGTTAAAGCACTCAGCTCCTAACCCAAAGGCTGGTGGTTGGAATCCACCACCTGTTCCACAGAAGAAAGATACGGCAGTTGGCCTCCATAAAGACTACCGCCTTGGAAACCATATGGGGCAGTTCTACTCTGCCCTACAGGGCTGCTGTGAGTCAGCATGGACTGGGCATCAGTGGGCTTGGTTTTTTGGGCTTGGATGCTCTCTGGTCACCTTACTGTCCTCTGAGTGAACGTGGGCCAGCAGCCAGCGGGTGGCCAGGAGGCTGACCCAAGTGCTGCGTCCCCCACACCCGCCCGATGTGCCGTCTGCACCTGTATTTTCACCCCACCACGGAGTCAAAAAGGAGCCCCAGTGGCGCAACGGTCAAATGCTCAGCTGACAGCTGAAAGGTTGGCGGTTCAAACCCGCCCAGTGGCTCCCCGGGAGTAAAGACCTGGCGATCTGCCCCTATGAAGAATACAGCCTAGGTAGCCCTATGGGGCAGTTCTGCTCTGTCACATGGAGTCGCTAGAGTCGAAATCAACTCGCTGGCACCCCACAACAACAACATGAAGTCAAAAGTAAGGTAAATAGTCAGATTGTAGAAAGCTAATTACCCGTGTGTTTTCATATGGAGAAACCTCATCATACCTGAATAGGAAATAAGCACTAATGCTATCTGCCTATCTCAGAAAAGAATCAAACCTCTCTCTAGATTTGCATACTAAACAAAAACCAAACCGGTTGCCACTGGATTGATTTCGACACTTGGCGACCCCATGTGTGTCAGAGTAGAACTGGGCTCCATAGGGTTCTCAATGGCTGACGTTTCAAAAGTAGATGCACCTCTAGGTGCATTCGACTGTCCAGCCTTTGGGTTAGCAGCTGAGTGCGTTAACCATTTGCAGAAAATAACAACAATACCAAATACTGGCACAGATGTGGAGAAAGTGGGACATTCCTTCATCGCTACTGGAAGTGTAAAGTGGTGCAGCCACTCTGGAAGACGGTGTGGCAGTTTCTTAAAACACTAAGCATGCGACTACCGTGAAGCCCAGCCATTGCATGCTGGGCATTCCCCCCAGGGAAATGAGGGTTATGTTCAACAAAAACCTGCATCGAATGTTTATAGCAGCTTGATTCCAACGATCGTGAAGATGGCTTAGGACTGGGCAGCGTCTTGTTATACTTAAGGTCGCCATGAGTCAGAGCCCATTCAAGAGCACCTACAACAAGATTTCTAACAACCCAGATGTCCTTTAATGGGTGAATGGTTAAACAAACTGTGGTACCTTCATACCATGGAAAACTAAAAAAAAAAAAAAAATTACAGTTGCCATCGAGTCGATTCCAACTCTCGGCGACCCCATGTATGTCAGAGTAGAATTGTACTCCACAGAAATTTCAGTGGTTGATTTTTCAGAAGCAGATTGCGAGGCTTTTCTTCCGAGGTGCCTTTGGGTAGACTCGAACCTCCAACTTTGGGTTGCAGCTGTGAGTGCATTCACCATTGTGCAACCAAGGAGAACTGTTATTGTTGTTAGGTGCCATCGAGTTGGTTCATACTCATAGCAACCCCGTGCACAGCAGAACGAAACCCTGCCCAGTCCTGCGCCATCCTCACAATCTTTGCTATGTTTGAGCCCACTGTTGCAGCCACTGTGTCAGTCCATCTTATTGAGGATTTCCCTCTTTTTCCCTGATGCGCTACTTTACCAGAATGCTCCTTAAAAGCAAGGATGGTGAGATTACGTCTCACATGCTTCATGCGTGTTTTCAGGAGGGATCAGTTCTTGGAGAAGGACGTCATGCACGTTAGAGGGTCAGTGAAAAAGAGGAAGACCCTCAACGTGATGGATTGACACAGTAGCTGCAACAGTGAGCTCAAGCATAACAACGATTGTGAGGATGGCAGAGGACTGGGCAGTGTTTCTTTCTGTTGTACACAGGGTCACTGTGAGTCGGAACCAGCTTGACAACACCTAACAACAACTTCTTTACCAAGCATGATGTCCTTCTCCAGGGACTCTTCCTTTCTCATAACATGTCCAAAATTCGTGAGACAAAGTCTCACCATCCTTGCTTCTAAGAAGCATTCTGGTTGTACTTCTTCCAAGACAGATTTGTTCATTCTTCTGGCAGTCCATGTTACATTCAGTATTCTTTGCCAACACCATAATTGATGAATGTCAGCTCCTCGGTCTTCCTTATTCATTGTCCAGCTTTCACACGCGTAGGAGACTATTGAAAACACCATGACTTGGGTCAGGTGCATCTTAGTCTTCAAGGTGACATCTTTGCTTTTTAACACTTTAAAGATGTCTCTTGCAGCAGATTTTTCCAATGCAATAGATTTAACACATTGAACGCTAATATTTGGAGACCAGACTTGTTGTGGAATGACATCAAGGACATTATACATGAAGAAAGCAAGAGATCATTAAAAAAAACGGGAAACAAATGGATGTCAGAAGAGATTCTGAAACTTGCACTTGAACATTGAGTAGCTAAATTGAATGGAAGAAACCATGAAGTGAGCTGAACAGAAGATTTCAAACGGCAGCTCAAGAAGACAAAGTGTTATAATGACATGTGTAAAGACCTGGAGTTAGAAAACCAAACGGGAAGAACATGCTCGGCGTTTCTCAAGCTGGAAAAACTGAAGAAAAAATTCAAGCTTTGAGTTGCAATATTGAAGGATTCTATGGAAAAAATACTGAACGATGCAGGAAGCATTAAAAGAAGATGGAAGAAATACACAGAGTCACTGTACCAAAAAGAATTGGTTGACATTCAGCCATTGCAGGAGGTAGCATATGACCAAGAACCTATGGTACTGAAGGAAGAAGCCCGAGCTGTGCTGAAGAGGATGGTGAAAAACAAGGCTTCGGGAATTGATGGAATACCAGCTGAGATATCTCAACAGACAAAAGCAGTGCTAGAAGTGCTCACTGTCTGTGCCAAGAAATTTGGAAGACAGCTACCTGGCCTACTGACTGAAAGAGATTCATATTTGTGCGCATTCCAAAGAAAGGTGGTCCAACTGAATGGAAAACTACTCAGCAATAAAAAGAAATGAGCAGTATACACACACAACAACCTGGGTGAATCTCCAGGGAATTATGCTAAGTAAAAAAAAGCCAATCCCAAAAGATTACATGCTAAATGACTCCATTTATATAACATTTTTGAAATGGCAAAGTTCTAGAAATGGAGAAGAGATTGATGGTTGCCGGGGTTAAGGAGGGGGCTGGGGATTGGAGGGAAGGTGGGTGTGGCTACAAAAGGGCAAGGTGAGGGACCTTTGAGGGGATAGAAATGTTCTGTATCTTAACCACCTCAGTGTCAACATCCTGGCTGTGATGTTGTACTATAGCTTTGTAAGATGTTACCAGTGGGGGGAACTGGGAAAGGGATGCAAGGGATCTCTCTGTGTTATTTCTTTGATTTTTAATTGTTATTAAGATAAAAACTCAGGTATCATAAAATTCACCCATTTGAAATGTGATGTTCAGTGGTTTTTAGTATATTCACAGGGTTGTGCAACCATCACCACTGTCCAGTGCCAGAATATTTTCATCACCCCCAAAAAGAACCCACTAGCAAAATGTGCTAAGTGAAATGAGTCAGTTGCAAAATGACAAAACTGTATGATATCATTTATATGAAATAAGCAAATACATAAACCTGTTGACCAAAAGAATTGGTCAACATTCAGCCATTTAAGGAAGTAGCATGTGATCAAGAACCGATGATATTGAAAGAAGTCCAAGCTGCGCTGAAGGCATTGGTGAGAAACAAGGCTCCAGAAATTGACAGGATACCAACTGAGATATTTCAACAGACGGATGCAATACTGGAAGTGCCCACTCATCCATGCCAAGAAATATGAAAGACAGCTACCTGGCCCACTACTGGTCGAGATCCATATCTGTGTCCATTCCAAAGAGAGGTGATCCAACAGAATGCATAAATTATTGAACAATACCATTAATATCACACACAAGTAAAATTTTGCTGAAGATCATTCAAAAGCAGTTGCAGCAGTACATAGACAGGGAACTGCCAGAAATCCAAGCTGGATTCAGGAGAGGGTGTGAAATGAGGAATATCATTGCTGATGTTAGATGAATCTTGGCTGAAAGCTGAAAATACCAGAAAGATGTTTACCTGTGTTTCATCGATGATGCAAAAGCATTCAGCTGTGTGGATCATAACAAATGTTGGATAACATTGTGAAGAATGGGGATTCCAGAACATTTAATTGTGCTCCTGAGGAACCTGTACATAGACCAAGAGGCAGTTGTCTGAACAGAACAAGGGGGTACTGCGTGGTTTATAGTCAGGAAAGGTGGTGCATCAGGGTTGTGTCCTTTCATCGTGCTCATTCAATCTGTATGCTGAGCAAATAACCCAAGAAACTGGACTCTATGAAGAACAGTGAAGCATAAAGATTGGAGGATGATTAATTAACAATTTGTGATATGCAAATGATACCACCTTGCTTGCTGAAAGAGGACTTGAAGAACTTACTGATGAGGATCAAAGACTACAGCCTTCAGTATGGATTACACCTTTAGATAAAGAAAACAAAAATTCTTACAACTGGACCAATAATTGATGCATTTGAGTTATGGTGTTGGTGAAGAATATTGACTATACCATGGACTGCCAAAAGAATGAACAAATCTGTCTTGAATAAGTACAGCCAGAGTGGTCCTTGGAAGTGAGGATGTCGAGACGTCATCTCACGTACTTTGGACATGTTATCAGGAGGTACCAGTCCCTGAAGAAGGACATTGTCGTGGATTGAATTATGTCCCCCAAAAACGTGTGTATCAATTTGGCTGGGCCATGATTCCCAGTATTGTGTAGTTGTCCTCCATTTTGTGGTTGTAATCTTATGTTAAAGAGGTTAGGGTAGGATTGTAACACCTTTAGTAAGGTCACATCCCTGATCCAATGTAAAGGAGTTTCCGTGGGATGTGGCCTGCACCACCTTTTATCTTACAAGAGATAAAAGGAAAGGGAAGCAAGCAGAGAGTAGGGGACCTCATACCACCAAGAAAGAAGCAGTGCCAGGAGCAGAGCACATCCTTTGGACCCAGGGTCCCTGTGTGGAGAAGCTCCTAGTCTGGGGGAAGATTGATGAGAAGGCCAACAGAGAGAAAAAGCCTTCCCCTGGAGCTGATGCCCTGAATTTGGACTGTTAGCCTACTTTACTGTGAAGAAATTTCTCTTTGTTAAAACCATCCACTTGTAGTATTTCTGTTATAGCAGCACTACACAACTAAGACAGACATCATGCTTGGTAAAGTAGAGGATCAGTGAAAAAGAAGACGACCTTCAACAAGATGGATTGACACAGTGGCTGCAACAATGGCCTCAAACATAACAACAATTGTGAGGATGGCACAGGACCAGGTGGTGTTTTGTTCTGTTGTACATAGGGTCCCTCTGAGTTGAACTGACTTGACAGAACCTAACAACAACAACATAAACCCATTTTCATTGAATTGATTCTAACAGTGACCTTGTAGGACAGTAGAACTGCTCCCAGAGGGTTTCCAAGGCTGTAATCTTTACGGGAGGTGACTGCCACATCTTTCTTCATCTGAGCGGCTGGTGAGTTTGAATTGCCAACCTTTTGGTTAGCAGCCACGTGCTTAGCCAATGAGCCACCAGGGCTCTCTGGCAAATATATAGAAACCAGAAATTAGTAGTGATTACCCGGGATGGGAGGAGCCTTGGTGGCATAGAGGTCAAGAGCTCGGCTGCTAACCAAAAGGTTGGCAGTTCAAACCTACTAGTTACTTCTTGGAAAAACTGTTTTGCACAGTGACTGCACCGCTGGTCTCCATGATTTCTGATGCAAAATCCACTATCTGAATTGTTTTCCCTTGCAGGTAACGTGTTGTTTCTCTCTCACTGCTTTTAAGAATTTTTTTTTTTTTTTGTCTTTAGTTTTCCAAAATTTGACTATTATGTGTCTTGGTGTGGAATTCTTTGACCTTATCCTACGTGAGGTTTGCTCAGCTTGTTAAATCTGCTGGTGTATGTCTTTTGCCTGGTTTGAGAAGTTTCCAGCCATTTTTTTTTTTTTTTTTAGTACTTTTCAGCCCCATCCTCTTCCTTTTCTATTTCTGGAATTCCAGTGATACATATATTTGCTCTTTTGTTAGAACCCCTCAAATTCCCAGAGACTATTAATTTTTTTAGTCTTTTTTTCCTCTGTTGTTCTGATTGGGTGATTATTTTTTGTTTTGTTTTGAGTCTGTTTTTTCTCTGTTGTTCAGATTGAGTAGTGTGTATTATTCTGCCTTCCAGGTCACTGATTCTTTTTTCTGTCCCCTCCATTCTGCTGTTGAGGCCATCCATAGCGTTCTCCATTTCAGCTATTGTATTTTCAGCTCTAAAATTCCCATTTGGCTCTTTTGTGTGCTCTCTGTTTCTTTGCTGAGGTTTTCTGTTTTTTCATTTGTTTCAAGCATGTTTGGAATTGCTTGTTGAAGCATTTTTGCCGTGGCTGCTTTAAAATTTCAGCCACGTAGTTCTAGCTCAGTCTCTGTCCTCCCAGTCAATGTCAGGCATCTATTGATTGTCTCTTTGCATTCGTTTGAGCTCTTTCTGTTTTGCTACCATCATCCCTATCCTTTTCCAGAATATTATACCACCGTTAACGTAAACTCAACGCCCCCTAACAAAACGTCCCTTTTTTCCTTTTCCCTCCTGCCCCTGATTTTGTTGTTGTTAGGTGCTATAGAGTCATTGCCGACTCTATGATAAGTGATTTTCAGTTCAAACCTAGATATTTTTGTATTATTTTAGAAACTCTGGATATTACTTAAATTTTCCAATCTAGCTGGTGTCCTCTGATAATGCTCCATCAGGAAAGGGGACACCACTTGCTTCCTGCCAGGTGAGGGTAGAAGTTCCCCCACTAGGCTTCTGTTGACACCTGTGGAGGGGCTCCTCATTACTCCTGGGGAGCTACAAGTCCAGGCTCCCCATGTTGTCTGCACTTTCACCACAGGGGCATGGGGTTTGTTCCTAGCCTGAGAGGTTGGCAGCCCTAGCTCCCTACTCTGCCTTCTCTGCCACTACCTTGTGGGGGTGTTGGGACATCTTGTTATAACCCTAGAGGGTACAAGTCTAGGCTCCCCACTCGGTCATCGCTGGCTTAAGGGGGTGGGGCCACACTGTTCGGTGATGTTTGGCTGGAGTAGAGCTGCTCCTATCTAAAAGTTTTCTGTTCACTAGGCTGCCCCTTTCCTGGTCCTTGAGCCAGAGAGAGTGGGCTTTTGTTGGGGACTTTTTTTTGTTGTTGTTAAGTCTTTTCTCATTGGTAATTCCAAGTTTCTACTTCTTCAGTTCCAAGTCTGGGATACCATATTTTTATGCATATAATGCGCAGCTTCTATGTTTGTTTGCCAATTGTGCCCTCCCCCGTGAAGTATTTTCGTAAGCGCTGCTATGCCAATTTTTTTTACACGTTGCTATGAAAATAATTAGCATTGCACGCTTAAGGAAATACCTTGTGGGGGGAGGGTGCAGTTGGCAAACAAAAGTAGAAGGTTCGAGTTTTTTGTGTAAAAATACAGTGTAGAGGCAAAAAGAACATCTGGGGAACTCACTGCCATGTTGTTCCTGAGTCCCAAAGTCCCCAGCCCTCTTCCTTCCGCTTTCCAGAGTCCTCTTATGTTCCTTTTATACGTGATATCCATGGTTTTTACTTAGTGGGAGGAAAAGAGAAAAATCTGTCTACTCCATCTTCCTAGAAACGAAAGGTCCCTGTTTATTTATTTATTTTTTAATATTATTTTCTCTCTGTTCTTCAGATTGAATAATTCTGTTGATCTATTATCTACTTCCCTGACTGTTTGCTGTAGCGTCTCCATTCTGTTACTGAGCCCATCGGGTGATTTTTTAAAATTTCAGATACTGCACTTTACAGTTCCAAGTTTCCCGTTTGGTTCCTTTTAATAGTTTCTATTTCTCTCCTGAAAATTTCTGTCTTTCCATTCATCTTAAGAATGTCAACTTTACCTTGTGGAGCATGGATATAATAGCTGCCCTAAAGCCTGTATCTGATAATTCCAACATCTGGGTCATCTCAGGGTTGGCGCCTGTTGTTGTCTTTTCCTTTGAGAATGTCAGGTTTTCCTGGTTTTCGGTATGTTGATTAATTTCAGATTGTATCCTGGACATTTCGAGTATTGTGGTATAAGACTGGTGTCCTGTGAAAATACTCTGGGGAATTTTAGAATGCTTTGGTGATTGACCCGACTGGGCACAGACTGCACATCTGTGGGAGTAGTTCCAGTGTCAGCCCATTTTCAAGGCCTTGGCTATGCTGCTTGGGTCTGCCCCTCACATTCATCAGTAGGTTAGGCTGGGACATGGGAACTGGTACATATGATAGTTAATGTGTTAGTTAAAATGAGGCTCTGGTGGCACAGTGATTGAGCACTCAGCTGCTAATCAAGGGGTCGGTGGTTTGAACCCACCAGCCACTCTGCAGGGTAAAGACCTAGCAGTCAGCTCCCATAAAGATTATAGCCTAAGAAACTCTATGGGGCAGTCCTACTCTGTCACAGGGGGTTGCTATGAGTCGAAATCAACTCAACAGCACACCACAACAACAACATAGTTAAGATCTCAAGGCCTTTGCTGTGCTGCTGCTGCTGCTTTTTTCTAATTGTGGCTGAAATACGTACACCAAAGCATTTGCCAGTACAACTTCCCACATTTACAATTCAGTGACATTGATTGCATTTTTCAGGTTGTGCTACCATTATCCCTGTCTTTTCCAAATTATTCCACCACCATTAACATAAACTCAGTGCCCAGAGTCGGCTCCAACTCATTGTGCCCCCATGTACAACAGAACGAAACACTGCCCGGTCCTGCACCATCTCACAGTAGTAGGTATGTTTGAGCCCATTGTTGCAGCCGCTGTGTCAACCATCCTGTTGAGAGTCTTCCTCTTTTTCGATGACCCTCTTCTTTACCAAGCATGTTATCCTTCTCCAGAGATTGATCCCTCCTGTTAAAAGGTCCAAAGTAAGCAAAACAATGTCTCATCACCCTCAATTCTAGGAGCATTCTGGCTGGTCACCACTAATAACTTTTGGTTTCTATATATTTGCTTATTGCATGTAAGTGAGATCATACGGTATCTGTCCTTTTGCAACTGACTTATTTCACCCAGCATGACGTTGTCAAGGCTCATCCATGTCGTGTGCTGTGCTTCTTTGGGTGTGTCCTGCCCCTGTGCAGCCGAGGGTGAGCCCAGGACTTGTGTCAGTTCATACACAGAACCAGGGGTGCCCCTGTCCAGCCCTCTCCTCTCCCAGGCTGCGCCCACACTCTGGTTTTGCTAGCCAGAGGGGTGGGTCTTTTTCTGTCCACATCTGCGTTATCTGAGGCAGCCTTTGGGTCAAAGCTGGAGATAAAGAAGGAAAGAAGAAACCAGGAAGCTCACTGGTCACTCTCCAGGTGTTGACTTCACTGCCCAGTCTGCCTGCTTCTATTGGCTTTTTAGAGTCTGCAGTTAAGTGCCTTCGTGTGTGTTATGGATTGGATTTGTCTCCCACAAAATGTGTTGTAATTCTTTACCCCTGTACTTGTGGAGTGACCCCGGTGGTGCAATGGTTAAGAGCTCTGCTGCTAACCAAGAGGTCAGCAGCTCGCATCCACCAGCTGCTTCTTGGAAACCCTATTGGGCAGTTCTATATTGCCCTACAGGGTCACCGTGAGCCGGAATCAACTCTACGGCAACAGGTTTTACATACATACACACACACACTGTATACTTACGGATATAATCCCATTTTGGAATGTGGTTTTCTATATTGCATTAATAAGGCTATATCAGTGTAGGGTATATGTCTTAATCTGATCACCTTCAAGGTATAAACCAAGCTGATTAACAGAGAGCAGGAAGCAGAGATGATGACAAAAATGCCAAGCCACGTAGAGGTCGCCAAGGAAACAGAAGCTGAAGAGACAAGGACCTTCCCCCAGAGCCAACAGAGAGAGAAAGCCTTCCCTTAGAGCTGGCACCCTGAATTCAGACTTCTAGCCTCGTAAAGTGTGCGAAAATATATTTGTTTGTTAAAGCCATCCACTCGTGGTATTTCTGTTATAGCGCACTGGAAGAATATTGAATATACCTCGGACTTCCAGAAGAATGAACAAACCTGTCTTGGAAAAAGCATAGCCAGAATGGTTATTAGAAGCAAGGATGGTGAGACTTTATCTTGCTTACTTTGGACATGTTATCAGGAGGGACCAGTCCCTGGAGGAGGACATTATGCTTGGCAAAGTTTTGGGTCAGTGAAAAAGAGGAAGACCCTCAGTGAGATGGATTGACACAGTGGCTGCAACAATGGGCTCAAACATAACAATAATTGTGAGGATGGCACAGGGCAGGCGGTGTTTTGTTCTGTTGTGCACAGGGTTGCTATGAGTTGAAAACGACTTGGTGGCACTTAACAAATGACAACAAACAAAAGCACTAGACCCCTAAGACAGTGTGTTTCATGTCCAGAGCTCTTAGCATCATCTGTGGGAGAGAGAGGTTGTCGTAGGCTTGGCCAGACGTCCTGTCTTAGTGCCGTTGTTATCTGTGCTGACATTCACTGTGTCCTTACAGTGCTTGGTGTTCATAACCTCATGCAGTCCTCAGGGCAGCCCTTTCAGAGGTCCTGTTATCATCCCCACTTTAGAGACAGGGTCTGGGGCTTAGAGAGGCCACCGCTGGTAAGTGGCAGAGGGAATTCAGAGTGGATTCTGAAATCCTGAGTGCTCACTTGTCGAGGACACAGGTTTGGAGTTCGTGAAGTAATCCCACTGGCTTGCAAAGCAGCATGGCAAGGGGGAAAGGGCAGGGTTCTCGGAGCGGCAATCAGCCGGTTCTCAGCCTTGCATTCCCAGGTGGCACTGACAGGCCCCTGTGGTCCTCTGGCCCTCTTTTCTGTCTCTGCGAGGGGGATGCCAGGACAACATCTCACATGGGTAGAGGGGTGAATGAGAGGTGAAAACACACCCTAAGGTGCTAGTGTAAATTGGACGGTGGTTAGCTATTCTGCTGGTGGGTTGGCTGGTTTAATAGAAGTGGCTCTCGGATTAATGCAGCACTCCCGTGAACCCACAGGCCAGGAGATAAAGATGTGTAAGCGAACCTGTAGTTTAACCAGAAAAACCTAGTTCTGTAGATTGGCTGGAGTCCCTGGGTGGTGGAAAACGGTTAGCGTGCTCGGCTGCTAACCGAAAGGTTGGAGGTTCAAGTCCACTCAGAGGTGCCTCGGCAGAAAAGGCCTGGTGATCTGCTCCTGAACAATCAGCCACTGAGCACCTATGGAGCACGGTTTTACTCTGACACACACAAGGTCGCCACGAGTCGGGGTTGGCTCGACAGCACCTGGTTTATGGATTGGCCACAAAGGGGACCTGTGCAGGTGGAATGAATCATCCATCCACAGAGCTCACGGCAGTGAGGCTTCCGGAAAAGTCAGGGTTTGGGTTTTCCGCATCAGGCCCTGCGATCGATGGGAACGGAATCCGTGCAGAGGACCCCTTAGTGTGGCACGCCCGCGAGGGCGCTGGGCTGGGCTGTGTAAACCACCTAGAAGCTGTTGGGTCTTGGGTCCCGTAAAATGCTGATGAGTGTCTGTGTCTGTCTCAGGTGTGAAAGAACCTGTGCCTTACCAAGGTGTTGTTGTTGTTAGTTGGTGTTGAGTCGATTCCGACTCATGTGACGGAGGCATATGGGATCCCTTTTAAGTCAGAATTATTATTGTTTTTAAATGACTATTGTTTTTGTATTTTATTGTGGTGGAATATATATAACAAAACATTGCCATCTCGGCCATCTTTACGTGCATGGTTCAGTTCATTAATTACGTCCCCCTTGCTGTGTGACCATCACCACTGTCCATTTCCAGATGTTTCCACTACCCTCACAGAAGCTCGTGGCCCTGAAGCAGCACCTCCTGGTTTTCCCCTCTGAGGCAGAATTCTTCCTAAGACATAGTGAATTCGACTGTTGCTTTTCAGGTGTGTTTTTTGGAAGGACACATTGATGTGTCTGTGTGTCATAACAGATTCTGTAAATGACATTCCTTCACATGGCAGTGACAGATGTGTCAGCAGCAGCTATGGTGTGTCTCTCTGCCACCCTTCTTCAGAGCACTGGGGTAGGGGGTGCAGAGATTTCTGGGGTCTGCTTCCCTCCCCGCTCACTGGCAGAGCAGCCCCTGACTTTCTGCAACCCGACTGTGAGAAGCAAATGGGATACCAGAGTCAACCACCCTGTAGGTCATGGAGTGCACTGTCCAGGGAGGGAGAGCCCCAAGTCCTTATCAGAAGACCCCAAGTCCTCATCAGAAGACCCCGAGTCCTCATCAAGGGCACCCCTGCCCATCACCTCCCAAAGGAAGAACATGTCCCCAGAGTGACCCTAGAAGCCTCCTGCTTCCCTGTCTCCCACCTTCCGTGGCCCAAGTCAGGGGTGGCCCTGGGAAGATGTCAGGGTCCCCCAGCTGGGATGCAGGCCCGCCTGTCTACCCCAGGTCCCTGGGAGGCCTGCAGGAGAATGTCACCTGAGAGAGGCCCATGCATGTGAACTTTAGGCTGTGGTACTGTGTGGGGAGCCCGCTGGGATATGAGCCCCTGCCTCCTTGTTCTGTCTGCCCTTCTCCCCACAATCCAGCAGCGGCTTTCTGGTCACCTCACTGATGAGAGAAACATTTGGGGGTCCCGCCTTGCAGAGCCTGTGAAGGCCCCTGCTGTCTGGGTGTGGCCTCCTTGTGGCCTGCCCACAAGGAGCTGCGATCGCCTCAGACTGGAGGCCGTGCACACCCTAAGCCCCTGGCGGGTGTGTTCCTGTGCTGGGTCACCCGTGCCAGGCCACCTGACTTGAGTAACCTGTCCACGGCCCTCTCGTCCCAGGGCTTTTGTGGGCATCAGGTGAAGCCTGCAGGTACAGCTGGCCTGTGAGCACTTCTCTCTCTCTCACTGTCTGTCTCTCGCTCTTTCTGTCTTGGTTGGTCTCTATTTTTTTCTCTCCTGAGTGGCGAGAGCTGTGAGCCTAGGACAACCCCTAGTGTGCAGTGCCCACCAGTCAGGTATGGCGGAGCATCCAGGTCACCAGGGCTGGTAGTGCTGGTGGCCTGGTAGGTGACTCTCCTACCATGGAGGTAGGCAGATTGACCCTCCAGGGCTCTGGGCTCCACCTCCCTGAGGAGGAAAGGAGGCCCTTCTCCTGATCCTCATCTCGTCCTCGTGCCTCAGGGCCTTTGCACTGGCCGTCTCCGCAGTTAGAAGTCTCAGGGCTCATTCCCGCTCCTCCATCGAGTCTCCGAGCCCTGCCCCTCTGCTGCTCGCTCTAACAGGATTTACTGATGTTGATGTTACTGTGTGGTGATGTCTCCCATCTTCAGAATGTTAGCCACATGAGGGCAGGGCTTTGTCCATTCTCGCTCCACCTCTCTGTCTAGAACGGTGTCTGCTCATGAACCAGCAACCAAACCAAACCTATTGCCGTTGAGCTAACTCCGACTCATGGCGACCCTTGTGTGCAGAGTGGAAATGTGCTCCGTAGGGGCCTCAACCAAAGACGGGTGAACCGGTCTGTGCATTTTTCCCGGAGCACACGCCTGGTGCCGGCCCTCCTCTGCCCGTCCAATCTTTGGCCCTTCTCTCCTCCCGTTTTCTGTAAACCTGCCTAGCCTCCTCCTGCCTCTCCAGAGAGTGTTCCCTGCTGAGAGCTTTCCCAGCTCATCTGGAAGGCAGGTTATGACTTTGCTTCTCACCACACCAGCTAGCAGTTCTGACATTCTGAAGCTGCGGTGAGCCCTGCTATGTGGGTAGCATAATTCCAAGGAGGGGCAAAATGTCCCCCAAGGGCAGGACAGTCTCAGAGAAGGCTTACTCACCTGCAGCTGAACTGCAGTACAGGAAGGTACTTACGTCAGGGCCAAGGCGAAGGATGATGCCCCAGCTAATCCCTGAGTGTCGCCATTTTACGGATGAGGCAACCAAGGCTCAGAGTAATGTGCCCAGGTTCACACCGTTGGGAAGGGCCAGAGCTGGGTTTTAGCCTCAGCAGGCTTGCCCCCGGGTTCACACTTAGCTGTTCCCTTAAATGGTAAGTGCTGTGGTTTTGGCTGGAATGAAGAGAGATGGAGAACTCAGCCTGGCTTTGCCTCTGCACCAGGAAGAGGATGGTAGAGGAAGGTTGGTCCACAGGCAGCCCTGGGCCCGCGTGGTACCAGGCTCATAGCCAGTGGGCTCGCCCAGCACACCCAGGTGCCTGCCAGGCTGGAGTGGGGCACGGAAGAACCTATGGGGTGGGTTTCACCTGGAATGGCTACTTTCACCCAAGATATGTCCCTAGAATGAAGAAGGCACACATGGGCGTGCAGGCAAGGCGCAGAGACCACACTTAGTGGTTCACATAACAGCAGATCATAGTGGTCAAGGGCCTCATCTGACCATCATGGATTTTGGGGGGCTCACTGGGCTGTGTCGTTATTGCTGTCAAGTCAGCCCTGACTCGTGGTGACCTCATATACAACAGAACAAGATGTTGCTGGGTCCTGCACCATCTCCGTGATCATTTGGCCTGCGTGAGCCCATCATAGCTAGGATATGCTTAGAGTTTTATTTGAAACTTTGTTATTAAAATAAACGCTGAAGCAGAAATGGTGGCAAGTGAAAATTTCCTTATTCAAATAGATCGTTAGTAGAAGCAATGTTTTTCTTACACATGGTGTCTGCTGTTGACGGTGAGGCCAACAGGACTTGCTATGCCGCATTTGGACAAATAACCTTGGGCTGGGGAAGCTCTGGAGCCTTATATAACACTTAAAAAGTTGATACGGAGCTACGTTAGTTTGTTTTCAATGATAGAAATCTGATTTCACTTTTGGCGTCTTGGGCCAGGCTAAAAAACGTGGTGAGGGTGCTGAGTGAGATTTCACCTGTGATCCACGTGGTCAGGAGGACTACAGAGAGTCGCACGGCACCTTACAACAGCACTCCCTCCCCCTAGAGGCAGTGGACGGTGGCCCTCACACTGATACTTTTTACCTGACTTGCGCGGTGAGTTTTTTTTTGTTTTTGATTTGTAGCCAACACTCTAAAATCTAGAGACTTCACAGAAAATCCACACTTTCGCCGCATCCCTGCATGACACCTGCTTCCCCTTCAGCTGGTGAGCGGGATAGGTGGCGGTCACGTGGCCTCACCACTCTTACACCTTCATCCACCTGCCGTCGGCCTCCTCCTGGAGCGTGGAGGCCGTGCCTCCTCGGTACGCCCTGAATGGTCCTGTCGGAACGCCATACTCTAGGACCGATTTCCCATTTCTGTTGAGTTTAAAGATCTGTTGTTAGTTGCCATCAAGTCGGCTCTGACACACGTAAAACAGAAGGAAACGTTGCCTGGTCCTGCGCCATCTTCGGCCACTGTGTATTTGAGTGCCTTCCAACCCGGGGGTTCATCTTCCAGCTCTATGTAGGACAGTGTCCTGTTGTGTGCTGTAGGGTTGTCATTGGCTAGTTTTCACGTAGCTCTCCAGGCCTTGCTTCCTAGTGTCTTAGTCTAGAAGCTCCGCTGAAACCCGCCCACTGTGGGTGACCCTGCTGGCATTGAGATTACCAGTGGCATAGCTTCCAACATCACGGCAACATGCAAGCCACCACAGTAGGACAAACTGACAGGTGGATGGTGGAGAGACCTGTTAAAGGTAACTAGCTGCACTGCAGAGCCCTGGTGGCGCAGTGGTTAAGAGCTGTTGCTGATGACCAAAAGGTCAGCAGTTCAAATCCACCAGCCATCCTTGGAAACCCTGTGGGGCAGTTCCACTCTGTCCTAAAGGGTTGCTAATAGTCGGAATGGACTTGACAGCAATGGGTTAGATACATTGTGGCGTTAGAAGACACTTTCTTTAGAAGAAAAAAAATCGTTGAGAATTACTGGGGGCTGGGGAGGGGACCTGGGAAGCAGTTCCCAGATGTGCACATTTGGGGCTGAAATAGAGACATCTGTCACACTACAGAGGCATGCAGTAGGTGCTTAAGCAATGCTCGTCGTCTGTTCCCTGCACTTCCCTCCAGCATCACCTGGGCAGAGGGACGACAGGTGAGGGCACCCGACTCAGGCTGTGTGCTGCGGTGAGGTCATGGTGAATGTCGGGGTGCACTGTCCTCTACGGGGAAATAGGGGTTGTTCACATCTGCAAATCCCGGATACCTTTTAAGAAGTGGAAAATTACCTTAAATGACATTTATGCTGTAGGAGAAAATATTTAATGCTTGAAGAGAGTGAAAACTGATTATATTTATGTTTTGTCCTCAAAATGCCCTTTGTTCTCTTGAGAAATCCACTTTCCTCCCTGTTCTGAGTTCAGAGCGCAGTTGTAAAGGATGCTCCCCAGTCAGCCCCTAAAATCCCGGGACAGCCTGCACGAGAAGGGCCTGGGCAGCCGTTGGCCCACCCTCTTATTCAGAGCAGGGTTCGAGCAGAATGCCACCCAGTGTGGGAGCCTGAGTGTGGGGGTGGGGGGAGGGCGCAGGCCACCAGTGACACAGGGCCTGGGGTGCTGCAGAGGGCAAGGCAGGCATGGCAGCAAAGGGGAGGGGGTGTCAGTACAGGCTCTTGGTCGCACACTGAAGGCAGGATGCTGTGTCCGTGTTCTGGGGTGTGGGTGTCACAGGACGCCCTGCCAGCCAGCACAGCTGTGCTCACAGGTGCTGACGGATGAGTTAAACGGTGAGGCGCTGACAGGTGAGGGACTGACAGCCCGGGCTGGGGCCCCCATGCTGTAGGTGGGCACGTGCCCCTTGGCAGGAGCTGGCCACATGGGAGCTGGGTGGAAATTTGCCTTCTAGAAGCTTGGCAGCAGCAAGGAGGAGGAGGCAGGGGATGGGGCAGGAGCCCAGGCAGGGCGTAGTATTGTCCTCCCTGGGCAGAACAGCGAGGGCTGATCTGGGGTCCATGGGCCCTGCCCCACTCGGTCTCACAGACCCCACGTCAGAACAGCTTGAGGGTGGGGGGCCCTCAAGCAGCCCCTCCCGACTGATGGAACTTTTTCCATTTAGTGATTGCAGAGATACAGTATTTCAGCTGTGCTGCAGGCCTTAGAGCCAACATAAGATGCTAACCACCAAGCTTGGGGTTCCCGTCAACAGTTCACAATTTGGCCTATGGAGGGAGCCTGTTCACCCTGGTGCCTCTGTCTTCCTCTGCTTCTCAGTGGGTACACCCTCCCGGGTGGCACCTCTCAGACCCGCGGCCTCAGTTACAGCCGTCACCCTGTGACTCCTGTAGTCATGGTCCCATCAGTTACAGCTGTCACCCTGTGTCTTCCATAGCCATGGCCCTATCAGTTACAGTCGTCACCCTGTGACTCCTGTAGCCATGTTTCCAGCTCAGAAATTCCTTTGGATCTGCGGTCCTGTAATTGCACCTGCCCACCCAAAGTGGCTCAGTGAGTTTGGATCAGACCTGCCTCTTGTTGGGTTTCCAGGGCCAGAGAGTACCCGCAACTGTCATCTAGTCAGCCCATCCACATCTCCCCTTCTTCTCTGGCATCCAGTCAAACTCAACATGGTCTTTCCGGGAACCCTCCTCTCCCTGTCTCTCCTTTGGCTCGGCCCTGACCGTCTCTCATTCATGCACTCAGTGGCCCTGGCTGTCCCTGCGTCCTGGCTGTCCCTGCAGCAGGACAAGCTGGCTTCCGCAGACCCTGACACTGCGCTATGTTCAGGTCATCCCCTGTGCTGGGGCCCCAGTCCTTACTCCTGGTCTTCTTGGTGATGTGGCTGTCACCTCCAGTCTTGCCTCCCTTGTGGTACTGTGCCCCTTGTAGACCTCTGAGGTGCCACTGTCTGTGTTGTACTAAAATCATGTTACGGGTCATTTTCCAATTGCGTTTCTGAGCCAAGCATCGTCCTGAGGACAATGACCGTGTTTCGTACATGCTTCCCCAATTCAGTGCTGTAGCTCCCCTCAGCACATGCTGATTGAATGGGTGAACACATTGCTTGACAGGCCACAGCATGCATTTGGTGACTCTGTTGGATAAAACACCCCGTTTCCAATCACATTTGAGTTTCCAGTATTTGCCCAGCTCTGAATTTAAAAAATGGCGTACGACCTTACTTTTTACTTGTGGTTTTCTTAATGAGAATAACACCATATTGCCAGCATTGTGGAGTTGGATTCCGGACATGAGCTGGACCTCACTGATGAATTCGTTAGATGTAAGAGTGTACTGTCTTTACAGATGTCTGCTCTGTGCCTGTTTCCGAGATCATCACCGTGGAAGAAGCAGATGTTAACGGGAAACACTACACCAGTGGAAAATGGCAGAAAATGGAGAAGCCTCATGCGTTTACAGGTGACAAATCCTCAATACCTTCTTCCACAGTTCTTCATTAATTCCACGTAGATTACAGGGGAGGGAACTCAGTCCTGACTCATAGCGACCCTACAGGACAGAGCAGAGCTGCCGCATAGGGTTTTGAAGGCTGTAATTTATATGGAAGCAGACTTTCTCCCATGGAGTGGCTGGCATGTTTGAACCACCAACATGTTGGTTAGCAGCTGAGCACTTTAACCATGGTGCCACCAGGACTCCTTAAACAAGCTTGTCATTTTCTTGACTTATCTTTATTGGAAACTTTCTAATATCAGCTTTCCCAAGATCTGCTTTTAGTGAATGTTTTGGTTGTTGATCGTCTGTTTTTTTTATTATTATTATTATTCTTTTTTTAAGTGGGTTAAAAGAAATGAGAACTAGAATCTTTTTTTCTAATACACGTTGAAAGTTACTAGCTAGTTGGCAGAAAAGAGAACTGCTGGGAAATGTTGAGTCATGTACCGAAAATGAGCATGCATTTGAAGCAAGCTCACGTGCGGCTCTGCCAGAGAGGCTGCGACTTTGTGCCCACGAGTGCCTTTGTCTCTGCACAGTGCACTGCGACTTTGTGCTCACAGGTGCCTTTGTCTCTGCACAGTGCACTGCGTGAAGCGAGCTCGGCGTCACCGCTGGAAGCGGGCCCAGGTGACTTTCTGGAGTACCGAAGAGCAGCTGTGTAACCTGTGGCTGCAGACGCTCAGAGAGCTGCTTGAGGAGCTGAGTACGTATGTGTTTATGCATTTGTGGAAATACAGAACCAAGCTTATGTGTACTTCAGAGGTCTCTGTACATCCCTTCTCCTTTCCTTATAAAACCTGTTCTAACTAGGGTGAATTTGATAAGTTTGACTTTTTTTTTTTTTAGAGGGCCAAAGTCCCTAGGTAGTGTAAACCATTAGCACACTCGGCAGCTAACCAAAAGGTTGGAGGTTCAAGTCCACATAGAGGCGCCTCAGAAGAAAGGCCTGGTGATCTACCTCTGAAAAACCAGCTATTGGAAACCCTATGGCGCATACAGTTCTACTCTGCCACACACACGGTCACCATGAGATGGAGTCAGCCCGACGGCAACCGTTTTTTGTTTGTTTTTTTAATTAGGGGGCCAGCATAGTGTGCTGGAAAGAGCACGCGTTTCCAGAGTCGAGACACTGGAATTGAGTCCCAGTTCCACCCCTTACTCCCCGGGAGACCTAGGGCAGGTCACTTAACCTTCTGGGCATCGATTTTTTCTACTGGAAATGAGGATGGTAATACCTACCATCAAGGTGATTGTGAGCATTAAACCAGGTAAGAGGAGGAAACCACCACTTGTCTGTCAGTCTGTCGTACCGTGGTGGCTTGCATGTTGCTGTGATACTGGAAGCTATGCTGCCAATATTTCAAATACCAGCAGGGTCACCCATGGTGGACACGTTTCCGTGGAGCTTCCAGACTAGGAGACTAGCAAGAAGGACCTGTTGATCGACTTCTAAAAAATTGGCCAGTGAAAACCTTATGAATAGCAGAAGAACATTGTCTGATATAGTGCAGGAAGATGAGTCCCTCAGATGAGAAGGCACTCAAGAGACAACTGGAGAAGAGCTGCCTTCTCCAAGTAAAGTCGACCTTAGTGGCGTGGATGGAGTCAAGCTTTCAAAACCTTCATTTACTGCTGTGGCATATCTCAAAATGAGAAGAAACAGCTATAGAACATCCGCTAATAATCAGAACGTGGAATGTAGAATCTAGGAAAATTGGAAGTTGTCAAAAATGAAATGGAACTCTTGAATGTAGATATCCTAGGCATTCATGAGCTGAAACGGACTGGTATTGGACATTTTTAATCAGACAATCTTATGGTCTACTGTGCCGGGAATGACAAATTGAAGAGGGACGGCGTCACATTCATTGTTAAAAAGAGCATTTCAAGATCTGTCCTGAAGTACACGCTGTCAGTGATAGGATAATATCCATACACCTACAAGGAAGACCAGTTAATACAACTAGTATTCAAGTTTATGCACCAACCACTGATGCCAAAGATGAAGAAATTAAAGATTTTTGCCAACTTCTGCGGTCTGAAATTGATCGAACATGCAATGAGGATGCATCGATAATTACTGGTGATTGGCAACAAAGATGAAGGATCAGTAGTTGAAAAATATGGTCTTGATGATGGAAACAATGCTAGAGATCGCATGATAAGAGTCTTGCAAGACCAACGACTTCTTCATTGGAAATACCTTTTTCAACAATGTAAGCAGCAACTGTACATACTGACCGTGCCAAATGGAATACACAGGAGCCAAATGAGCTACATCTGAGGAAAGAGATGATGGAAAAGCTCAATATCATCAATCAGAGCCAGGCCAGGGGCCAACTACACATCAGTCCATCATTCGCACATATGCAAATTCAAGTTGAAGCTGAAGAAAAGTAAAACAAGTCTACGAGAGCCGAAGTACAAGTTTGACTATATCCCACCTGAATTTAGACACCATCTGAAGAATAGATTTGATTAATGGTCTGACTGAGACTGGAAGGACCCCAGAGGTCATGGTCCCCATATCTCTTGTTAGCCCAAGACTGGAACCATTCCCAAAGCCAACTCTTCAGACTGGGATTGGACTGGACTATAAGATAGAAAATGGTACTGGTGAGGGGTGAGTTTCTTGGCTCAAGTAGGCCCATGAGACTATGTGGGCAGCTCCTGTCTGGAGGGGAGATGAGAGGGCAGAGGGGGTCAGAAGCTGGCTGAATGGACACAGGAAATACAGGGTGGAGAGGAGGAGTGTGCTGTCTCATTAGGGGGAGAGCAACTAGCAAGGCGTATGTAAGTTTTTGTATGAGAGATTGACTTGATTTGTAAACTTTCACTTAAAGCACAATTAAAAAAAAGAGAGAATAGATTTGATGCATTGAACACTAATGACCGAAGACCGGATGGGTTACGGAATGACATCAAGGACATCATACATGAAGAAAGCAAAAGGTCATTAAAGAGACAGGAAAGAAAGAAAAGACCAAAATGGATGTCAGAAGAGACTCTGAAACTTGCTCTTGAATGTAGATTAGCTAAAGTGAATGGAAGAAATGATGAAATAGAAGAGCTGAACAGAAGATTTCAAAGGGGGGCTCAAGAAGACAAAGTACTATAATGAAATGTGCAAAGACCTGGAATTGGAAAACCAAAAGGGAAGACTACACTCAGCATTTCTCAAGCTGAAGGAACTGAAGCCTTGAATTGCAATATCGAAGGGTTCTATGGGCAAAATTCCTGGCTAAAAGCAGAGAATACAAGAAACGTGTTTACCTCTGTTTTATTGACTATGCAAAGACATTTGACTATGTGGATCATAACAAATTATGGATAATATTTCCAAGAATGGAAATTCCAGAACACTTGATTGTGCTCATGAAGAACCTGTACATAGATCAAGAGGCAGTCGTTCAAACAGAACAAGGGGATACTGCATTGTTTGAAGTCAGGAAAGGTGTGCATCAGGGTTGTATCCTTTCACCATACTAATTCAATCTGTATGCTGAACAAATAATCCAAGAAGCTGGACTGTATGAAGAAGAATAGGGCATCAGGGTTGGAGGAAGACTCATTAACAACCTACATTATGGAGATTGCACAACCTTGCTTGCTGAAAGTGAAGAGGACTTGAAACACTGATGAAGATCAACGACCACGTTCTTCACTATGGATTACACCTCAACATCAAGAAAACAAAAATCCTCACAACTGGGCCAATAAACAATGTCACGATAAATGGAGAAAAGATTGATGTTGTGAAGCATTTCCTTTTACTTGGATCCACAATCAACACCCACGGAAGCAGCAGTCAAGAAATCAAAAGATGCATTGTATTGGGCAAATCTGCCGCAAAAGACCTCTTTAAAGTGTTAAAAAGCAAAGATGTCACCTTGAAGACTAAGGTGCACCTGACCCAAGCCATGGTGTTTCCAATCGCCTCATATGTATGCGAAAGCTGTACGATGAATAAGGAAGACTGAATTGTGGTGTTGGTGAAGAATATTGAATATACCAGGGACTGCCAGAAGAACAAACAAGTCTGTCTTGGAAGAAATACAACCAGAATGCTCCTTAGAAGGAAGGATGGGGAGACTGCATCTCACATACTATGGACCTGTTGTCAGTCAGGATCAGTCTCTGGAGGAGGACATCATGCTTGGTAAAGTAGAGGGTCAGCAAAGAAGAAGAAGACCCTCAACAAGATGAACTGACACAGTGGCTGCAACAACGGGCTCAGGTATGACAATGATTATGAGGATGGCATAGGACCGGGCAATGTTTCCTTCTGTTGTACATAGGATCAGTGTGAGTCAAAACTGACTCGACAGCACCTAACAACAAGTGCAGGAATGTTCCTGTTAAACATCTGGGATGTGTCCCTTACATCTGAGATGTAGTAGGAACCTAAAGAATTAGTTAGCAATTGCCGCGAGGCAGTCCGCCATTGTTAAAATCATGGTAGATGTTAATTCATTCTGTATGTACAGAACCATTTCAAGTTGTTTGGTTATAATCTTAATACACAGTCCTGACAATTCAGGTACAGACTTCCACCACAGAATTAGGAACAGCATGCATTTTAGGTTGGTTTTATGTCTTTTTGGATTCATTTGGTATCTCAATTAAGAAAGTGGTATTTCCCTGCAAGGAAACAAACTTGTCAAGGGCAGGCCCTGACGAGGTGCGTCAGCTTCGGAAAAGCTCCCTTGCTTGAAGAAGCACATCTTTAGATTGTCGTCTGAGCAGCAGGACCTGGTTTCTGCCTTTTGCTGTCTTATCCTGTGGGGCGCAGTCCTCATTACAAGTTCGTGTTGACCTCTCCTCACATTTCAAACCTCGCGAGCTCTGTGCCAACTCTTGTCCTTCAGCGTTTCTGTAGCATTCGGCTCAGAAAATTCCCTTCTGTTTCTTGGCCTTCTCCTCCTTGGTCTCTGGACACCTCCTCCCCATCTGTGCTCGCTCTCCTTTCCCTTCCGTCCTGTCTTATCTGTTTGCTTTCATTAGACTTTGAGTCTTTGCATTCAAGGCGTGACACTGTAGGTGGGGACTGGAAGAGAACGCCCTCTTAACACTGCCTCCCCTTGAGTAACGTGGATTTATTATTTTTCTCTGTGATTTGTGGAACAGCCCATACAGTTGTATATTTTATATAGTCTTTGTTAGTTGCCATTGAGTCAGCCCCAAGTCATGGTGGCCCCATGAACAACAGAACAAAATGCTGCCATTCCTGAGCCATCTTCACCATCGTTGGTGTGCCGAAGCCCATCATTGTGGCAACTGTGTTTTGAGCACCTTCCAGCCTAGGGGGCTGATCTTCCACCACTATGTCAGATAGCGTTCTGCTGTGGTCCGTAGGGTTTTCGCTGGCTAAGTTTTGGAAGTAGATCACCACGCTTTCTTTGTCTTGGTCTGGGAGCTCTGCTGAAACCCGTCCACTACGGGTGACCCTGCTGATATTTGAAATACCATGGTGTAGCTTCCAGCATCACAGCAACATAAAATCACCACAGTATGACGAAGCGACAGACGGGGGTGGTGATATAGTCTGCTTGTATCTGAATACATGATTCTAGTCCTTCAGCTACTCTGCAGTTTTAACCTCTCTTTGTGTTCTCTGTCTTAATGTTTTATTGAAGTGTAACATAGATGCAGAAAAGTGCTTCATATCCTGAGTACACAGCTAGATGAATTTTCACCAGCTGAACTTGCTCATGTAGCCAGCACCCAGATCAAGAAACATGGTCAGCCCCCAGAAGTCCCCCTTCTGCCCCCTGCAGTCACTGCCCCTTCAAGGGGATCTACTACCCCAACTCCTAACAACTAGACTAGTTTTTGTAATCTGTGTGAATAGAATCACACAGTATGAATTCTTTTGTGTCTGGCTTTTTTTGGTCAACATTATGTCTGTGAAATTTATCCATGTGTAGACCAGAACGATGTGTGGTTGGAGGTTGTTCACGCTCAGGGCTGTGCGGAATTCCGTATTCCATGGTGTGACTATACGACCATTTATACATCATTGTACTGTTGGTGGCCATCTCCATAGCTTCCTGCTTTGGGTTATTATGAATAATCCTGCTATACATGTCGTCTGGTGAGCACATGTTTGCGTTTCTCTGGGGCGTGTACCTAGGAATGGGGTTGCTGGGTGGGGGACTATGCGTATGTGGGTCTGAATCTTTTGTGGGATTTATGAATCACAGATGCCTTCTCCCGTTATGTGGCTTGCCCTTTTTCACTCTCTTATTGGTGTCTTTTGATGAAAAGAGGTTCTTAATTTTAGTATATAGCCCCTTTTATCTTAGTTTTTTTTTTTTTTACTTTATGGTTAGACCGTGTCCTACTTAAGACACCTTTGTCTACTTCAAGGTCATGAAGCGGTCCTCCTATGTTTTCTTCTCAAAGCCTTCTTGTTTTACCTTTCACATTGAGATCTATAAACTATTTGGGATTGATTTTTGTGTGGTGGTGTGAGGTAAGTAGACAAGGTTCATTTTATAAAAATATAGACATCCGATTGGCCCAGTGTCATTTATTGAAAAGACTGTCCTGTCCCCGCCAGGCTGTAGTGTCACTATTTTGTTTTTTATTTGCTTATTGCTTGTGTACATAAGAACAGTTGAATTTTGTATATTCACCTTGTTTCCAGTGACCTTCCCAAAGTCACTCATTAATTTTAATAGTTTGATGATTCTTTTAGATTTTCTAGAAGCACAATCATGTCATCTGTGAATAATGACAGTTACATTTTTCCCGTTCCGATTCTGATGCCTTTTGCTTCTTTTCCTCGGGTTGTTGCCCTGGTTTGGACCCCCACTGCAGCAGAGACAGCAGGCCCCTGTGTCTCATTCCTGGCCTCTGGGGAGATGTTTTCATTATTTCATCATTAAGACTTGCTTGCTTAGGCTTTTTTGAAATCGATTATTTTTTATCATATTATGGAAGTTCCCTTCTAATCCCAGTTTGCTGAAAGTTTTTATCATGAATGGGTGTTGAATTTGACAAATGCTTTTTCTGCATGTATTAGGACGATCAAGTGATTGTCTTCTTCTTGGGTTAATGGGCTGATGAATCACATTGATTTCTGGTTGTTTAAGCCCTTTGCATTCCTGGAGTAAGCCCCACCTGGCCGTGCTATGTCACCCTTTATATATATTGCTGCATTTGACTTACCCACGTCTCGTTTAGGATTTTTGCACCTAAGGGTGGCAGTGGGGCTCTAAGTTTCCTTTCTGATAATGTCCTTGGCTGGTGTCCTGGATTGAATTGTGTCCCCTCAAAATATATGTCAGCTTGGCTAGGCCATGTTTCCCAGTATTGTGATTATCCACCATTTTGTCATCTGATGTGATTTTCCTATGTGTTCTAAATCCTATCTCTATTGTTGTTGATGAGATGGGATCGGCGGCAGTTATGTTGATGAGATCTACAAGATTAGATTGTGCCTTGAGCCAAACTCTTTTGAGATAGAGAAGCGAGCAGAGAGACATGGGGGCCTGATAGCACCAAGAAAGCAGTGCCAGGAGCAGAGCCAGTCTACTGGACCTGGAGTTCCTGCGTGGAGAAGCACCTAGACCAGAGAAAGATTGATGACAAGGACCTTCCTGCGGAGTGGACACAGAAAGTCTTCTCCTGGAGCTGACGCCCTGAATTTGGACTTGTAACCTATTAGACTGTGAGAGAATAAATTTCTCTTTGTTAAAGTCATCCACTTGGGTATTTCTGTTACAGGAGCACTAGACGATTAAGACAGCTGGGTTTGTTGTCAAGGTTGCAGTGGTCTCACTGAGAAGTTGAGAAGTCTGTCTACTTCCTTCCTCCCTCCCTCCCTCCCTCCCTCCCTCCCTCCCTCCCTCCCTCCCTCCCTCCCTCCCTCCCTCCCTCCCTCCCTCCCTCCACATCCCTCTCTTCCCCTCCTCTCCCCTCCCCTCCTTTCCTTTTTTCTGTTCTCTGGAAAAGTTCATATAACATTGGGGCTATTTTTGCCCTTAAAAGTTTGGAAGACTTCACTGGTGAAGCCATCTGGGCCTGGACTTTCTTTGTGGGAAGGTTTTTGGTAATGGTTCCCATTTCTTTATTAGATACCAGATTATTCTGATTTTCTAACTCTTCTCTCAGCTTCAGTAAATTGAATTTTTTGAGGAATTTGTCCGAATTTGTAAAATTATTGGCATATATTCGTCAATGGATCCTTTTATTTTCTTTGTGATATTTATAGATCACTCCAGAGAGTGACACCCTTTTCTTATTCCTGGTATTGGTCATTTGCCTTTTCTCCCTTTTTCTTTACCAGTTTTATTGGGATTTATCAATTTCTGTGATTTTTTAAAGACTCAACTTTTGCCTTGGCCTATTTCTCACCATTGCATATTTCCTCCTAATATATTTTATTATGAACATTTCCAAAGATACAGGAAAACTGAAAGAATTGTACCGTAAGCATTCATAGACCCACCACCTAGATCCTGCAGCTGTTAATATTTTGCAGTATTTCTTTCTTCAGTACGGATTCTGTGTATTTCCTATAAACGGAATGATACAATATGGGCCCTTTTGTGTCTAGCTTCTTTCATTCAGCGTCATGTTTTCAAGGCTCGTCGATATGGTAGCATGTATTATGTCAGGACTTTAGTCCCTTTTATGGATAGACCACATTTTGTTCATCCGTTCATCCGGTGGTAGGTAAATGGGTTGTTTCCGCTTCTTGGCTATCAGGAATAGTGCTGCTATCAACATTTGTGCACAGGTTTTTGTGTGGACAAGTTTTCAGTTCTGTTGGGTTAATACCTTTTTGCTATTTTTATTGATGTGTGAGTTTAAGTTTCATTTTAAGTAAGAGAATCTACTTGAATTGACCAAAACAGAAATATGGAAGTTATTATAAGAAAATAGCAAAGACTCATGAGACCCCAAGGAGTCCTGGTGGCACAGTAGTTAAGTGCTTGGCTGCTAACCGACAGGTCGGTGGTTCAAACCCACCCAGCGGCTCCCCGGGAGACAGACCGGGCGATCTGCTCCTGTAAAGATTACAGCCTAGGAAACTGTATGGGGCAGGTCTGCTCTGTCACGTGGGGTCGCTATGAGTCGGAACCACCTCAGTGACACCCAACAACAACAACAACTTGAAACTCCAGCGCAGGAGTTTAGCTGGGCCTCCTGAGAGGGCTGTAACCAGGGACTGGAATCCATTTGGTTTCTGTCTTTCTGTCTGTCTGTCCATCTCCATTCCAAAGCTTCTTTCTGTAACTAAGTCTGCCTGTCTGTCCGTCTGAATGCCCCTTTCTGTGCATCTGCTTCCCTCTCCTTGTTCTCTACAAGCTTGCTTTCCTCCACATGGCAGAGAAGGAAGCTGCTGCCTTGCAGAACTCATGTTTCACGGGCTCCTTCATAAGCAGCGAGTGAGTCTGTCCTCAGCAGAACTCAGCATCCTTGGGGCTCTCATTGCCTCTAGTGGCTGTGCAAAACACATGGCCACCCTATGTGTCACAGAGTAGAACTGCTCCATAGGGTCTTAACAGAAACAGATCACCAGGCCTCTCTTCCATGGTGCTGCTGGGTGGGTTCGAACTGACAACCTTTAGGTCAGTAGCCAAGAGCCAACTGTTTGCAATACCCAGGGACCTTGCATATCCTGGTAGCCTGCTTTTTTTGTTTGTTTGTTTTGCTTTTCATAAATTAGGAGGCTTTTTATAGCTCTTCTTTAAGATTTAAAATACCTTTTATCAGGTAATACAGAGCAGAATTCTAAAACCATCATGGTTTGATTTTGTTCGGTTAACACAGTCTTAATTTTGATAATTTGTTACATTCGTTGTGATTTATTTTTTAATTAATTATTATTATTTTTTTTTTTGGTAGCATGTAGACCAAAGCACTTACTGGTGTTTATCAATCCCTTTGGAGGAAAAGGACAAGGCAAGAGGATCTATGAGAAGAAGGTGGCTCCGTTATTTGCTTTAGCCTCCATCAACACTGAGGTAATCGGTAAGGTATAGCTTCTTTTTATATATATATATATGTATAATTTATTTTATTTTTGTTGTTATTGAGAATATACATTGAAGAACAGACACCAGTTCAACAGTTCCTACACGTACAATTCAGTGACATTGATCACACTCTTCGAGTTGTGCAGCCATTCTCACCCTCCTTTTTTGAGTTGTTCTTCCCCATTAGCATAAACTAAAAAAAAGAAACTGCCCTCTAAATTTCCTATCTAATCTTTCTAGTTACCATTGTCAGTTTTATTCCATATAGATAGATCTTAAAAGAGCACAATGCTCAAGGCAGACATTCTTTACTAGCTAAGCCAAACTATTGTTTGGTTTTAAGAAGAATTCAGGTCATATTTTTTGTTTAAGGTTTAAAGATTATGGTAGGGCAATAGTTTTGGGGATTTATCCAACCTCCATGGCTCTAAAAAGTCTGGAGTCCATAAGAATTTGAAATTCTTTGCTGCATTTTCCCCCTTTTGATTAGGATTTTACTATAGACATTCAGTAATGGTCGCTGGGCACCATCCAGTCCTTCTGGTCTCATGACAAAGGACGCAGTTGTTCATGGAGGCAATTAGCTACACATTCCTTTTCCTCCTCCTATTCCTGACTCTCCTTCTTCCTCTTTTGCTCCAGGTGAATGGAGACCAATTGCTGTACTTTGAATGGCCGCTTGCAAATTATAACTTCTTAAAATAATGTGTAGAAGTAAATTTGAGGTGATTCAAAGATAGTCACTAGGGGAGATTTTTATCTTATAAGATTGTTTTAAACAAAACAGAATGTATTTTTTTTCTTGCTTACAAGAATAGGAAGACTACAAAATAAACAATATAGTCTTTTCTAGCCAAAGGTAAATATTCTTAGCATATAAAGCAGTCAAGAAAACACGAAGAAGATAAAAGGTCAAAGGCCATGGACAGGAACTGAATCTCAGAAATAATTTCACCAGCAAGTGAAATTTAAAGAAACATAGTGTGATAACTGCTTTTTTGTGTGTGAAAATATACACAGCAAAGGATACACTGTTTCAATAAATTCTGCATGTGTGATTCAGTGACATTGTTTACATTTTTCAAGTTTTGAAACTGTTCTCGCTATCCATTTCAAATTTATCCCCCCACCATTAGCGTAAACTCACTGCCCCCTCAGCTTCTCATCTAACCTTTCGCTACGCTGTAGTCAGTATGATCACACATCAGTAAACCTTAGAGCACGATGGTCAAGGCAGACATACTTTACTAATTAGGTTAAACAATTGTTTGGTTCAGGGTCCCTGTTGGTGCACTGGTTAAGTGCTTGGCTGATAACCAAAAGGTTGGTGGTTCAAAACCACTAGCAGCTCTTCGGGAAAAAGATGCAGCCGTCTGCTTCTGTAAAGATTACAGCCTTGGAAACCCTATGGGGCAGTTCCGCTCTGTCCTGTGGGGTCACTATGAGTCAGGATTGACTTGACAGCTGGGTTTTTTTTTTGGTTGTTTGGTTCAAAGCTGACTTCTGGGAAAAGTTGTGGCTTGAGGTTTAAGGTTTAAAAATCATCTCAGGGCAGTAGTTTCAGGAGTTCATCCAGCCTCACTGGCACCGGAAAGTCTGGATTCCACTGAGAATTTGTAATTCTGTTTCAGTTTTTTTCCCCCTTTTGTTCAGGATTCTTCTACAGAATCTTGGATCAAAATGTCACTTATGCCACCCAGAGTTTTCAGTGCAAGTCCTCCTGCATCTGTTGCCGGAAGCTGTGGCAGAGGGCTGTCTTCCTCCCTTTCAGTGTCTTGATGGTTTTGTGTGACCTTCATTAAAGAGCTGCTGGACTGTGTGTGGCAAGGGCCTTAAAAATGAGAGGATTTGGGGCCAGCAGGCCATGTTTTTTAAATCTTTCCTGAGAATATAATGAGATATGCACAAAGTTAATGTACAGCAGTGGCTACTGCCACTTTTTTTAAATTAGCAAAAATTGGAAACAATTTAAATTCCCAAATAGGAGCCATAAAAATGAAGTTGGGGTGAATCTTAGGAACATTATATAGCTCTTGAAAGTGACCTTTAAAAAGAATTTTTATTGATACAAAAAATAGTTATGATGTAATATGGAGAAAACAAGTATACAAAATTATGTGTGCAGTATATTTTTATTAGCAGTAGTATTATATTTTTTAGAGACCAAAGTGTTAAAAAAAAAAAAAAAAACAAAGATGTCACTTTGAAGACTAAGGTGCGCCTGACCCAAGCCATGGTGTTTTCAGTCACCTCGTATGCATGCGAAAGCTGGACGATGAATAAGGAAGACTGAAGAAGAACTGATGCCTTTGAGTTGTGGTGTTGCTGAAGAATATTGAATCTACTGTGGACTGCCAGAAAAATGAACAAATCTGTCTTGGAAGAAGTACAGCCAGGATAGGATGCTCCTTAGAGGCAAGGATGGCGAGACTTTGTCTCACATACTTTGGACATGTGATCAGGAGGGACCAGTCCCTGGAGAAGGACATCATGCTTGGTAGAGTAGACAGTCAGTGAAAAAGAGGAAGACCTTCAACGAGATGGACACAGTGGCTGCAACAATGGGCTCAAGTATAACCATGATTGTGAGGATGGCGCAGGACTGGGCAGTGTTTCATTTTGTTGTACCTGGGGTCGCTATGAGTCCGGACTGACTCGATGGCACCTAACAACACAGCAACAACGTTATTATATTATTTTAGAGACCTGAGTTTATTAGTGGTTACCAGGGGCTGGGGACTCACTGTTGACCGGCACTGAGTTTCTGCTCAGCGTGGTGAAAACATTTGGGAATGGAATGGTGGTGATGGTTACATGAGATGGTGAATTGCACACTGAACTGTACGCTTAAAAATGGTTAAAATCACTTTTTTTTTTTTTAACTATGGGTATAGAGACTATGGACTAACATTTTCTTCGACTTTCTGATATATTCTAAGAATTTTATAACATTTTCCCCTACTTTTTGGTGTATTCTAAAATTTTCAAAATAACTTTTGTGATAAGAAAAAAAATTATAAAATCAAAAAAAAATGATCTTTTTCTAGCAAAATATTACTAAATGCCAGGGTTAAATGCCGAGAGTGTTAGACCTTACTCAGCAGAATATAACCTGAGAGGGGGGTGTTCCGTTGATGGCAGCTGGGTTCCATTCCCGTAAAGGGATTAGGGTAAGATCTGGGAAGGAATTTCTTACAGGAAATCCCCTGATGATGTTTTAGAACCTTATTTTTAAAGAGCTGTTTATTTGCTTTTTATTTTCACTAAGGATTCATAGATCTGAAAATAAGCTGTATGACGTGGTGTTACTTTTTCCACAGTGACTGAACGTGCTAATCATGCCAAAGAGAGTTTATACGAGATGAACATAGATAAATATGACGGGTGAGTAAACTTTCATCCTGACTAACAGATGGCGAAGGAGCCCTGGCAGCACAATGCTTAAGCGCTCGACTGCTAACTGAAAGGTCGGCTGCTAACCAAAAGGTCAGCGGCTTGAACCCACCCAGCAGCTCCACTGGAGAAAGACCGGGTGTCTGCTCCCATAAAGATCACACAGCCTAGAAAACCCTGTGGGACAGTTCGGCTCTGTCATACGTGGTTGCTATGGGTTGGAATCGACTTGATGGCACCTCCCTTTCCTTTATTTTATTTCATTTTACCCTAATTGTAAAAGTAGAACATGCTTGTTGTAGAAAGTATGAAAAAGGCAAAAATGTCCAGAGCCACACATTTTTCACTCCTTGGACATCACTGCTGTTGACCAGCTCTGTGTTCACAATACGTGTTTATATTGCTCTATATTTTTAGGAGTCCCTGAATGCTGCAAATGATCAATGTGCTCAGCTGATAGCCCAAAGGTTGTAGGTTCAAGTCCACCCAGGGGTGCCTCGGAAAAATGGCCTGGCAATCTAATGGCCACTGAAAACCCTGTGGAGCACAGTTCTCCGACATGCACTGGGTCGCCGTGAGTCAGAGTCGACTCGACAGCAGCCAGCAGCTGGTAGTGGTGACAGGAAATAGAAATAATGCTTGTTCTAAAGCTGAGGAGTTGCCACTTTGACAGTTTTGGACTCTGCTTTTTTATTATATTTTAAGAATTTTTCCTTGCCTTTAAAGGTTCCTTCCAAAGTGTTATTTCTAATGCCTGTGTCATGTTCTAGTATATGGGTATAGCGTAATTTATTCATCTGGCTGCTTGTTACTGGGTGCTTAGGATCTTCCCACTGTCTGCTCTTATAACAAAACAGCATTCTTTTCTTGAAAAATTGTACCATGGAGAAAATATATGTAACGAAACATACGCCATCTCAACAGTGTCTACATGTGCGATTCAGTGACGTTGGTGACATTCTTCACGTTGAACCACCGTGCTGGTAAAATCGCATTCTTGCGCACAGATCACCTCTGCAGACATCTTTGTTCTTTTTCAAGCTAAATTCCTGGAGATGGAATTACTCCGTCATGGGGGATTCACATTTTAAAATCTCTGCTGTGTGCTGCCATATTGCTGTCTAGAAAGATTCTGTTAATTTTCATTCTTTCTCGGAATACAGCATCCATTATCTTGCCAACGTATGTGGCATTACCACTTTGAATACTCTGCTAGTTGGACATATGAAAATGCTCGAGCTTTTAAAAAATGTGTTTATTGACTAATTGGATTTCCTCTTTGTATTAATTCTTATTTCCTGGGCCCTTTTTTTTTTTTTTTGTCCTGTTGGTCATAATCTCATTTGTTCTTGTATTCGATAAGTAACAGACAAGCCATACTTACTGTCATATTTTTTGCTGATTTTTTTCCTAGTTTGCTCATTGTGTTTTAATTTTGCTTGTGGTGTTTTTTCAGCCAGTAGAAGTTTTCAGATATATGTATTCAACTATATCCTTTCCTTTCTCAGCTTTTCCTTGTGCTTAGAAATTCATTCATCTTGAGTTTAGTGAAGTATTGCCCTGTAGTTTACTTGCTTTATAATTGCTTGACTTTTTGTTTTTAACTCTTCTGTTCCATCGGGGACTCTGTGAGCAACGTGTTATAAGCTACGATGTGAACATTTTTTTTTAAGTCATTATTCATTTCACAAACATTACCGAGTGTCTGCCGAGC
The DNA here is from genome assembly GCF_024166365.1 of Elephas maximus indicus. Taxonomy (NCBI): domain Eukaryota; kingdom Metazoa; phylum Chordata; class Mammalia; order Proboscidea; family Elephantidae; genus Elephas; species Elephas maximus. Next base: position 191,467,402 of record NC_064822.1, on the reverse strand, counting down.
CCAGGCACTGTGCTGGGTGCCAAGGGGGCTGTGGCTATGGTTGTTGTTGTTGTGTGCCTTCGAGTCGATTCTGACTCATAGCGACTTTATAGGACAGAGTAGAACCGCCCCTTAGAGTTTCCTCGGGTGCTGAGGTTAGAAAGGAAATAAAACCAGTCCCTACCCTCAGAATGCTGGTCGGAGGGCCGTTCCTTCCTTTGTCTCAAATGTCAGCGCAGTGCAGGTAGTATTCTTTCAATTACATCACCCCCGATCTTAATCTGAACAGCAGCCATGGCAGCAAATGACGTTATCTTCATCTGCAGCCGGTGAAGGAAGGAGCTGGGTCTTGGTTACCTACCAAGTCTCCTAACCAGTGAGTTGTGACGAAAACGCTCACCTCCAAACACAAGCCCTTTCCCTGGGGGCAGCTGGCTCCTGGCTCACTTGGCAAGTGACAGCCACCGTTTCTGCCAGCCCTTATTCAGAAAATGTGAGATGCTCCATACTTCTTTATAGCAAAAGACAACCCTGGACCCTGTCTTGTTTTTGAATCCGGTTGTCACGTCTCTTTACCAGACTCAGTTGCCGTCGAGTTGGCTCTGACCCTGGCGACTCCGTGTGTTTCAGAGAAGAACTGTGTTAAATAGGGTTTTCAGTGGCTGATTTTTTTGGATGTAGATTGCCAGGCCTTTCTTCCGAGGCACCTCTGGGTGGACTTGAGCTGCCAGCCTTTAGTTAGCAGCTGAGTGCACTAACCATGTGCACCACGTGTCTCTTCAGTCTCCTTGAGTGTGGAACGGCCACTCTGCCTCCTTCTGTGTATTGTGATGACAGTTGTGAGGCGCACTGGCCAGTCATTTTGTAGACTGTCCCTCCGGCTGGGCCGTCTGGTGCTTCCTCGTGACGGGAACCAGGCCAGGCCTGGGGCCACACTAACACGAAAGGCCTGTCGTGTTTTCTGCAGTGCATCTGCCAGAAGGCATGTGATGCCAGCTTGGCCCTTTGCTTGCTGTTTTGTATTTGTCTGCGCCTGCTATGGTGCCAGCTGCTGAGGGCAGGCTGTCTTCTAACCCAGCCCAGTGCCTGCCGCGCAGCCGTGAAAGGCGAGTGAGACCCTAGGGGCAGGGAAAGTACTTTGAAAGCCATGTGGCGATTAGCAACGAGCTGGGAAAGGTCGGGGCCCAGGCCGGGTGTTGGATGAGTGTGGTGGGCAGGAGGTGGTGAGGACTGAGCTGGACAGTGCAGAGGCTGCATGCAGAGAAGGGCGTTTCCAGAGACACTGGGGGTAGAACTGACAGACCTCCACGGCAGGATATTAGTGAAAATGGTGCTGAGGCTTCTGACCCAGGTGAGTGGGAGGGTGATGCTACTGCCTAAGCCAGGAGGCGGGTGTTGAGGCAGGTTTTGCAGGTGGTTGGTACAGAGGTTTAGAGCGTGCCAGCCAGGAGGTGTGGGGTCAGGGCAGCGCAAAGGCCTGACGCCCGCTCTGATGCCCCAGCCCCACCGTGCCATCTGGACGGACCACTTCACCCTTTGTGCCGAGGTTCCTTGTCCACGGGTGTGATCATGGCCGTCTCAGGGCTGAGGAGACGTGGGAATAAGTGATCATGGAGGCTGGGGTTCCCAGAGGGTGAATGCGCCCCCAGGGGACACCTGGCAGTGTGGAGAGTGGGCCTCAGCAGAGGGTCTTGGAAGAAGACGTGGATTTCTTTGGAAGATGTAGACTTAGGAGTCAGCGTTTGGGTGGCTGGGGGCCCGCAGTGGCAGAGGGGCTGCATTCTGGATTCTGTATGGCGCGGCGTTTGAGTGCTCTGATGAAAGAGCCGAGTGGGAAATAGGAGAGAAGGGTCGGAGGTCGCACCCGTGAGAGTGTGTGGTGGGAGCTGGGCGGGAGCCTCATGGAGGGAAGGAAGGACCAACGTGTCACCTGCTGTAGGGTGGCCCCGGTGATCATTTGAGATGTTTTAGAGGGTGCCTGCAGGGTGGGGTTCCTGTGACCTTGGTGCGGGTCATTTAGGGTAGAGGGTGCGGGTGAGCCAGATTCACATCTGTGGGTCGGGGACAGAGGCAAGGACGTGGGCATAGAGGAGAGGCCCTGTCTCTCTGACTTACTTCTTTGTTCACACTGGCTCTGAAGGGAAGGGCAGGCTCATAGGGCCGGGGAGGGCTGGCACCCGGAGAGAGGTGTGCTGTGGATGAGCCTGTGAGAGCGAGCAGTGTGGGCGTGCAAGGGCTCACTTATCCAGCCCCCGCCTCCGCGCAGCCGTGTGCCCCCAGCAGCCTGCACAGCCCGAGCCCCAGTATGTGTGTCAGAGTAGGACGGTGGGCCACCGGGTTCTCAGAGCCTCATTTTTTGGGAAGTAGACCTCCAGGCCTTTCTTCAAAGGCACCTATGGCTAGACTTGAACCTCCAGTCTTTAGGTTTGCACCACCCAGGGACTCCACCTTGTAAGTAAAACGGAATCAAAAGTCCTCTGTGCAGGGCTGCTGGGAGCATTGTCAGCGTGTAAATGACCGTGGGGCCTTCTCACTGGCGTGGAAGCTCTGAAAAGACGGGAGTGAGCGAGTGAGCCAGAGGGAGAAAGGTCACAGGGAGGTGGCCACCCAGCCGAGGCAGCAGAGGACAAGCAGCATAGCTAATGGTTGCTGCAGGCAATGGGACAGCGGGACACCGTTTGGGCTGCAGTGACGGGGGCAGAGCACTAGGAGGGAGGCTGGATGCCGAGTCAGCCTGATCATCACTTGGTGGGACACTGCTGACCCCAAGCGTGGGGTGAGGATGGAGTGTGTTGTCGCTGGAGCGTCTCGCTCATCTTCTCCGGGAGACTGCGCGGTTCTAACGCTGTGCTCCTCCACAGAATCGTCTGTGTCGGCGGGGACGGCACGTTCAGTGAGGTCCTGCATGGCCTGATAGGAAGGACGCAGCAGAATGCCGGCGTGGACCAGAACCACCCCCGCGCCGCCCTGGTCCCCAGCCCTCTCAGGATCGGCATCATCCCCGCGGGTACGGCCCTGTCATCCATCGGGAGTGTCCGTGCAGAAGCAGCCTCAGGGACCCCAGGCAGTGTGTTGCTCTCAGTGTAGTTACTGAGGGTCTCCTGCAGAGACCGCCGAGCCCACAGTCCCTGGGGTGCATGGTTAGCACTCCACTACAAGCCGAAAGGTTGGTGGTTCCAACCCACCAGGTTCCAACCCACAGGCCTGGCACTCTCCTTCCAAAGGGTCCCAGTCTTGAAAACGCTATGGAGCAGTTCTACTCTGCACACACGGGGTCCCTCCATGAGCTGACATCAACTCAACGGCAACTGTGCGGTGCCAACAGTGGGGAAATGCCAGTCTTGGTTTCTCCTTCAGGCCCATGCTTTTATGTAAGTTATGATTTCTTTCAACTATTGTATGCTGTTCTGAGAGATGGTTGGTGATCCACTAACCAGCCCTAGTACGTGTTGGCGAGCAGGATTGTTCCCACCCCACCTAACAACACCCCGGCCTACTTCACGCCCAGCCCTCAGCAGATGGCAGCATCACGCTGGGCACCACCCCTGCCATTTCCAGAAGTACCTGCTGGGGCAGGTGGCTTAGCCTTGGCCCTAACAATGGGCAGTGGGTTTACCTGACAGCCAGCCGTGTGTCCTTGCCAGAGAACTGGCTTGTCCAGCTTTGTGTATGTGCAGGGAGGCGTGGGGGAGCCCTGGTGCTGCAGTGGTTAAGAGCTTGGCTGCTGACCGAAGGTCGGCAGTTTGAGTCCACTGGGCCACTCCTTGGAAACCCTATCAGGCAGTTCTACTCTGTCCTATAGGTTCACTGTGAATCGGAATTGACTTGACGGCAACAGGTTTTAGGGAGGTGCGGGAGGGAGACTGGAACCACGCTGGTTGGCGTTGGTGTGTTTGACATCTTTCTAGGAAGCAGCTCATTCTTGGAAAACTCACGGGGTTAGCTGAGTGAAGGGTGCAGGCTTGTGCCTGGTTAGTCCAGGGCTTTGCAAACAACTCAGCTGGGCCAGGGCCTCCCCTCCATCCAGTGTGTAGTGGCTGGCTGCAGCCAAACGTTCCACACACAGCTTCCGTCCACACCACAAGCTTACCACTGACTTAACCACCCCATTGTGTGGCTTAAGAGTGGGCCCAAGGCCACAGGTCACCCAGAGCGATGGGTGGGGTGGGCTGCCCTGCCCTGCCCTGCCCTGCCCTGCCCTGCCCTGCCCTGCCTGAGGGGTGGCCCTTACCAGGGCTCTCTGCTCCTGAGCCCCTTTTAAATGCATCTGCTCTGCCCCGGTATCACAGTGGTTAAGTGCTCAGCTGCTGACTGAAAGGTGAGCTGTTCAAACCCACCAGCCGCTCCATGAACAGTCTGCTTCCATAAAGATTACGGCCTTGGAAACCCTATGGAGGCAGTTCTACTGTGCCCTACAGGGTCGCTATGACTCAGAGTTGACTCCATGGCAATGAATTTTTTTAGTTTGTTTGTTTCAGTCCCTCCCCCCGCCCCTAGTAACACGCAGTAACGTTGACTTTAGGGAGCCGCCCTTTACATTTAACCCGTTAATGCTCAGTCGTTGACCACGATGGTGCTAGGGTCGGTGATCTCTGGCATGGTGCGTCTTGGAGTTCTCAGCACAGAGACTCGCATCCAAGGGATTGTGTGAGCTTAATGGCTCATGGGTCTGTAACTATGATGATGGTTTTAATGCTGTATCGAAGGAAAATGGTTTATTTGAAACCCTTTCACTTGGCTTTTGGGGAAACAGGTACTTATAGAGAGAGGAGCTTTATTTCACGTCGATTGTAAAGAACACGCTGGGTGAGGTTCCCTTGAGCAGTGACAAGGATAGCCTGGCCGCACACTTTACTGTGAGAAAAACAAAAACACTCAACCCATCTGGTGACACTTGGGGGAGATGGTCCATAGAGAGAAGGCCCCCAGCACCACTTAAACAACAACGCTGTCGTAATTAGATCCAGTCAGTTACAGAGGCCCTGGTGCTGCAAACAGTTAAGCGCTCAACAACTAACCAAAAGGTTAGAGGTTCAAGTCCACCCAGAGGCGCCTCAGAAGACAGGCCTGGCGGCCTGTTTCCAAAAGATCGCAGCCACTGAAAACCCTGTGGAGCAGTTCTGCTCTGCACCCGCGGGATTGCCATGAATCAAGGCCATCTCGATGGCAGCTAACAACAATTATGGTTACTAAGATGTCCAGTCACACGTGTTCCCTGTGGGCCATGCAGTTTCCCTCCTCACCCCACCCCCAAGTTCATACAGGGCCAGATACATGGGTGGGGGATGGGGTGCTACTCTAAACGGGTCCCCTTGTTGGGGAGCAGAAGCGCTATCCACATGGCGGGCAGCTGGGGGTGCCCTGCGTCAGGAGGTGCTCTGACTGACTGACATCTGTCTGCCCCACAGACGGGAGCAGTGTGGAGTGGGGGTGCAATGGATCCCTGAGAGGCTCTGCTGAGGTGTGACGTCCCCTCCGCTGAGTTCAGCTGGGGCAAAGTCTGCCAGAAGCTCTTGGCTTCGAATAACGTTTTCTTTCATTTTCTGATGGCACAAAATTTGTGTCTTTGATTAAATAGGTCCGTAATTGTTGCTCGGGCATCTTACTGTCACGTGGAGTAATCAGGTAGCCGCTCTGGGAGATCATAATAGCAGCTCACCGAACTGGCCAGGGCCCGAGGTGCGGCGGAAGTTGGACATGGCCCTCTTTCCCTGCACATGGACCCCCCTCTGTGCAGCCGCAGTCACCTGTTGACAAGCCACCTCTCGAGCAGCTTCTAAAGGGCAAGACTTGGGCGTTGGGGTCAGCAAGGCTTCGTATTGTTGTGACCATAAATTTTGCGATGATAAAAGAATGATGTAGCAAGGTTGGACATACTTACCTTTCTCCCCCAGGACAGAACCCTGCTTGAAGTCTTTTCATAAGATTTCCGACTTTGCTTTCATGTCTGCTTAATCCAGAGTGACTGGGTTCTACAGGGCCCAGAAATAAAGAGCAGCTCTTGGGTTTATAGGACCTGGTGTTAGCACTCAGTTTTCAGCTGCCCTCACTTATAAAGATGTGGGGGCGGCAAATAGTGCCAAACCATGGTTTTTCTTAGATATCGTTAACTGCATTTCAATAATTAGTCACCTCTATATGATGCTGTCAAGCTGGCGACTCCATGTGCAATGGGACCGGACTGTTGTGTCCACAGGGATCTGTTTCACTGGCTGATTTTTGGAAGTAGGTCACCAAGCCTTTCTTCCTAGTCGACCTTAGTGTAGAAGCCCCATAGAAACCCGTTCAGCGTCCCAGCGACACACAAACCTGCGCTGACAGACGGGCGGCGGCTGTGCTTGGGGTGTTGACCAGGAATTGAACCGGGGTCTCCCACATGGAGGGCGAGAACTCTACCGCTGAACCACCAATGGCTGTACATACATACGTACATGTGCATACATGTTCATGTACATACGTGTTTATAAGGAACCCTCGTGGCACAGTGGTTAAAGCACTCAGCCCCTAAATGAAAGGTCTGCGCTTCAAACCTACCAACAGCTCCTCAGTAGAAAGACCTAATTTGCTCCCATGACGATCATAGCCTGGGAAACCCTATGGGGCAGCTCCGCTCTGTCACGTGGGGTCGCTATGAGTCAGGCTTGACAGCACCTAACAGCAACGTATGTATATGCACATGTATGTATATGTACGTAACAACATATACATATATAAACGTATGCTGTGTAGGCATGTATGTCTATACCTACACAACATGTATGTATACACGTGTATGGGTGTGTACATACATGACAACATATGTATATACATATATGTGTATATAGATACATAACAACGTATGTCTATATACATACATATATGTACACATACACACACGCACACATACATACTGAGAGTGGAGCCTCGGTGGCTCAGTGGTTAAGAGCCCGGCTGTTAACCGAAAGGTTGTCAGTTCAGGTCTACCAGCCACTTAGATAAATGTGTGTATTTATATAGGTCACCAAACAGAAGAGGCTGTCTATCCACTGAGATGAAGTAATGAAGCGTCTTCCATTAAGACCTAAAGCTTGACCAGGCTCTGTTACTCTGAGTTCATAAAGAGCATTTGCAGCCCCACATTGTCTGTTTGGGACCATGAACTTGGAGGCTTCATCAGTGTCCCCCATGAGGGAGACCTGCAGATGAGGGCGGCGTGTTCCGTGCTCTTCCCTGGTGGACCTTGTTGTTGTCGCTAGGTGCCATCGAGTCAGTTCCGACACATAGCGACACTCTGTACGACAGTACGGGACACTGCCCGGTCCTCACAATCGTTGTTCTACTTGAGCCTGTTGTTGCAGCCGCCGTGTCAGTCCATCTCTTGAGGGTCTTCTTCTCAGTCAGTCCATCTCCTTGAGGGTCTTCCTCTCGGTCTATGAGAACTTGGACCTTAGTCTATGCGGCTTATGTGTGTAGCAATATCAGGCAACTCCAGAGGTTGTCACACAGTTTGTTCTTGGGAAATCTAGCCTAGTGCTGCTGGACTGCTGAGCAGGTCACCCAGGGCCGATTAATAACTCAGATTCCTGAGCCCATTCCAGCCCTCTTGAGTCTGAATGTGTAGGGTTGGGGACCCAGGGCCTCTCTGTGACACTTGGGGTGGGGACCCCAGGCCTCTCTGTGCCCACTCAGATTGGGGACCCCGGGCCTCTCTGTGCCCACTTGGGGCTGGGACCAGTGACCTCCACGATGACCCAGCTGAAACCAAGACAAGACGAGGTGGCCCAGTCCAGTGCAGTCACATCACAGCCGTCCAGGCAGGAGCTCAGTGCTGCTCTGAGTGGTTTGTGGGCTAGTGACTCATACCCTCCTCCCCCAGCACTTTGAGGTCACCCCATGGCCACCCCTACCTTACAGATGAGGGAGTGGCCATGAGGAGGCAAAGTCTCGACCAGGTGTGTGCACTCGGTGGCCAGGTGTGTGCGCTTGGTGGCCAGGTGCGTGTGCTTGGCGACCAGGTGTGTGTGCTTGGAGGCCAGGTATGTGTGCCCGGCGGCCAGGTGTGTGTGCACAGTGGTCAGTGAGGCTCAGGGTGGGATCCGCCTGTCCTTCCACACTGTGTCAGGTGGCGGGGGCAGCTGCAGACTGGGCTGGGCCCCGTCCCTGGCCTCTTACTGCACAGGTGCAGAAACAAGATGACGTTGCAGTGAAGCACGGTGCTATTGCTTTAAGTCTTGTCTCAGTATGAACACGTGCTGTTTTTTCTGTGACCTTCTCATGTCCCCCTTGCTTGACGTACACTTTCCTCCTGGTGAGGACTCTGTGTCTGCTTTCGCTCTTGTGATCTGGGCCATGAAGCAAACACTGTTGTCCAGGGGCCACTGAAGACACCTGTGTGGAAGAACTGGGAGAGGGGCCATCAATGTCACCTGTGTGAGGAGCTGGGGAGGGGCCATGACATCACCTGTGTGAGGAGCTGGGGAGGGGCCACGAGGTCACCTGTGTGATAGCTGGGTGAGGAATCACCTGTGTAAACAGACCACAGAGGTCACCTGTGTAGACGGACCATAGACATCACCTCTCCGGGCAGAGCACAGGAAGGTGGGGAGCCCGAGATGGCAGACACGGGAGCCCCGTGTTCTAAGATGCAGCTCAGGAGCAGTCTCAATGCCCGCAGAGGCGTGTGGTCCTATAAGTACCTCGTTGATATCGTTACAAGTTCAGTCTCGTATTTGTCATGAGTCAGTCTCCGTATTTGCACTTTGTAGACACAGGACACGTCCTGCTTATTCCTCTTATTTACTCCAGGACGTGGAAGGAAAGGCAGAGCATACTGCAGGCTGGGTTGATAATTAGGATGTGTTAAGGACCTCGCTTTGCCTTTGTAGGGTCCACAGACTGTGTGTGCTACTCGACGGTCGGGACCAACGATGCGGAGACATCAGCCCTGCACATCGTCATCGGTAGGCACCTGTCTCACGTTCTCGGCAGACCTTTGCTGGCTGCGATGGATGCCAGAGCAGCCCGATTCCTTGCTGCCCATCCTGCCCAGCTGCCCCTTGGCAAGGTCTCCTCCAAGGTCTTTCCTGGGCTGACCCCTCTTCCCAACTTCAGCTCCCCCGGCCAAGATTCTGTCCAGTCCTATTTCCCACAGCTGTCAGAGGAAGCTTTAACAGTGTAAACCCCCTCACACACACCCCCGACCGGTACACTGCTAGCCACAGGGGCCAGGGTCCACGGCACACCTCTCCGCCCAGCACCCTGTGGGCCAGGGTCCACAGCACACCTCTTCCCGGCAGCCTATGGATCAGGGTCTGAAGCACACCTTTCCCAGCACCCTGTGGGCCAGAGTCCACAGCACACCTCTTCCCAGCAGCCTGTGGGCCAGGGACTGAAACACACCTCTTCCCAGCACCCTGTGGGTCAGGGTCCACAGCACACCTCTTTCCAGCACCCTGTGGGCCAGGGTCTGTAGCACACCTCTGCCCAGCACCCTACAGGACAGGGTCTGTAGCACACCTCTGCCCAGCACCCTGTGGGCCTGGGTCTGCAGCACACCTCTGCCTAGCACCCTAGTGGCTGCAGGCACCAGGGTCCATGGCACGTCCCCGACCAACACACCGGAGGCCACAGGGGCTGGAGCCCACTGTTCCTTCTGGCCTCTCATGTCCTCAGACAGGTCTCGGTGCTCTGTGCTGCCCCTTCCCTCCCTTCTTCTGCATGGGCACACTGCTAAATCGTTTGGGGGGTCTCAGCTGAAATGTCACCTTGTTGGATGCCACCCCGTTTTGCCCCTGCACCCTCTGTCCCATTCTCATCCTGCGATACCTTCTTCATGGAATCTGTCACTGTCTGAAACTGTTTTACCCATTTTGCATTTGTCTTCGCCCTCACTGCCCCCAGCACGCACACGCTGGCCGAGGGCAGCACGCCAGTCACCGGCCGACTCCCGACAGGCCCGGCAGAGCAGACTCAATTCATGTCTGCAGACGGATGAGTGCAGGAGTGAACTGGCAGCTGCTGCAGTCGACCAGCTGTCCACACACTGAGCCTGCTCTCAGCTCTTTGCAGAGAGCTTGGAAGATTTGCAGAGCTGTTTAGCCCTCTGTCAACAGTCTCACACAAAGGGCCTGCTTTGAGCCCTGGACGCAAGGGGGAGCGGTGGCTCCCTGAAGCCTCTCCCATCTCACTGAGGCGCCCGTTTGGCAAGGGCTGTGCTTCTAGCTTCCTTTCCTGCCCCTGCCCCGATAAGTATTACTCCGCACACTAGAAGTAACATAAATATTATATTTAAAAATAATACCTTCCTTATTTTGTATTTTAAAATGCCATGTGCCTTCCTTAGTCAGTGGCAGGCAGCAGTCCTCGTGGTGACAACGGACAGTTTTGTTCTCACTTTCCCAAGCCCGTCTTTGCCATCAGGGAGATTTCGTCATTGAAAAGCAGACCCAGTACCACAGTGCCCCGAGAGAAGTGGGCCACTACACTGAATACATTCTGTTCATTTTACGTTTTATTTAATTAACTCCTCTGTTTGCAGAGGAGCCCCTGGGTGGTGCAAAGGGTTAAGCACTTGGCTGCTAACCAAAAGTTTCAAAGTTCAAGCCCCCCCAGAGGCACCTCGGAAGAAAGACCTGGCAATCCACTTCTGAAAAACCAGCCATTAAAAGCCCTACGGAGCGCAGTTCTCACTGACACACGTGGGGTCGCCAGGAGTCACAGTCGACTCGACGGCAACAAGTCGGTTCTGTTTGGGAAGTCCCGTCGAAGGCGACAGGGCGGCCGCAGTCTGATGGGAAGGGTGCGGCCTGGGGTCGATGTGCCAGCTCACGGTGGGCACCCCTCCCCGCAGGAGACTCGCTGTCCATGGACGTGTCTGCCGTACACCACAACAGCACGCTGCTGCGCTACTCCGTGTCCCTGCTGGGCTACGGCTTCTACGGGGACATCATAAAGGACAGCGAGAAGAAGCGGTGGATGGGCCTCGTCAGATACGACTTCTCAGGTAACTCCCAGCCGTCCACGCAGCTGCAGACCTGCCACGTGCTGGTGGCAGACCGGGTGCCTTTACCTTTACCCACCTCACGTGATGTAACCTACAAAACCACTGTCCCTGGTTTACAGCTAGGAACCCGAGCGCCTGGTCTTCCTGTGTCCAGAGAGCGGTGACAGTGGGTCTGAGCCTGTGTCCAGAGAGCGGTGACGATGGGCCAGAGCCCGTATCTAGGGAGCGGTGATGTCAGGTCTGAGCCTGTGTCCAGAGAGCGGTGACAATGGGCCAGAGCCCATATCTAGAGAGCAGTGACATCAGGTCTGAGCCTGTATCCAGAGAGCGGTGACCTCGGGTCTGAGCCTGTGTCCAGAGAGCGGTGACCTCGGGTCTGAGCCTGTGTCCAGAGAGCGGTGACCTTGGGTCTGAGCCTGTGTCCAGAGAGCGGTGTGTATCTGAGCCTGGACTCTGGGGTCCATGTTCCATGCCCCGGATCCAGACTAGGTAAATTTGATAGAAAACATTGAGTTCTCTGTTGGAGGTCATAGACTGATTGAGATCCAGAGAGATCCCAGCGTCCATTTTCACGTCCATAAGGTGGGTCACAGCCAGCTGTCCTGGACTGTGGAAGTGGAAGTTTTGATAGAAAAAAATAAAGCAGTAAGCATAGTAAGGACATGCTTATGGGTTGAGCGTATTCATCAAAATAGCAGGAGCGGTCACTGTTGAGAAGTTCAGACTTAGACATCTGCCCGTAGCCAACTGCACTGCTGTTCAAGCACAAGCTGCCTTGTTGGCTTTATAGATCAGCTAGCCATCATTCCTTCGCTCAGCCACTCATGTGTTCATTCATGTATCTGTGGAGAACCTGCTGTGTACCTGCCCTGGTTCCCTGTGGGCAGAGTGGGCAGGAAGCCCTGCTGGCCTGGTGCTTACGCCCCAGCGGTAGGCAGATGAGTGTCGGCCCACTTGTCACCACTATGGGGACGGTACCTGATGGGTGGGGCCTGGGCACCAGGCGGAGGATGGAAGGTCTTGGAATATTGGGGGTCAGATCAGGGCGGGCCTGATGGCAGAGGGCCTTTCTCTCCCTCCCCTGTCTCTGGGACGGCCCAGATGTCTTAGACCATGGAGGCCGCCCATGCAGTGCTTGGGGCCAGTGGCATTGTGCACAGACATGGTGGCCATTGAGGGCACTGCAGCCCCAGCCTCAGAAGTGGCGGGGTCACAGCTTGGTCCCCAGTGTGGCCCCAGGCCCTCAGGCGCCCCCCCTCGTGCCTCCGCCCACTTTCTGTGTCCAACTTGGCTGCTTTCTCAGAACAGTTGGTCAGATTCCCAGCAAACATGTTGGGGTCAGTGTGCCCCTGGGACGACTTTGCCTTAGCCGTGTGGGGGCACACAGGCGTGACATCCTGGTGGCACAGTGCACAGTCCACCACAGCTGGCCGGGGGGCCGTCTGCAGCCTTCCAGATGGTACTGGACTGCTGACCTGAGTCCTTCTAGATGCTCCACGGGTCACGGATGGCCTTGGCCAGGCCAAGCACAGCGGACGCTGGGGACTTTGCTGACAGTCTGGAAGGGGCAGAGATGATGTCTTCTTCAGAGTAGGGAGGCGTGGGGGTCCTCGCTGGACACCAGCACCTGTCTGCAGGCAGAGGCCAGTGAAGGTTCCTGGAGGCAAAGACGTCCACTTGAAAGCAGCCTGGGACAAGGTCCCCAGCATGGCTGGGTCTCTCTCTGCTTCTGCCAATGGGTCTCAGGACGTGGGGGCCCGAGTCTCCAAGCCCACATGGATACCGTGCCTTCTGAAAACAGGAAGCTGGGGTGTTTGTCCTTCAGCCCCTCGGTGTTCTGTAGACAGATTCACGGTGTTTCTGAAGGTGGTGGTCACGGTGTCATAACCACTTACTGACCCTGTGGACGTTTTTATCCACCACGCCCTGTCCCCAGGTTTAAAGACCTTTCTGTCCCATCACTACTATGAAGGAATGGTCTCTTTCCTCCCAGCCCAGCACACCGTGGGCTCTCCGAGGGACAGGAAACCCTGCCGGGCAGGGTAAGCACTTTTCCTACTTGTTTCTATGGCAGGTGACGTGGCTTAAAGCAGGGCTGGGTGGTGTTTCTGTTACAAGGGTGAGCACAGGAAGTGTCTTCTGAATGTGGGCACCTCAGGTGTGTGCAGGGCCCCACGAGTCACAGAGAGTCTCACCCCAGCCCTGCACTGTGGGCAGGACAGCATGGTCCCCGTCCACGGGTAAGGACACGACGGAGGCAATGGGAGGCCAGGCCATACTTCTCCCACTGGGTGAGGGCTCCATCCACACATCTGCTCCTGGGGGACGGTCTTTTGCACACTTTTGGGGTCTGATGGACAGGAACGCATGTGAGAGATGAGGAAAGACAAACTCTCCCTGTTCACCATGACTCACAGATACCACGTGGGGCAGGACTGGGTGGAGCCTGGGTTTTTGGTGGGAAATGCATGTGGAGCCTTCTGGCCTCACCCCCACCTGGGAGCCATTCCTGTGCCATGTGAACCCCACGCCCAGTCAGACAAATCAGCAGGATTGCTGGTGGGCCCCTGAATGCAGGCCAGAGGTAGCTGCCTAGGGAGGAGGGCACAAAGGGGAACCAGCGGGCCCCCGTCCCAGGTGAGGGGGAGGCCCTGGCCCACCACCAGGCCAGCAGTCCAGCTGCAGGCGCCCCAGGTCCCCAGGAGTACCTCCGACCACTGGGTGAGCAGCCGTGCGAGCAGTTGAAGGTCGGGGGTCGGGGGTCGGGGCAGGCAGTGGGCTCTCCCTGCCCAGCAAGCCCTTCCACAGAAGCCCTTTCACCAGCCGAGGCCACCACCCAGGAACCGGCACAATACCACCCAAGGGCATGGGCTGTCCACCGCAGACCGTGAAGAGTCAGCCCCAGCTGCAGACGTCATGTGCACAGACACAGCCGTTCTCTAGTGAATCCCCCCTCGCCCCCTAATACATGTGGTAACGTGATTAGCTTAAAGGAGAACCTTAGCTCAATTTTATAACCAGTTGTCCCGAGGCCGTGGCGTCACATTGGCAACAGCGAAGCCTCTCTCTGATAATCCTGCTCTGCAGAGTAGAGTGGATCAAACCCCGCAAACCTGCCCTTTAAATCATTCAGGGAGCCCTGGCTGTGCAGTGGTTAAGCACTGGGCTGCTAACCGAAAGGTCAGTGGTTCGAGCCCACCAGCTGCTCCTCAAGAGAAAGACGTGGCAGTATGCGTCCATAAAGATTTACAGCCTTGGAAACCCTGTGGGGCAATTCTCCTTTGTCCTATAGGGTCACCATGAATCAGAATCGACTCCAAAGCACAGGTTTAGTTTTTATAGGTTTAAGTCATTCCGACTTAGGACCTCCTTCCCCCGAGCCCCTTCCTTCCTTCCTTCCTTTCAGTGGAGGGTTTGAGGCCGTACAGTCAGAATACTGAGAGGCAGTTGCCATGAGTCTGGTTATTGATGGGCCACTTTGCAGGGCCAGTGCTTGTCCTTTCTGACACCGTGTGAGCCCGGTGGTACCTGAGACCAAAAGATATTCTAGGCCAGTGGACCAGGCAGTGTTTCGTTCTGTTGTACACAGGGTCACTGTGAGTCGGAACCAACTCAGCAGCACCTAACAACCACAGTGGCAGTGTCCTAAGCTGGCTCTTCAGCGTTTGTTATCTGAAAGTAAATGAACTCTTACCCACCTGGAGTCCCCCGGTGGACTCTGCACTTTAGCCGTTGATCCCAGCTGGCGCTGTGCCGACTCCAGGCCTGGGTGCAAAGGGCCGTGTAGAGGGTGGAGCGTGTGCTGTGGTTTTTGCTGTTCACGATGTTTGTACATCTTAGAGGAGTGGGGGCAACAGGTAAGCACTCAGCTGCTAACCCAAAGGTTGGTGGTTCAAACCCACCTGGCAGCGCTGTGGAAGAGAGGCCTGGCAACCTGCTTCCGTAAAGATCACACCCTAGAAAACCCTACAGGGCAGTTCTGCTCTGCCACGTGGTGTCGCGATGAGTCGGACTCGACTCGACAGCACCCAACAACAGCAATAAATTTTAGAGACGAACACGTCGATGAGTAATTTTTTAAAAGTAGATCTACTTTTGAAAATTCAAATTAGTATGTACAAGAAATATATCCAGTGAAGCCTTTGAAATGGAGCCGTTTATTACATGAAAAGAGCCGGGATATTTTTCTGTGTGCCAGAGACAGGTATTTCACTGTTACATACAGGTGTTAAAGAAAAGCTCGTTGTTCTTGTCTTTCAGATGCTTTGTTTGCAGGCAGAGCAAGCAGCAGCTCGAAGAAGAGCAGAAAAAATCACTGTATGGCTTAGAAAACACTGGTAATTTCTATCCGACAGTCTCCAGGCTATAATCATGTGTTCTAGAATTTTTTTTAACTTTCTGCCGTCGCTCAGCACACTGGCTTGTCTCCCTGAGGTCTTGTCTTTTTCATTTTTCTGTGTCTCCTTGCATATCGGTTTTCTCTTTGGCTTCAGGCAGCAGCAAATTGCTGTCGTTGACCAGACCTTTGGGGACAATAGATTTTGTAGAAACTTCCACATACGCCATCTTCCTCTGAGTCGCTGTTGTAACACCAAGCCAGGGCCCCTGTTTCCTTATCCTCTAGAATAGGACCATAAACTTTTCCCGTTAAGGTCCAGGTAGTCTGTGTTTTAGACTTGTGGGTTATGTGGTCTCTGCCGCGGCCGCTCCACTCTGCCACTGTGGAGTGAAAGCAGCCACAGAAAATACGTCAGGGAGAGGACCAGGCTACATACCAAGAAAACTATATTTCTAGACACTGAAAGTTGAATTGCACGTAATTTGTACATGGCACAAAGTATTCTTTTGACTTTTTCCAACGATTTAAACATGTGAAATTGTTTCTCAGCTCATAAAAAAAAAAAAGGCCACACAAAATCAGGTGACTGGCCAGGTTTGGTCTGTGGGCCATAGTTTGCCAACTCCTGTTCCAAGCCGTTGTCCATAAGGCCATTGTGCCTTTGCAGGGAGCAAGCCCTTGGGCACAGCAGTCAGGTCAGCTTCCTGGGCAGGTGGGCAGTCTTCAGGTGGGTGCTGTTGGTGTTGATGATGAGGAGTCCGTAGCATGAACTCCTAATGGTGTGGTCCAGTGACCCCTGAGGTGCCCAGACCAGAGCGGGGCTCAGAGGTGATTTGATCCCAGCTCCTGTCAGGATGAGAACACTGATCCTGCACCCATGTCCTGCATCATGTGACGTCTGCCCTGCTCTTTCTGCTTCAGAGGAGGTGGAGGAGTGGAAGGTGGTCTGTGGGAAGTTTTTGGCCATCAACGCCACCAACATGTCCTGCGCCTGTCCCCGGAGCCCCAGAGGCCTCTCCCCGGCTGCCCACTTGGGGGATGGGTCTTCCGACCTCATCCTCATCCGGAAGTGCTCCAGGTTCAATTTCCTGAGATTCCTGGTCAGGCACACCAACCAGTACGACCAGGTGAGTGGAGGTGGCTTTTCTGTGTGACCTGTGGCGTCAAGCGATCACATTGAGGTAATGTGATTTACAGAGGGCGTTGTCCTTAGCTGCCGAGAGCTGACCCTGCTGAAGCCTCTCCACCACGGGCACCCCTGCTAGTGTTTGATGTACCGGCGGCACAGTTTCCAGCATCACAAACCGACAGACCAGTGGCGGTTATGGAGAGTAGAAATCCATTATTTAATTCAAAGGAAGGAAAAACAGATTTTGTTTGTTTGTTTGTTTGCTTTTCACTGATTTCTAAACTCTTAGTGACAGTTGCTCCTTGTAGAATGTCACATAAAAATATAGACCTTCCATGGCAGAAGCAGCGAGGCCTGAGGGTTCACATGCATCTTCCCACCTGGTGTTTCCCTTCCTGCTTAAAAGCTGAACGAAGAGAGCGGTGAAGTGCCACACTGCTCTGGCAGGCTGCTGGCAGTACACTCCTTAGGCTCCCAGATGTGGGCTCCGCTCAGGCCCTTCCAGCTTCCAGCGAGCCGTTCCATCGTCACCGACATCATGGACATCGTTGCATCTGTGATGTCAACAGAACTGAGACTTTGGTGACAGTCTCTATTTTTTGTAAAAATTTTTATTTAAGTTCTAGGCCAACACAGCTTTAATATGACATCTTAAATAACCATTGCCATTGAGTCGATTCTGACTCACAGCAACTCTGGAAGACAGAGTAGAACTGCTCCATAGGGTTTCCAAGGAGCGGTTGGCGGATTCGAACTGCCAACCTTTTGGTTAGCAGCCGAGCTCTTAACCACTGCACCACCAGGGCTCCTCATCTTAAATAGTGCTTGCTGAAACGATAATAGAAAATTCTACAAATCGCTACTAATTAAGTACAGAATTCCTTAAAAAGTGTGAGTCTCTTTGACTGGTCCTGGGAAGGCAGGTGTCACTGTCTCTAAGTAATGAGTCAGAGGTATTGACCCAGTGGGGGTGTCCCCTGAGAAGGGCACTGTGTGCAGCCAAAGGAAAAGGCTCGCTGGTCCACCCCCGGCTGAGACCTGAGAGGCTTGTCTTGGGACTTTCCACGTCCCCAGCCCAGTGACTTCAGGAGTGACATTGTCCCTCTCACCCTCTCTCGGTAGTTTGACTTCACGTTTGTGGAAGTTTATCGTGTTAAGAAGTTCCAGTTCACATCGAAGCACCTGGAGGACGAGGACAGCGACCTCAGGGAGGGCAGCAAGAAGCGGTTTGGGCAACTCTGCAGGGACCACCCCGCGTGCTGCTGCACCGCCTCCAACAGCTCCTGGAACTGTGACGGGGAGGTTCTGAGCAACTCTGCCATCGAGGTCAGGTGAGCACAGGCAGGTGGCCAGGTGAGCATAGTGTCCCTCCAGCCAGGTGAGTGCAGGCAGGTGGTCAGGTGAGCACAGGCAGTACCTGTGGTCAGATGAGTGCAGGTCTGCTCTCACACCAGGTGAGCACAGATGGACCCTCAGGCCAGGTGAGCACAGGTGGGCCCCCAGGACAGGTGAGGGCAACTGGGTGGTCAGGTGAGTGCTGGTGGGTGGTCAGGTGACCACAGGCAGGTGGACAGGTGAGTGCAGGTGGGTGGTCAGGTAAGTGAAGGCAGGTGGTCAGGTGAGCACAGGCAGTACCTGTGGTCAGATGAGTCCAGGCCTGCCCTCACACCAGGTGAGCACAGGTGGATCCTCAGGCCAGGTTTGCACAGATGTGCCCCCAGGTCAGGTGAACCAGTTGAGCCCTCAGGCCAGTTAAGGGCAGGCGGGTGGTCAGGTGAACACAGTATCCCTCCAGTCAGGTGAGCACAGACAGATGGTCAGGTGAGTGCAGGCAGGTGGTCAGGTGAACACAGGTGGGTGGTCAGGTGAGCACAGTATTCCTCTGGCCAGGTGAGTGCAGGCAGGTAGGTGAGTGTAGGCGGGTAGTCAGGTAAGTGCAGGTAGGTGGTCAGGTGAGCTCAGGCAGACCCTTGGGCCAAGTGAGCCAGTTGGGCCCTCAGGCCAGGTGAGGGCAGGCAGGCCCTCCGGTCACCTGCCTGCATCCACTGAGCCAGCTGAGTCACTATGTGTCCCCACGGACGTGTGCCACAGGAGAGCAAGGCACCAAGTGCTCCCGGAGCTGTGGTGACGCCTGCGTCTTACAGTCTAGAACACAGACGCTAACAGTGCACTGTAAATGGGCTTTTTTGTTTCCGTTATGAAATCTGGGGTGAGATAGCATTATCTTAGTTTTGGGAAGACTCTAGGGTGTCTAGCCAGGCTGCATTCTGTTTTGCAGGTAGTTGTCATGGGTTTGTTTTTAATTGTGGTAAATCCATAGGTAACAAAACACTTGCCATTTCCACACTCCTCGCATGTGAAGTTCACTGTCAGAGGCTGTTGACTCCTCTCCCATGTGTTCCTTTGTCCCCACCGCCCACCCCCGGCGCTCCACCCTGGCACTGGCACTGGTCTCTGGCCTGGCATTCTCATTCGTCTTCTAGCTAAAGAACAAAAGAGAACCACCTTCAGGACATTTTCTAAGTCCTGGGCTTGCTGTATCCAGCCGGACAAGGTCCCAGCCCTCAAGGAGCCCCCGTCCCAGCATAGACCACAGCCTGGCCACAGGGACGTGGCGGGGCATGGGGTAGAAGAAGGTGAGGAAGAGCAGGGGAAGGAAGCCGGGTTCCTAGAGGCACGTGGCCAAGGAAGATAGGGAGTTGGTGTGGCCTGCAAGCGTGCCCAGGGAGTTTGGAGCCGTGAGGCTGGTTAGATTGGCCCAGGGAGAACCAGAGGGGCTGGAGCCTGGAGGCCCCACCTGCCACCTTGCCCCCTTGTGCCCAGGTAGAGAAGCCCAGAGGACACTTGTGTGGAACCTGGGGACACTGAGAGGCCCGAGCACCCAGCACACCCAGGCCTGGCCCTGCTGGAGTCTGCCATGCCTGCTCCCTGATCTGCCTGGCCAAGTGGGGAAATGATGACCTTCCCAAACTCCTAGGGGCCCATTGTGTTTCGTTCTGGAAATCTGTAATGGGGTGAATTATATTACATAACCAGATGAAACAGGCACACAAAGAAAGGTCGTTTCTTCTTTGGTTTTTTTTTTTTATATGGGATCGAAAGTTAATGATTTGAAAAGACACAATAAACTCGAAGTTGTTTACAAAAAAGGGTGTTAAACTGGGTGTGGGTGAGAAACTCGTATGAGGCCGGAGGACACTGTAGAAGTCTAGAGGGTTCTGTACAGCTCACTTTGCACCTGGCTCAAGCTATGAGTCGGAATCGACTCAATGGCACTAGGTTCTAAGGTCTTGGTCTGCTTTACCGAAACCAAACCTGGCACTCGCTGACCATGCGTTGGGGGTCCAGATTACATGAGAAGGATGGCGAGGGGGCCCACCAGTGCCCCGCTCCCCCAACACTGGACAGTGGGGAACGCGTGTACCCTGATGTTGAAGCGGAAGTATCTAAGGTCGTGGGCGTGCCACTGTCTGATGGCGCCCCACTTTCGATGTGACGTCCAGTCGTGGCCCAGGTGCAGGGTCGAGACGCTCTGCCACCAGCGCCCACACAAGCTGATGGAGTGGGGCTCTCAGACCTCGAGGTCGTGTGTCTGATGCTCCTGGATGGGCCACCACCATCTGGGCTGTTGCTGCTTTGGTCAGGACCCGGTTAGCAGGGAGCGATTGCCCGCCCCACTCAGGAGGATTACAGAAAACCCACTGAGACCGTTGTACACTCAGGACTCGGCTCTGTTGACTCATCTTACAAGGAAATGGGTAACATTTGATGACGGCTTACATTTGTACTAAAGAAATAGGAGACGTTAAAAATTCGGAGAGGCATTCTTTTAAGAAATACAGCTCACATGTTTTGAACAGTGAATGATGTCATTATAGGATTCGTATTACTCACAGATTTCTGAGTCGTCATCGATATCATTCGGTGTAATGAAAGGTGCTCTCGTGTGTGGGGCAGGCCCCGCAGGCAGGGACCCAGGAGCCCACTCAGATCACCCGAGCCAAGTCTTCGTCCCGGAGCTTGCTGTTGTAGAAGGCACGGTCCCCTGCAGGGGGCTGGGACCCCAGCGTCAAACTCCAGGGACTGCCTCAGCGTGGGGCCCACCAGGAGGGAGTGCCCCATCCTTCTTCCTTTCCTCCCTCCCTCCCTCTCTTTTTTCTTTTTTTTAATGTAAATATACAGTAAAACCTGTAAGAGGCGGAACCATGTAAGGCAGAAACCTGTCAGAGAAGGAAAACGCAAATATTTTCCACTAAAACGACTGATAGAAAAGTGGTAAGACTGCAGCCTGTCAAAGGTGGAAAACTTGTGAGACGCAGAAAAACAAGGCAGTCCCATCACGTTGCGGCTCTTACAGATTGCACTGTTTATGTAACAAGTCTCGAGCCTTTCAGCATTCTTTGTGCCCACAATTCAGTGACGTTAGTTCTTGCCCACTCTCTCTCCACGATGATTCTCACACATCTCTGTGTGCAGGTGCTGCCAGCTCTGAGGCCTCACCCGCACCCTGGGCACCCGCTTTTTCTGCAAATTACTGAAACGAGAGCATGGGCTGAATGGGGGTCTGTCACTGTGAGGAGTTAGTGAGCAGGGTTTGGGATTAGTCCTGGCCCCATGTGGCTCTCCTTGGCTCCCCAGTGCACAAAATGGGGGGCTCAGAGGGTAAGTGGGTCACTGCAACCCCTGACCCACAGGTGACGGGCCCAGGGCTGGTCCACGGTTAGGGGAGCCTCCGCCTTCGACCCCGGCCAGGTGTGGGGCTCTCTGGGCTGCAGGTGGAGGGACCCACAAGGCTTCAGATGTGGCTGTTTGCTCTGCAGGGTCCACTGCCAGCTGGTTCGGCTCTTTGCACGGGGGATTGAAGAGAATCCAAAGCAAGCATCGCACGGCTGAGGCCCCTGACGCCCCATCCACGTTGCTGCCGCCCCAGGGCAAGTGTGGGAGCAACTGAAGGAAACGGCGACCGACCAGTTATGGCGATATATGCATTCTAGAACTCTAGACGTTTATTTTTGATAGTTCAATCTTGATTTCAGGAAAGGACCTGTGGTCAGCAATGTCCTGTATATGTTTGGCATCTTGAGTTCCTTGTGACTCCTTGGGCTGGGCTTCACGTGACCGATCCGCAGAGGTAGGGGCGTTGCTCCGTAGATTTCAACAACGCCAGCCGCACAGATTTTCAAACGGCCACACTTAGTGGCTCCTCTGCAGTACTCTTAGGAACGTGATAATAGGAGCGCACGCCACTGAGGCTGCCCCATCCGGGCACGAGGTGGCCACAAGGCCTCTCTGGCCAGGCACGAGACTTGTCCTGTAGTTGTTTGTGGTCAAGTTCTGGAAGGCAGTGGATTCTCCGCCTTCCTTTTATCTTCACCTTAGGTTATGACCACAGTGTGACCGCTTGGTCCTTCCTGCACTCTGCAACTACAATGCAACACGGTCCTGCTGGAGGCGACCTCAAAGCTTTAGGCCGTTTCAGTGTAAGGCAGGCACTAGGCACTAGGAGTCAGAAGATTTTATCCTTAAAACCTCAGCCCTTGCTTTCAACCTAGTCTGGCTTCTGAGACAATTCAGCCGGCAGCAGGAGCCCCGGGGTTCACTCTGTAAACAGGTGCCAGGAGCTGGGGCTCCATAAACAGGGACTCGGCCGCGGGGGCAGTTTGTAAAGTGCTAGCCAGGTTTTTACCGTCACGAATGGAGAACACCGATGCTGTACATCGACAAGAGGTAGATGGTACAGCTAGGCTTTGCGAGGGAAACGGGAAGAAGCTGGCATTCGACAGGTAAAAAAAATGCGCCTTGTGATTCTTTGTGAACTTGAGACACGAGCATCCTGCCCCAGGCAGGGCACACGTTCCAGCCACGGGGGGGCTGTGGGGCCGGCTCCGGAGCCCCGCGGGTCTGCGTTTTTCCTTTCTTCATACTCATTCCTGTGTATTTATTGAACGTTCCATCCTTTTCAGCCAGAACTGTCAGTGGCGTCTTCATTGTCTGTGTTTTGTCCCTGTCCTGACTGATCTCTCACCTCCTGCTAAAGCACGTGGGTGTAGGCTAGCTAGAGGAGACCCCCCTGAAAACATTCCTGCTCAAACCCATGGCCACTTCTCAGTCGTGTCTCTGTCTTGTGTTATTTTTATCCATGCCCGTAGGCATGGTGAAGTGTCTGTAAAATAATTTGAAATACAGCGAGAGGCAGCTTGAACTCTGGTTTGCAGGGAGGTGACTGTTACAGGAGGGCTGTCCTGCAATGCTGACGGGGTGGATGTCACAGGTGAAGCAGTGTGTCCCTCTAACACTGTCCTGAGACTCCATTCAGAGCGGTTTACGTTGTCACGTGGACGCCAAGGTTCCTGCTGCAGCATTTTGGCCTGCCCCGGTCAGGATAAAGGGCAGGTCTCCGGCATTGTTCACGGACCACGTGATCGGATGGTTGCACAGAAAGCAGCTGTTTCTGGTCTGAATGCTTTGCTCCTGGGTGGAGGCCGGCAGCTCCCTGGGAGCAGGCAGTGGCGGCCGGGGTCCCCGGAGCCCCGAGCAGCACTGGCATACGGGGTAGAGGACACGCAGCACACGGTCCTTCCCAGGACCACAGGGTCAGGCACAGTGTCACTCCCAGCCCCGAGTGGGCTGCGGGAAGAGGGTTCCTGGGGGTGCTGTGGAGCCCTGGGAGCCCTGGTGTTGCCCCTTGAAATTGTGTTACTTTGCAGGGTCCCCCAAAGATTCCTCGAAGCCTTTATCGTCCCCGGCAAATTTTTCCAATGCATGGCCCACCCTAAAATCCACTGCCAATTGTAGAGACAGGGCCCAGGCAAAGAGTCAGCATTTTACGCTCAACAAGATACCCCCGGCCATGCCGAGGGGCCAGTTTTGGCATAGCTCTGGTGTTCTCACCAACTGCATACTGACATTCAAAAGGGCAAACCTAGAAACTTCTCTGGGCTCATGGCAGGATTCCCCGAGCCCCCAGGTGACCTGCACACGGGGCAGGAGGTGACCCCTCAGACAGGCCTAATCAAAGGCTCCAGCCCTCATGTATCCTCACTTAGCTGGAATAGCCACAACACAGTCGTTCATAGTTTTAAAAGAAAGCAAGCAAGAAAAGTGACGGTTAGATATGAGAACATAGGGTCACTTAGAAGGTTTAGTCTACGTTTTGATGAACTTCCTTGCTCATTGGTGCAAAAAAAACTAGGCAGCAGTCAGCCCAGGACTTTCCGCTTCTCCTGATGAGGAGCGGAGAGCCTTGTAAGCTGTCCCCGAGTCACGAGGGGCACAGATTTGACTTGTCCCTTAATGCAATCTTGTACGACAGGGAAGTGTTGGTGGGGAAAAGGTTGCTTAATTTTCTTTCAAATCTTGCTGGTTTCAAGATTAGAAAATGGCACATTTGACCTGATACATTTGAGAAGACAAAAATAAAGTTACTTTGGGCAGAGTTTGGCTTTTTTCCTTTCTTTTATAAATCCTCGTCATTTTCGAAGCGTAGTGTTTTCTATGGAAACGTCCATCTACACTTTAAAGAGCCAGGATAAACAGAACAATGGCGCACCCTCCACGCACACCGAGAAACTGAACTTCACGGGAAGCTCCCTGCCCCCCCTCGGAGGCAACTGCCATCATGGAATTTGAGTTTATCGGGTCCTGGCTTTTCCCCACGTTCTCATTCTCTGACAGTCTGCCGTTTGGCCTCACGGGTGTTGCACTTTCTAAAACAGTGATTGCACTGAGTGTCGTTTTCCCTAACTTGGGATGCACCCACGTGGGCGTGCAGAGCTGGGGGCTTCGTGACTCTGCTGGGCAGTGGTAGCCCAGCCCGGTGAGCTGTGAACTTCCAGGCAGACACCATCATCCATTCTTCTCTGGGGCCTTGGCGTTGTTTCTGGCTGGTCCAATGCTAGACATGGGCAGTAGAGGGCGCTGGAGGGACACTGGTTCAGGGCTGCGTGCTGGCAGCGGGCGGCTCACAAAAGGTGGATTCCAGAGAGTCCCATCAGCACAGCCCCTTACCACCCTCTCTGGCAGGGGCTTCTAGACCCTTCCTCGGTGTTCTGCCTCAGTCAGGGGGTGGTGGCTGCCCCCTCCATCTGTGATTCCTGTAGTCCGTGCAGTTACCTTACCCTTTGATAGGGGGCAAGGAGCCATGGTGGGGCAATGGTCAAGCGCTTGGCTGCTAACTGAAAAGTTGGCAGTTCAAACCCACCCAGCAGCTTTGGGGGAGAAAGACCTGCTGATCTGCTCCTGTAAAGACTACAGCCTAGGAAATCCTATGGGGCAGTTGTCACATGGGGTTGCTGCTATGAGTGGAAATAGACTCGACGACAGCACCCAACGAGTGGGGGGCAATGGTTGTTAGTGGTAGAATCCTTGCCTTCCGTGTGGGAGACCCTGGTTCAATCCCCAGTCAGTGCAGCTACCACCTGTCCGTCAGAGGAGGTTGGCGTGTTGCTGTAACGCTGAACAAGTTTCAGTGGAGCTTCCAGACTGTAGGAAGAAAGGGCTGGCGACCCACTTCCAAAAAATAAGCCAGTGAAAACTGCGGATCACAGCAGTCCGATCCCCATCTGATCACGGGGTGGCGGAGACTCAGGCAGCATTTCATCCCATCGTGCGCGGGCAGCCATGAGTCGGCCGACTTGACAGCAGCTAACAGCCCCTTAGTTTCCCCTCCCTTGACTCCTATCCCTGTGTAGTTCACAATCCTTTGAACTTTCCCCGTTTAATTTCATACACTGTGTGGGCCCAGCCTCCCAACTGGACCCTGACAGGATGCTTTCAACTTTTCATCGGTTTGCTAAATTATTTTTAAAATCATGGATGGATGCCAGTTCATACCAAATGCTTTTTGTTTCTGTATCTCTTGAGACAAATCGTATTGATTCCGTTTCCTTTAACTGTTAATGCAAATGAGACCGATTTTCCGATGGCAAGTTAACCTCGCGTTTCTGGAACAAGCCCGGCCTGCTCGTGACGCATCAGCCTGTTTTACAGGATGCTGTGTTTGCTTTGCTGGTATTTTATTTGAGGGTTTTTTTTTTTTTTTATGTATAATCACTTAGCCCATAATTTTCTGTTCTCACAGTTTTCTTGGCAGGTTTTGGTAGCAAAGGTATTCTCGCCACAGAAAATGGAGCTGTCCTTACTTAGTCTATAGTCTGGTATACCAAGAAAAAACAAATCCGTTGCCTTCGAGTCAATTCCTACTCATAGCAACCCTGTAGGACAGAGTAGAACTGCCCCATTGGGTTTCCAAGGATCA
This sequence comes from Elephas maximus indicus, assembly GCF_024166365.1. Lineage (NCBI taxonomy): Eukaryota > Metazoa > Chordata > Mammalia > Proboscidea > Elephantidae > Elephas > Elephas maximus. The sequence goes on along the minus strand of NC_064822.1, from coordinate 191,441,718 downwards.
GCTGGTGGATTTGAACTGCCAACCTTCAGGTTAGTAGACGTAGCTCGCCATAGCTCTTAACCACCATGCCACCAGGACTCTGTTCAGTTCACAGACGTTTTGAAATTTATTGGCATAAAATTATTTTTCATAACCTCTTTAACATCTCATGTCTCTAGCTACATCACCTTTTAAAATCCTAACACTGTCCGCTGTGTTTTTCCTCCTCCTTTTATTAGTCTCTACAGAACTTGGTCAATTTTATTAGTCACTCGAGAGAACGAGCTTTGAATTTTATTGCCATTGCCCTTGTTTTGTAACCTTGGTTTTCTGGTATTAATTGTCCTGTATTTGTCGTGTTGCTTTGCAGTGCTTCTGTAATTGTTCCATTCGAGACATTTTCTTATTGGGGTGTGTGTGTGTGCGTGAGATCTCTTTCCTGACCCGGTAGTTTATAAGTGTTTCTTAATTTCTAAACTTTATTGGCTAGACAAAGTGGTGTGTGTGGCACACTCTGAAGTCTTTGGGATTTTGTTGGTACTTGCTTTATGCCCATCATGTGGTCAGTTTTTGAAAATGTTCTCATGTACTTGACAAGAGTATTACCCTGTTGTTGCCAGGCGCACAGCTGGATGCACAGACCCATTATACAAGGTTAATCACGGTATTCAGCCGTGCCACGTCCTATTGATTTTTTTTTGGTCTGTCATTTACTAAGATGTTGGTGGATTTGTTACTTACTGCCAATTTTGCCTTCTCTTTTTTGAGGCTAAGTCATTAGGTACAGCGGTTGAGAGTCACCCTCTCCTGCTGGTTAATGCTGAGAACACCCACCTGCAGTGTGTCCTGTCTGAGGGCAGCAGAGCATCAGCCTGGGGTCCTTTCCCTCCATGTCCCTCGTGACCTCAGTGAGCAGAGTTGGATTCGTCATCCTCCCTGGTCAGCTTGCACCCTCCTCTGTGGTCACTGTGTAGCCCTTTGGTTTTACTTATTCATTCACTCATTCAATTTATTAAATACTAGATTAAAAAAAAATAGAAAATACCTATGAAGAGAATACCTGGCCCCATACAAAACCATCCACAGCGTCATCTCCATCTGTGCTCTGGCTCCCCTCTGTCCCCCAATTTCCCCTGCCTCCACAATAAACCAATAAACCTCCTCCGATCAGCAGTCAGGGTGCTGACTTCGGCCTGAATCCTGCAGTGGGGACAGGGCCCCCACCAGGGGTTCCTGACCTGATGTCCCCCAGACCCCACTCTGTCAGCCAGATAAAGCCTCAAGGCCCCTCTCAGAGTAATGGTTTTAGTGTATAAATTAAAATCTACAGGGCTGCAAAGGAAACATAACACTGAAATGTAGTTATCAAAATATTTAAAAAAAGAAAAAAAAAAGCAGTGACATGGTTCTATGTGTGCTCCCGAATCATCTCCTGAAATGATTAAGTCCATGTAAAGCAGGCGCATGGAGGGGCAGCATTGCTCTCTGAAGCCCCTTTAGGTAGAGACCAGGCTGCTCAGGGCGATGGTGCTGGGCAAGGCAGCACCCACAACACCGCTGGGCATGAACACAGGCTGCCCAGAGACCCACCTGGCGACTGCTGCCCCCTCCTTCATGGCTTGGTTCAAGTGGTGCCTCCCCTGTGGGGCCTGCGCTGCCCACGGTCTGGTGCTCCCCACGGCCTGGCGCTCCCCACTCTGTGCCCCCACTTTTCCTTCCAGTGTGTGGTGTTCTCAGGAAGACACAAGGAGGGGGCACTGTGTGTCCACTGCAGATATAAGGCCAAGCAGATGGGACTGGCTCCATGGGGACCAGTTGCAGTGGGAGGGGCTCTCAGGGGCAAAGACTGATTGGGGGGTGGAGAGACCATGGGTTGTGCCTCAAAGAGAAGCAAGGATTGGCTGGTAGGTGCAGGAGAGGTGGGGTGCGGAGAAATTCATTTTGTTCAGAGATGGGAAAATTGCAGTGTGTTTGTATTCTTGAGAGGATCACCCAGGAGAGGGGTAATAGGGCAGCGTTCCTGAGGATGCTTGTGGCTGTCAGTGTCCTGGGGTAGTGGTCTCTTCACTGCTGTATCCCAGCACCTAAGACAGGGCCCAGTGCCTGGCGAGGCCAGCATGCACGGATGGATGGATGGATGGATATGGATGGATGGATGGATGGATGGATGGATGGATGGATGGATGGATGGATGGATGGATGGATGGATGGATGGATGGATGGATGGATGGATGGATGGATGGATGGATATGGATGGATGGATGGATGGATGGATGGATGGATGGATGGATGGATGGATGGATGGATGGATGGGAATGGATGGGAATGTGGATGAATGGAGATATAGATGGATGGGTGGAGGGATGGAAATACAGATGAATGGATGGATGGGTGAATAAGTGGATGGACAGAGTATGCGAATACACAATTTCATGAGGCCAGGCCTGTGAAGGCAGAGCTGATCCACAAGACTTGGTCCAGATCCTGCCTCCACCTCACTCTGGGGAACCAGGGCTCAGAGCTATGGGCAGCTGTGGGCTATGGGTGCCCTGGCCCAGGTCAGTGCACCACTGGGGCAGTCTCAGAGCTGGGCAGGTTCCTGCACCCCACTGTGCCCAGTGCCAGTGTGTGGAGTGGCCAAGCCACAGGGCTGCTGGGGGAGCCTGTGCCCAGGTCCGTGAACCTTCCCACCCTTCAGACCTTGGACTTTGAGGGGAGAGGAGGCTAGTACCCTCGAGGTCACAGCCACCGGCTCCTCTGCCAGAAAAAGGGATGACAAATGGTCAGTAGGTCGGGCCTGGGCAGTGTCTGTTCCCCAGAAGCTAACAGTCCCCAGGAAGGCAGGGTGCCACCTGTCGGAGGGCCAGGACCTGCATCCCAACTCAAGGTGCTGCTTCTGCCTGTCTCTGCCTGCCCCCAAGGTGACAGCCCCACTCCCCACCTCCCCATGCTGACCCTGGACGGCTCCCCGCCGTCAACCTCCGCCTTGCCACCTGACTCCCCTACTGACAATCTTCTGGAACCCTGGGCACCCTGCTCCCTGCCTCTCCATGCCCACAATCCAGCACCTTCATCCGGCCCCCTAGGTCCCTGCCTCCACCCCCCAAGACGCACTTAAATCGCATGCGTTAGCACAAGGCATTTCAGGTTTATTTAAATAAAAATTATAATTTATACAAGACTTTTTCTTTAAACAGTTTTCTTTAAAAAAATGTTACAGGGGAATTGTTTCCATGGGTTCCTCATACAGTACAATCCTTTTGTTGGACAAAAGTTACACAGGTGACGAGTATTCACAGGTCCAGAACAGACTCAAGCTTCAGACGTAAAAAAGTCAACATTCACTCTAGGTCAATGATTAGTTGTAGAAATTAAATATCGGCCCAGATTCACCCAATTCCTTAAGAACGGCCGGGCCCGCTCTCTGGCAGGAGCCCAGCGGCCCCAGAGGGCCGAGTCCGCCCTGACAAAGGCTGTCTGCCTTCACCGGCTTCCCGGGAAGGACCTGCTGCCACTGGAGAGTGTGAGACGCCGGGTCAGGCCCCATCCACCACCCCAGCTACAGCCACGTGCTGGGCCGGGGCCTCCCAGGCCATCCGTGGTGGTCAGTTTTCATTGCCCTTTCTCCTTAGAAGGGACTCCGGCTAAACCACCCACTTCTGTGCAAGAAATTAAAGCCCTCCCACAGTGGACACCCCCTACACCCCTGCCCTGCGCTCAGGGACAGAGTTCCTGCCACTTAAACAGAGGCACTTGGTGGGGTGGCACTCAGACCTTGTGGGCCTCAGCCCCCACGCTGCTGCCAGGCTTGTGGAAGGGATGTGACTGGCAGCAGGGGTCCCTGTGCAGCCGTCCCCAGGCCAGTTCGGGGCCACCCCTGCCACGCCTCAGGCACCATGGGCAGTCCCCCTGGAGTGTGATCCCACGTGTCCCCGAGGCTTCCACATAACCCTGTGTGAACCAGTCCACATGCATCCCAGGTCAGGGCCAAGCCAGGGATGCAGCGGCCCGCCTTCCTTCCCGAGCGGTTACAGGACAGGACGACGCCGACTGCCCGCCAGCTCCCCCCACCCCGCAGCCTTGTGGACCACGTCAGGTGGGGCACGTGCTTCCCCTGGCTGGCCGGTGTCACCCCCCCCCCAAAGCACTCCCTGGAACCAGCTGCGAGACCCTCAGCGCCCACGTGAGGGGGTTAACAGGCCACCACCGCCACCAGATTCCTCCCCAAGCCAGCAAATGAAGGTCGGAGGATAGGTAAAAATCACATCTGAAAAATGATACAAAAATAAGAAAAACAGCTTGCTCTCTGTAAAAAATATAATCTTCTGTTTCTTCAAAAAACGCCCTCCTGATACGCAGAAGCTCCGGATGGGTGGACATGCCAGTGGACCAAGGGGTCACTGCTCTGCTGGCCGCGTCTGCAGCCCCGCCCACCCCTTCTCCAGGGAGGCTGCCCGCCTGTCCGGAAGCCTCCAAATGGGCGTCTCCTCCTGTCCAAGCCAAATGCAGGGGTCTCAGAATAAACCCTGCCCGGGAACCGCTCCCCAGCCCCCCATCGGCCACCTTTTCCCAGGGTGTGGGAGTCATGGGAGGCTGTTTCCCGGGGAGGGCAGCGGCTGGGCACAGGTGGGCACTGGTGGACGTCAGGGTGGGAAAGCCCTGGCCCCTACCCTCTGGGCGCCAGGCGGTGACCTTCCAAGATGACCAGCACCATGGACCCAGGGACTCCTGCCTGCCCTAGTCACCCGCCCCCTTACATGGACTGGAACCCAGCCCAGAGCTGCGGTCAGCTGGGTGACTTCTCCAAGTGCCGCCAGAGCTGGGAGCGCCCCAAAGGCTGGGTGGGCGCTCCCCTGGCCTCCAAAGCAGCAAGTGTCGGGAGATGTGCTTTTTACCTAGGCGCTGCTCTGCGCCACCGCCACTCCCTCCCACCGGCTCGCGGAAGGCTCGGCCCAGAGCCGCATGCCCAAGACGAGCCCGGGTCAGCGGACGGAGCTGTGCCCCCACCAGCCCTGCCCACCCCGAGGACAAACACAGCGGGGTCCTGCTGAGGGAGGGTAAGACCGGTCAGCCCCTTTCCCTCGGTGGTCCTTGATGTCTCCTTTACCTTCCACCTCAGAGGTGGGAGCCCACACCCTGCCCCGGCTATGGCTTTGGTGGTTGGGACGCCTCCATGTTCTGAAGCCGCGGGGGACCTTCTCCATCCCGGCTGGAACCAGGAGGAGCCAGGTGTGGTGGCAGCGGAGACAGGCCTCTGCTGTCCTCCTTCACCCAGGCTTCTGAGGGACCCTCCCCCTCCATGTCCCGAATGTGCATAAAAAGTGCTTCAGGTGCCGGTGGCAGCAGCACCAGCCTGCAGACCCAGCCCCACTGGGAGGTGTCTAAGATTCGGGGCTGCACAGCAGAAACCACGGTCCGGGGTTATTGCAAAAGATCATGAGTATGTCCGATTGTTTCCACTACCACACAGTTAAAGGGCAATCCCAGCAGTGCAGGCCTTGGTACTAGCTGTCCCCGCCCGCGGCTGCTGCTGATGTGATCTTCATGTACTGGTTGAAGATGGCCTCAAACGCCTCGTCACGATGCACCATGGCCCCGAACACCAGCGGCTGGCGGGAGGGGGCCTGGTGAGCCGGCAGCCACTCGGACCCCAGACCAGCACACCAGGCCCACCTGCCCTCATCAGCAAAGGGGCTGGGGTTCAAAGGGCAGACCCACACCCACCCAGACGTGGCCTCGCCTTCTCCCCGGTCCCGAGAAGCTAATTCTGCAGTCCCCGAAAGGGCAAGTCTCCCAGGCCCAAACTCCTGAGAGCACAGCAGCTGTCTGCTGCCAGGGGGAGGCCCGAGACCCCACCCCAAGTCCTGCACCTGTCTGGCCCCTCTGAGACCCCACCCCAAGCCCTGTGCCCACCTGGCCCCCCCGAGACCCCACCCCAAGCCCTGCACTCATCTGGCCCCCCCGAGACCCCACCCCAAGCCCTGCACTCATCTGGCCCCCCCGAGGCCCCACCCCAAGCCCTGTGCCCACCCGGCCCCCCTGAGGCCCACCAGCACTTACTTTCTGGGTTGAGGGTGTCGACACTGCGATCCCCATGCCTGACCCTGGGAGGACAGAGAGGACCTTGTACTGTAAGGCAAGAGCACATGTGTCACCATGGGCCCCTCCCAGGGCTGCCTGCAGCCCTCACCGCCCCTCCACCCCCCCCCCCGCCCACCTGGGGCAGGGTCTCAGGGAGGAGCCAGGGCTTCCTGGCTGCACGGGATGGCAAAGGGCATCTCAGAGCTATCTGACTGAGACTTGCCCCCCAACCCTGCTGCCAATGGGGACAGAGCTGGCCCGAATGGGTGATGCCTAGGGCACTGCAGGTAGGGATGGGGCACAGAACACACTCCCCAGTGCTGTCACCAAAGGGCAACTGTCCCTGCTACCCAACCCCAAGGGCAGGTGAGACAGACCCTACTCCCATGGAGACCTGGAGGGAGACCTGCCACACCAACCGCTGGTGTCCACCCTCCTGGGACCTGCACCTTTACCCAGGATGCTTGGGGCCTGGAAGGAGCTGGGGGGGCCCAGCCACCTGCGTGGGGCAGGCGTGTGTGTCAGAGGGCAGGGGGCACATGGTTGGTGCGAGGCTCTGGAGTGGGTTCAGCCCCCACCCTTGTTCGCAGGTGGCCCCATGGAGCCAATCTCCTCCTCTGTCTATGGAACAAGGTCACCTGTTCCCAGCCCCCAGCCAGGCTGCACACGGGCCAGGGCACATCTAGGGTGGATATGTGCATTCTGAGGCGTCTCAGACTTAAGATGATAGCACAGGGTTATGAGCACAGCCCAGGAGTCTGACCACCTGGATGTGAACCCACCCTCCACTCCACACACACAGCCTGGGTGTGAACCCACCCCACTCCACACACACAGCCTGGGTGTGAACCCAGCCCCACTCCACACACGCAGCCTGGGTGAGAACCTGCCCTCCACTCCACACACACAGCCTGGGTGTGAACCCGCCCCCAACTCCACACAAGCAGCCTGGGTGTGAACCCGCCCTCCACTCCACACACGCAGCCTGGGTGTGAACCCACCCTCCATTCCACACAACCTGGGTGTGAACCTGCCCTCCACTCCACACATGCAGCCTGGGTGAGAACCCGCCCTCCACTCCACACAACCTGGGTGTGAACCTGCTCTCCACTCCACACAGCCTGGGTGTGAACCCGCCCTCCACTCCACACACGCAGCCTGGGTGTGAACCCGCCCTCTACTCCACACACGTAGCCTGGGTGTGAACCTGCCCTCCACTCCACACACACAGCCTGGGTGTGAACCCGCCCCCAACTCCACACAAGCAGCCTGGGTGTGAACCCGCCCTCCACTCCACACACGCAGCCTGGGTGTGAACCCACCCTCCACTCCACACAACCTGGGTGTGAACCTGCCCTCCACTCCACACATGCAGCCTGGGTGAGAACCCGCCCTCCACTCCACACAACCTGGGTGTGAACCTGCTCTCCATTCCACACAGCCTGGGTGTGAACCCGCCCTCCACTCCATACACGCAGCCTGGGTGTGAACCCGCCCTCCACTCCACATAGCCTGGGTGTGAACCCACCCCCCAATCCACACACGCAGCCTGGGTGTGAACCCACCCCCCAATCCACACACACAGCCTGGGTGTGAACCCACCCCCCACTCCACACAGCCTGGCAGGCACCCTCGCTGTGCTCCACAGGAGTGAGAGGATGTGCCTGCACACCCCCCACCCCGGCCTAGCACCGCACAGTGCAGCCAGCAGGTGCAGAGGCTCAGAGGGAGCGGAGGGAGCTCTGCATCAAGCCCCTTGAGGAGGGCATCCCGGCGCAGGCTCAGGCAATGCCTGGGGGTATCTCTGGAGCCAGCGACACTAATCTTATCCAGGTTCCAGCCTAGTCCCCAGCCTCAGGCCCCCATGGCTGCCTCTTCCTGAACCACAGGGAGCCATGGAAGCGGCCCAGCCACAGGGTGGTGGTGGGGGTGGCTGTCACACCCACCTTCTGGATGTCTGTGATGTCTGCCAGCTTGATGACTTTGTTTCGTTTTGAAGACCCGGATTTCGAGCTTTCAAAGCACAAGTAACTGAGCAGGGAGGGACGGACAGAGATGCAATCTATCAACTGGGCCACTGGGGGAGTTTCCCACACCCCCCTGCAGAGTAGCCCCCACTTCTGGTGTGACGGCTGGCCTTTCACACAGGCTTTCTCTCTTAGGTAGTTTCACAGTTAAACAAAAGCCACCGTTATATGTGAAACCTAAGATTTAGATTCCAGGAGGAGACCACGTCCCTGACGCTGGACCAGGGCACCTCCTCCACCAGTTCCTTCAGTGGAGAGGGCAGAGAGGGAGGTGAGGCCCTGGGTGGCTGCTGTGGGAGACAGAGAGGGGACACCAAGGACCCCAACAAGGCTGAGAACAGCCCCCCACCCCAGGTTCTCCCGCACCCACATCCAGGGCAGCCTCAAGGTAAGCCTTCCACACAGTCCTGTTCAGGAGAGAGAAGAAAGCTACCTCAGGCTGCTGTGCCCCCAACGGGCAGTACAAGAACCCCCTGTCCTGTGGCTGGGACCTCACTCCTCACCTCCCTAAACACCCGGAGCCCCTCACGAGCACCCCAGGCCAGTGCACCCCAGATTCACTGAGATGAGAGTATAGAGCATGTTTGGGTTCGAGGCGGGACCCTCCCCCAGAAGCTTGGATTTTTAGCAAGAACAGGGAGGCTCTTGGCAGGGGCTCCCGGACTCAGCCCCACATCAGGCAGCCCACTGCCTGGTTCTGGGTGCTCAGGCCAGGTCGGGGCCCTGGAAACTGCTCGCCAGGCCACTCGCCTGTCCAGGCGCCTCCACAAGAAGCCCCCTTGTGCTCTTCCCCCCCAGTTTCTCGGCGCCTGCCCAGCCTCACTCACTTTTCCGTCACATAGAGAACACCGTTCCGGATGTAGTCAGTGGGCATCTTGCGATCTCTGTTGATGAGGCAGCAGCGCCAGCCGCTCTCACACACTGTGGGGGTCGGGAGGGACCGTGTAAAAGGACATCTCACTGACAGTCCACCATGCGGTACCCTTACAGGAGACTGCTGTCGAGAGGTGGACCAGAGCCCTGGGCCTGCCTCTCTCAGGCAGCAGCTGGTGCTCCAGGCGGCCACAGCACCTGACGGGTCAGTGCGCCCCCGCACCCGGGAGCAGGCCCGTCGAACCTTTGTTGTCATGCACAGGCCGGGAGCATGCCCTCCCCCACCTCGTCTGCAGGGAAAGGCCCTGTGAGGCCTCCACTCCCAAACACAGGATGTGGCTGTAACCCCGAGCTTCCCAGCCGCACCCACTGGCCTCCCCTCTGACTTGGAGCTCTGGGACATGGAAGGGTCACCACTCTGTGTATGTACCCCTCCCCTGGCCCGCTGTCAGTATCTGGTGAGGTCCCCGGGCTGTGGTCAGTGTGTGGTGGTGGGGTCTCCAGCCCACAACCAGTGTCTGATCACTGCACACACACCTGCCAGTGGCCGCTCGTTCTCCGTCAGGTTAAAGATTTCATGGAAGTTGCCCTTCTTGGTGCCATGAAAGCGACCGGAATCTTCGTCTCTGCCTAGGCCAGCTGGTGCACTGGAAACACAGCTCCGCGAGGAGGTGGTCTGGAGCTGTGGACAGCAGAGGCCCTGGTCAGGCAGCGGGGAGGGACAGCTCCCACTGCAAACTCAGACAGGCTGCAGGCTTGCACTCTTGCAAACTATGGCCGGGTTGGGGTGAGGCCCCCTGAGGCCCCTGCCCGTGCCTGGCTCTAGTCACAGCCACCCCCTGTCTTCTGGGCAGAGAAGCCCCACCGCAGTGGGGGGACCCTCGCTGCCCCTCAACTTCCCTACGGCCGTCCCCACCACATGGGCTGCACTAAGCCTGCGTCCCAGCACACACCACCAAGGACAGCTGCTGCCCAGTGTGTGTCCAGCGCAAGGCATTTAAAATGGACAGTGCAGAGACCCAAACAGGTGCGGGGCAGGCCACCCAGTGCAGCAGGAAAACACCAAGCAAATTCACGGCACAGTATCAGGCCACAGGTGAGGGCTGGCACACAGGCACAGTACCTTGTCGTGGCCTGAGAGCTGGCCGGAGGGAGGTACACAGGTGGGACACGACAAGAGAGAAAGGGTCCACGTGACGTGTCAGACACACAGAGCAAAGCCGCAAGCACAGGCATGCAGGTGCCCTGCCACATGCTTCCAGTATGCTCTCTCACAGCAGTTGGGCGCAAACCCTCGGTGGGGATGGCCCCCACTGAGTAGCACATCCTCGCTCCCCCACCCTCTCCGAGAGTGACTGGGGCTCCCCAGTCTTGACCTCCAGGAAACCCCCTCCCGGCCACCCCAAGACCAAGACAGGCCTTTGTCCCCCCGATGCTGTAAGAGGAGCCTCCTGCCTTGAGGTCAGCAGACTGAGCCCCAGGCATGGAGCCATCCTGGTGGCCAGAGCCAGCCAGGCTAGCTCACCCAGCACAGGCTGCTCCACCCAGATGAGCCACCTCCAAGGCTGAGCCGCCCCAAGGCGGAGCTGCCCTGGTGGGTGAGTCCTGGCTCCAAACAGGTCTGCAGTCCTGGGACCCGGGCCGCCCACCCCACAGCTTTGCTCCCACTAACAGGACACCTTCTCCTCAGGACACTTACACACAGGACCCTGCTCACCAACATGCCCTCCTCCAGGAAGCCACCAGACCACCCTGGAGTCCCGCTGGGCCCAGGACCCCTACTCATTTGGGAGGCCTGAGGCGAGCTGTGGCCTGCTTGGGCATGGCGTATGACACCCAGAGGTGCTAGGGGCCCAGGGCAGCCCATTGGTGCCAGGGGGCCCTTCTTAGGTGCTGCTTGGCCCAGCTGCCCAAGACACCCTGCCCTGCCCGCCCAGGGTGTGCCCACTGGCCTCACTCAGGTGGAGCCCATTCCCCGTGGTGGCCACACCCACCTTCCACCCAGGGCAGCTGGCTCCTAACAGAGACACAAAGGGCAGGATGAGTCTCAGGGACAGCCATGCCCAGTAACGGGGGGCCGTCACATGCTCTGTGTTTGTTTCTAGGGCCCCAAACAATCCAGAAAACATCAGCTCCCAGATGAGTCTTGAGCTGGCACAGAACTCTGAGTCCAGAGCTGACAGGATTTTGGAGAGCCCCTCACCCTCACCCCCCGCCCGGGCCTGGCACTCACCCGGCGTGACACGGTGGCAGCACTGGCACGCTCTTTCAGCTGGGGGTCCGTAGGGAGACTCTTCCAGATGATATAGGGCGTGTCGTACTTGGCTCGGAGCCTCGGGCAGCGTTTAAAGACGAAATCGATGAGGAAAAACTTGACTCCAGCATAAAGTCCTGAAGGGGTGGAAAGCAAGCCCCTTTCACTTAGAACTCAGCAATCCTGCCTGTCTGCTCAGCGTGACAGCCCCAGCACTTTCCACAGAGGGAAGAGACAGGCCAGGGAGCCTGATCAAACCCACAGAGCAAGAGGGGGCCAGCAGGGAGGTGAGAAGCCCTGGGGGAGTCAGAGCAGAGGGGCAGTCGGAAGCAAAAAGATGAAGCAGCCGAGGGCTGAGGAGGGGTCACTTTTGAATTTGTTACCACAAACCCAGAGGGGCTCAGGCCACAGAATAAAACTCTCAGAAAAGAGAACAAACCACCGGCCACCAGGAGGCAGTGTAACTGTTCCGTGTGACACTGTACTGGTGGACACGGACATCGAGGGCTTGGCCTAACCACAGGACTGTACCACACCAAGAGAGAACCCTAAGAAAACATGGGCATCAGTTAGTAACAATGTATCAACACTGGCCCACCCATGGTAACAAACACACCTCAGAACGCTGGATGGTAATGACGGGAGAAAGAGCGTACAGGGGGGAGCGGGGAGATGGGAGCTCTCTATACTTTCTGTATAATTTTTCCGTAAACCTAAAACTGCTCTAAAAAAATTTAAAAGGCAAAAAAAGGGCCTTCAGCTGTCCGTTCCCCTGCCCACCATCCATCCAGGTATCCAGCACCAGCGGGGTTTGTGCCCAATGCTGGGGCTAAAAATGAACAAAACTGACAAAGTTCCTGCCCCCAGGAGGTCACAGTCCAGTGGCAGACAACAGATCCAATGAGTCAACAATGAACAGCACCCCCCCTCCCCGGGCCACAAGCCGCACAGCGGGCAAGGGGAGCAGGACTGTGCCAGGCAGTGACACGTTTCCACCCTGGCTGTGGGAGGGACACGCCATTGCCTAGCACCTCTGCATCCCGCTGTGTCCCCACACGCTGTGGCTGCCAGGACACAGGCCCCATCCTCACTGCAGGGCGTCTCCCTGATGACTGAAGGTGTCAAGGAAAGGCCGCATGAGGTCACCTCCCCTTCCGCCGCAGCAACACAACTGAACTGACTACTCCTCTAGGGGCACCCTGAAACCGAGTGCCCCTCCCATACCTCATCAAGTGTGAAGCCCACAGCCCGTGCTCCACTCCCTCACTGTACAGCTTGCTGGGCCACCCTGTTTGTGCTCGCCTGGCTCCCATGGCCCAAAAGAGCAAGGAGGGAGGCCTGGTGCCAGCACGAAACAGAGAGTAAAGCAAGCAGCATGGAAGTGGGTGAGGAGGGCTGCCGGAAGCTGCCATGCAATGAGGTCCTGGTCATGCCAATACCCGCATCCAGACAGCTTGGTGCCCGCTGCCCAGCCACACACCCTCTCCCTTCCAGATAATCAAATCAAGAAACGATTGTTTCAGGGTGGAGATGATCCTGGGCCCAACGCCACGTCACTGAACGCTGGCAGCTACTTCCCCAGCTCACGGGCACTGCCTGATGTCCCTGCACCCCAAACCAGGGTCCCCATTCCCAGGGGTAACCCCAAGCCCACAAGCACTCAAGGATGCTTGTCATACACCCCATGGTGACTACCTAAGAGCAGCAGCCTGGAGGCCCCAGGGTCCCACAACCCCTTCTTCTCTGTGGCAAACTAGGGGTTCTTAGAAACAAAGGACATGCCTGATGCAAGAAACACTAATCGTGTCTTGGAGGCCCTGAGGGGTGCAAACAGCTAAAGCGCTCAGCTGCTAACCTAAAGGCTGCAGTTCGAGTCTACCCAGGGGTGTCTTGGAAGAAAAGCCTAGGGATCTATCTGAAAAATCAGCCATTGAAAACCCTACTGCTAAGACTCAGCGGCACTGGGTTTTCAGAGCACATTTCTACTCTGACACACACGGGGTCACTGTGAGTCGGAGACAAGGATCCACGGCAACCAATAAAAATCATGTCTCTAGGTCCAGTGGTTAAGACCTCAGACTGCTAGCCCAAAGGTCAGCAGTTCAAATCCACTGGATGCTCCTTGGAAACCCTATGGGGCAGTTCTACTCTGTCCTACAGGGTCGCTATGAATCGAAATTGACTCAATGGCAACAGGTTTTTTTTCAAGGTCCAGATTTAGCCATCTGACAACGTGATTGGATGAGGCACAGGAGGCCCAGCCTGCCTGCGGCAGAACGCCAGTGTGAATTAACCCTGTATGCGACATTCACAGACACTGGCCGGGAAGCAGACACCGCTGTCCCCTCCTTGTATCATATGTACCCGCGCGGTGGTTCTGATGGACAGCCAAAAGGCGAGACACCTGCCCTTACCCATGGCGAGCCCCACGAGGCGGTAGGAGAAGAAGCAGGAGGCGAGGAAGGCGGCCCACAGTGCGACGTACAGCTTCTGCGTGATCTCGGGCTGCACCCACATGAACAGGCTGGAAGGGAGAGGGGAGGCTCAGCGGACGGCGGGCCCCACCGCACCGCCGGGTCGGGCTGAGACTTACTTCTTGATCTTTTCCAGGATGTCGGCCATCTTGCCAAAGAGGTTCTGTGCGAAGACGAAACCATGATTGTAGCACACGTGACATGGGGCAAACAGACAACCGGGGGGCGAGACCACGGGCTGGCCGCAACCGAGAGACACCAGCTGTGCCAACCCCACCCTGTGGTCCTGGCCAGCCTCATGGCCCGGGAGGAGGTGACATGTCTGGTCAGTGTTCCGACACTGGCAAGGACAGCCCAGGCCGGGTCCCTCCAGGAGCTCAGCTCTAGACTAGCTCAGGCTTCATCAGGGGGCCCACCCTCCAAACCAAAGCTGCTGCAGATGTGGAGTGGGCTGCTTGTCTGTGAGAGACCCTCCCCCCACCCCGCACACATGAGTCAGCTTTCAATCAGCCAACAGCGGGCCTAGAGCTGGGGGTGCTTAGGGCCCGAGCATCAGCCACCGCCTAGATGGGACCATCAGGGACCACCTCCCATGGCTGGCCCAGTGGCCATACCTGGGCCTTCTGGGCCACGTCCAGCACCAGCTGGAACTTCTCGGACACAGTCAAGTCTTCTTTGGGAGGTTCCTTCAGTCAAATGGGAAAGAGAATTTCCACTGAAAATTACCGACAAAAACAGTCGGTGGCCCTTCCCACCCCAAGGACCTGGTGGCAACTCTGGTATGCCCAAACAGCCAGAGGACCTGGGCACAAGGAGGCCAGTGGGCGGGATTCCCAGTGGCTGTCCACATGCCCCAAGCCAGGGTCCTCTGGAAACCTCCAGGCCCTTCCACACAGCTGCCACTGACTGGGGAGACGGGGATGCCCTGTGCCCTCACAGGACTCACCACAACTTCGGACACTTCCGGAACAATGCTCCACTGTATCCTCCAGCCCCTGTACACAAGGAGCCACTGCTCAGTTACAGGTGACATCATACCCCCGTCTCCCATGCTCCTAACCAGGGAGGGGGCACCCTGAATGCTCCTTAGGTGCCGGCAGAGGGGAGAGGGCGGCTTCTGACACCCCCGCCTTGGCTGGGAGCCTCCAGGGCCCCTTCCTGATTCCTGGGAGTGGAGGGTCCAGTTCACCTTCCCTGGCCCTCCTCTGGGTTCTGGGGGCCCACGTTCAAGTGTAGCCAGTGGGAGTGGGAGGGGAGCATTTCAACACAAATTCATTGAAAGCAGTCACAGCAAGTCCTTTGGCTAACCGGACCTCAGCGCTGGGTACTGCTGACCCCTTCCAGAGTATTTAAGTCCTTTTTTCTAGGGAAAAAACGCAAATGAGATATAGAATGACCCAGAAAAATTTAAAAAAATTTTTTTAATTAGCTTATACAAATGTGGAATTTTGAAAGGCTGAGTAAAAATGTGGAATGCAGGGGTACCCATCTTCAGACTGAAGGGTCCAGGAGAAGTTCACTCCACCGGGCAGCCACCAGCCAATAAACCCCCAAAAGTGCCCAGGAGTCAGGAAACACGGCTAGTCTGGTGACGGGTCTTCCTGGATACTGGTTTCCCCAGAGCCAGGAAACATGGCCCGTCTGGAGACAGGTCCTCATGGGGGCTGGTTCCCACAGGGCCAGGGAACATGGCCCGTCTGGGCACAAGTCTTCACAAGGGCTGGTTCCCACAGGGCTGGCCAATACAGCCCGTCTGGGGACAGGTCCTCACAGGGGCTGGTTCCCACAAGCTCCACCTATACCCTTATTGTGGGAGGGCGTGTGCTCATGGGAGCATGAACAGAATAGCACTGACTCAATGAACTGTTGACGTGGTGGCGGAAAACGTTTGCAGCGGCAAATACCCCGTCTATGAACCACTGGCATTCGCTCTGGATCTCAACTATGTCTTGTTCGTCTCACACCATGAGCCTCCCGGGAACCCCCCTGATATGGATTAAGTTGTGTCCCAAAAATACGTGTTGTAAATCCTCACCTCTATGCCAGTGGTTATAACCCCATGTGGGAATGGGTTATATTTGTTATGTTAATGAGGCAGGATCAGTGTAGGGTGTACCTTGAGTCAATCTCTTTTGAGATATAAAACAGATTAGACAAATAAGCAAGGAAGCAGAGATGGGGGAAGAGAGATGCCAGGCCACATGAAGATCACCCAGGTCCAAAAACCAAAACCAAACCAGTTGCCATTGACTCGATTCTGACTCATAGCGACCCTACAGGACAGAGTAGAACTGCCCAGAACAGAAGCTCAAAGAGACAAGGACCTTCCTCCAGAGCCAACAGACAGAAAGTCTTTCCCCAGCACAGACTCCTGAATTTGGATTTCTAGTCTCGGGTCCTGGGGGCACAATGGTTAAGTGTTCAGCTGTTAACCAAAAGGTCGGCACAGGTACTCCTTGGAAACCCTATGGGGCAGTTCTACTCTGTCCTGTAGGGTTGCTATGAGTCGGAATCGACTTGACGGCGATGGGTTTGGTTGGTTTTTAAACTTTGAGAAAATAAGCGTCTGCTTGTTAAAGGCACCCACTTGCGGTACCTCTGTCACAGCAGCACTAGATAACTAAGACATTCGTGGAGAACAGAGCCTCTGCGATGGTATTGGCCCGCCTGCTGGGCCACCAGAAACGTCCCTGCCCAACCACAGCCCAGTGCGGGGAGCAGGCACTGGCCTCTGAAGCTGGGGGCCTGGACATATCTCTACCTGGGGGTGTGGAACCAGTCGGGGTTGCATCAGGGTATCGTCCAGCACCCTGCCTGGGTATTATCAAGGCTAACAGGGGACTCCCCGACATCAGTGCTGCTGAGGAGCTGGCCCAGCACCCCTCCTGCCACACTGTCTGCGAAGATACTGGGAGATGCCACGGCCAGGCATCCCATGGGATGAAGCCGCCACACAGCAGCACCGCTCACCTACCTGGCGATGAGGTAATTGAGGGACAACCTCAGGATTGCCAGAAACAAGAACATGGGGATGGCCCAGCCATGCCATACAGCATTCATGTACACCTGCAGATGGAGGGAGACAGGCGGGAGGGTTAGTCACCCCAACACACACGGGCCACGCGCACTCCTCCTTCCTCCCTCCCCAGGCAGTCCCGAGGAGCCCAGCTGGCAGGACAGTGCTGAGCGGGGCCAGGCCCCTGCATCTCTGCAGTGACTCAGATACAGGAACGATGGGGATGCCAGAAGAAGGCTGTGTCCTTGGTTCGGGCTACAGGGGGAGGGGAAACCACTAAGGGGTGGTGGGAGAACATATCGCAGAGGACAGGCAGGAGGCTCAACGTCTGCGGGGGCAGTTGCTGGGCTTGGCCGAGATCAGCAAGAGGTGCCGACTGCACAGAGGGTCCCAAACAGCCCAGTACACACAGGGTCCCAAATAGCCCAGCCCACACAGGGTCCTGAATGGCCCAGCCTATATAGGGTTCCTGGCCCAGCTCACACAGGGTCCCGGCCCAGCCCAGACCACATGGAGTCCCATATGGCCCAGCCTATATAGAGGTCCCAGCCCAGTCCACATGGGGTCCTGAAAAGCCCAACCCAGACGGGGTCCCGGCCCAGCCCAGACTACATGGAATCCCGAATGGCCCGGCCTATATAAGGGTCCTGGCCCAGTCCTCACAGGGTCTTGAACAGCCCAGCCTACGTGAGGTCCCAGCTGACCCTGTCGTGGCTCCCAAGCACCAGAGCATAGGCATCACCACGACCTGGTGTGAAGTGGGCGAGGTGGCCAACTACTGGCTGAGAACCTACCATGTGTCACATGCCACAAGCACCATGGGCCCCTCCCCTGTGTCCCCCCTGTCCCCGCAGAGAACTACGGCCTGAGGGGTTGCTAGGAAGGGGGCAGGACAGAACTCAGGCAGAGTCCTGGGAGGTGGTTCAGACGGCCTGCTGGCCTCTGTGATAACAGAACCAGGTGGCGCAGAGGTTTCTGAGGGCCCCAGACAGCAGCAGCCACCCTGAGCACAGTTTCCCGGGAAGGTGGGCCGGGGCAGAGGTGGGGCAGATCCCTTGCCACCTTGACTTGTCATCTGCATGCAGAGTGCTATGTCCTTCCACTCAAAGACGGGGTCCCTCGGGAAATCTCCTTGGCTGCATCCCAGTGGCCAAGGCTGGCCCGGGGCCACTTGGGAAAGGATGGTGGCCCAGCTCCACCCCCGATGGCCCCCATCCCCATGGAGCATCACTCACAATGAAGGCAATGGCAGACGTGTAGACGGAATACCAATCAGATAAGGCAGAGAGGTTCTTCACAAAGTTGGTGACAGGCTTGGCACCGCGCTCTGCAGACAGAACACAGTCATGGCTGCAGTCAGCCATGGACACGGCCTCGGTATGTCCCTCCTGGAAGGTCAGCCTGGATCCACACGCCTGACATAGAGCCAGACAAGCAAAGCTCCCAGTCCACCTGCACCAACCCAGTGCCCCTATAGCCACCTCAATGCCGTCCATGTGGGGACTACCCCCCAGTGCCCAAAAGTCATCCAACACCTGCCGTGTTGACGGCTGGCAGGGGGAGAGAGGGGAGCTGGGGCCAGAAACACGTGGGAGGAGCTTCCGTTGCACCCTCAGCACCTGGGAGACATTGGAGGGGCGAGCAGGAGAGAAGCACTGTTTTCCACCTCAAACGCTGGGGCTCCCAGGCCCAGGGCGGGGGGAGTGGCCTCTGCCCACTCACAGCCCCCAAACGTGGTGGGCCGAACACAGACTTCCAATGTAACCTTCCCTTAAGGACAGAAGGGGCTTTTTCCGGAAGCAGCTCAGGTTGGCTCGTGACCCCGGGACCCCTGTCCCCTGAAGGTCCTGCCCATCACCCAAGAACAATGTTGAGCACGTTACAAAGCCACAGAGGAATGTCATAGTACTTACTTAGTCTCCTCATGTTTTCCGTTAACCTAAGGGGAGGGGGGAGAGAAGTTAACTTATTG
The DNA here is from genome assembly GCF_024166365.1 of Elephas maximus indicus. Lineage (NCBI taxonomy): Eukaryota > Metazoa > Chordata > Mammalia > Proboscidea > Elephantidae > Elephas > Elephas maximus. Next base: position 191,423,042 of record NC_064822.1, on the reverse strand, counting down.
CCAGCTCTGCATTCCTGCCCCGTGACTATGGTGCTCGAGGAGCACAGAGAGCACAGGAAGATGTCCTCCGTGCATGCTCCCACCCTGCACAGGGCCACCAAGCACAGTGAAGCCCATGGCACTCCTCACCCAATGAGCACATTAGGAGGCCAGGGGCATTTCACCACGTCCCACAAGAACCAAGTCCTCTAAGAGCTGGACCTGGCCGGTCTGGGTCCCCCGGGCCTAGCACAGGGCCCAGCATGACAGCTGAAGGTCAGAGTGGGCGAGGGGTGAGTGGACAAGCTGACCATCCAATGCAGGAAGCTCCAGGCAGCAGGTTCTCAGCTGTGAGCCCCGAGCCTGTTGTCCCCACACAACAGTCTGCACAAACCGCAAGTAAAAGCACTGGGTGGGCAGAGCAGGGGACGCACGCTCAGCTGTCACTCTGTCACAACGCCCAAGCTGTCTTCCTCTGCTCCTCAGGACAAGGCGCAGATGAGCCTCCAGGGCCGCAGCAGCCAAACCCAGCAGATTCATCCAACAACACAAAACACCGCATTTCCCTCTGAAGCCTCAAACGAGGCCAGCCCCGGACACATAGCAGGGCCCCACAGCTCCAGACACAGAGCTGCACTCCCAGCCCCCGACACAGAGCTGGACCTTGTAGACCCAGGCAGAGCCGCCCCCACATCAAGCAGGCCTACCTCCTGGCGCTGAGGGGCTCCTCTGCCTCCACAGTGCTCTCCTCTGGCTGGAACCGGAAGTCTTCCACGTACTCCCCGAACCTGTCGTAGAACCACTTCTGGAGGCGGGTGCACAGCCCCTGGCCCCGGCGGTCTGTGGGGATAGGTGAGTTTCAGTGAGGGCCTGGCCAGGGTCTGCACCCCTTGCTGAGGTTAGAGCCTCCATTCCCACATCTGCCTGGTGGGCTTCTTGCTGAAGTGGGGGGGGTGCCTCAGAGCAGACACCTACCACCAGGGTGGGGACCCAGGAAAAACCCCCCAAGATGGCAGGGGGCTTGGCAGTTCCTGTGTGGGGCTTCCCTACAAAGCTGAAAAATGGACGGTCTTTGCCAAAACCCTTAAGGCCCAGCTCTCTGAAGAGGGGACACAACCCAGATTCTACCCTGAAGCACAAACAAATACCAGTAACAGGGCTCTGTACCTGCCTGAACATCTGAGGTTCTCACACTTGGCCCCTCCCCTGCTGAGGCTGTTGGCTCGAAGCTGTCCGCAGCACCTGGCGCCACGGAGGCAACAGCTCAGCCTGTCTGGGAGTCCACAACGCCTCCCTCCTGTCTCTTCCCTCAGTCCCAACCATCTCAGGTAATGGTTGGGTGGGCCCCTTCCCTGGAGCCCCGAATGAGTGTACCTGCTGGGGCCTACGTCCTGGGAGGGGATAAGCCCCAGTGAGTGAAGTCACCAGGCCTGGGGTAGCTCACAGGCAGATGTCAGCGCGTGACAATTTCAGAGCCTGCTCGCCAACAACTAAAACCTTTAGCCAGAGACCCAGATCGCAGATTCTGGAATCCTGCCACGCTTGAGCACCGTTTTGTGGATCAAAAGTCTGTCCCTTCGAAAGCAGGCTGTGCAATCACCTGCAGGGAGCGCTGTCTGACCAGTGTTAAGGAGCACAGGGACTGGAGAGAAGGCACAGTGTGCTCTGTTCCGTGTGCCCGTGTGCCCAGGGGCAGGCCTTGAGGAAACCAAGGCCAGAAGCAGCTGAGGGGTGTGGACACTGGGGCCAAAGGCTCAGGAATGCCCAGAGGCCCAGAGGCCCCAGGCATGAAGAGCTCTGGGCAGAGAGAGCAGCCTGGGGTTAAGGACCCTTGGTAGGCTGCTTCTGGTACCCTAACTAGAACCTTATAAAGATTCTAAGTTAAGGGCCTAGAGGGTTACAAAGTTTCTCAGTTGAGAGTCTACAATGTTACACCTCAACATAAAGAAAACAAAATTCCTCACAACTGGACAAATGAGCAACATCATGACAAACAGAGAAAAGACTGCAGTCATTAAGGATTTCATTTTACCTGGATCCACAACCAATGAAGCAGCCGTCAAGAAATCAAAGCATTGCATTGGGCAAATCTGCCACAAAAGACCTCTTTAAAGTGTGAAAAAAAGTTAAGAAAAAAAACAAATATGTCACTCTAAGGACTAAGGTGGGCCTGTCCCAAGCATGGTGTTTTCAATCACATCATACGCATGTAAAAGCTGGACAATGAATAAGGGAGACCGAAGAAGAATTGATGCCTTTGAATTACGGTGTTGGCAAAGAATACTGAATATACCATGGACTGCCAGAAGATGGAACAAATCTGTCTCAGAAGTACAGCCAGAATCCTTCTTAGAGGCGTGGATGGTGAGACTTCATCTCATGTACTTTGGACGTGTTATCAGGAGGGACCAGTCCCTGGAGAAGGACATCATGCTTGGTAAAGTAGAGGGTCAGCAAAAAAGAGGAAGACCCTCAATGAGATGGACTGACACAGTGGCTGCAACAACGGGCTCAGTGGTTGTGAGGATGACGTAGGACCGGGTAACTCATCATTCCGTTATACACGCGGCTGCTAGGAGTGCAGCAGATTCCACACCACAGCACTCAACAACAACAGTGTTACAAAGACTGAGATGACGGCCTACACTGTTGCAAAGTTTCTTAGTTGCCAGTCTAGAAGGTTACAGTGTTTCTTATTTGAGGGTCTGTTGTCCTCAGGTGTCCTGGAGTTGATTTTCGACTCATAGCGACCCCGTGTGACAGAGTAGAACCGTCCCATAGGGTTTTCTGGTTGTAATCTTTACAGAAGCAGACTGTCAGTCTTTCTCAAGCGGAGTCGCTGGGTGGGTTCCAACTATCAACCTTTCAGTTAGCAGCTGAGTGCTTAACCATTGTGCTACCACCAGGGCTCCTTATCTGAGGGTCTAGAGGGTTACAAAGTTTTAGTTGAAGGTCAGAAGGATTACAAAGTTTCTTAGTTGAGGGTCTAGAGTGTCACAAAGCTCCTGAGTTGAGAGAACTAGGCAGGGGTCGGCAACCTTGCTCAGTAAAAAGCCAGAGAGTAAATACTTAAGGTTCTGTAGGCCATACTGTTCCCAGTCTCAGTTGCAACTACTCAGCTCAGCCTTTATGTGTAGCACGAAAGCAGCCAGAGACAATAGGCAAGCAAATGGGCGTGGCTGGCTGCCAATAAAACTTTATTTACACCCCAAACTATGGCCCCAGATGCTCTGTTATCCCAGGACTAAAACTATTCCCAAAGCCCACTCTTCAGGTAAAGATTAGACGGGACTATAAGAAAACTATCAACATACAGGAGGAATGTGCTGCTTAGTTCAATCAGATACACAAGACCAAACGGGCAGCTCCCGTCCAAAAGTAGGATGAGAAGGCAGAAGGGACAGGAACCGGTCAAATGGGACACAGGGAACCCAGAGTGGAAAGAAGGAGTGTGCTGTCACATTGTGGGGACTGTAATCAATGTCACAAAACAATACGTGTGTACATTTTTGAAAGAGAAATTAACAAGCTGTAAACTTTCACCTAAAGCACAATTAAAAAAAAAAAAAACACTGAAAATTTGAAATTCAGATAATGTTCGCACGTCACAAAATATTATTCTTCTTTTGATTTTTTTCTAACTGGTGGGCTGCAGTTGGCCCCAAGTCTAAGGAACGTGAACCTGCTGTCTATGCAGGCCAGGCTTTACTTCCTGCCTGAGCCCTGCCCATGACGACGAGGCCTATCTGCTTCTCTTCCTTAACCTCGACCAGGAGGGCCTCTGGCTGTGCACTCGGGGCCAGCGGCCAGGGGAGGCTAATTCCCTGGAGGAAACAGACAACTCTAACAAGGCTTTTCCCTTCCACACCTTCACACGGCCTGCATCCCAGTGCTCAACCCTCCCAGGGCACGGTGGCTGCCACCCATCCTCAGGATGGGGGCTGGAAGGCTGGTACTTGGAGCCCTCTTCCCCCCCCACCACACGCTGCTCCCCCCGCCCCCGAGCAGTGTGGGTCACAGCCATCAGACAGGCTCTGGATGGGAGGACATGGGTCATGGCCTTCCCATCACATTCTCTGACTCAGGGACAGGAGGCAGTCCATCTCTTTGTGAGAGGTGAAGGTCTCTTGGGGTCTTGTGCTGGTTGTCCAAAGGACTCTAGAACTAAGCCTGGCCCAGGGGCCTAAGAGCTGGGATCTACCTATAGGATGCACCGCCAAGCCCCCACCTGAGCCCAGCTTCTGTTGGTCCAGCCCTGGGCTCCTGGAAGGCTTCAGAACCAGGCTGTGCAGCTGGGCGTCTGCCATCTTGCCTGTGAGAGCAAGTACGGTGCAGCCCTGACTAGGCACAGGAGACCCAGCTCTGTGCAGGCTGGGCTCGACCCGGGGTGCTGGACCCAGGCTGCTCGATCTGGGGTGCTCCTTGGTGAGGCACACCCTCCCAGGCCTCATTTTCTGTCTGTACACCGGGGTGGGGCTTACACCAGTGAGCTCAGGCCCTTTCTGCTCAGCTCTGAGCTCCAGAGGCACAGACAGGGAGGTTTTGGGAGTGGCCAGCCTACAGGGATGGGCGCTGTGGCCAGCAGGGGCGTTAGCCAGGACCCCGTGGATCTGGGGCCCTTGGTGTCTACCCACACCAACCTCTGAACCAATGATTACAGAGCGTTGAGTAAGAAAGAGAACAGGAGCTTGGGGCGGGAAGAAAAGGAAAAAAGGGCCTGTCCCTGACCCAGGGCCACCACCCATGCAGTCCCCTCTGACGATCGCCAGCCAATGAAGACAGGCCACCAAGCCATCAGCAACATGACCTGGGGACTGATGGGACTGCCTCCCTGAGATCCTCGGTGGGAAGGCTGAGGCGGACGACGCGCTTCACTTTCAGGAGAAAACGGAATCGCATTCTGGTTGAATGACTTGTGTTTGCTCTGATTAGTCACCACTTCGCGTTAGAGACCCTGACCCGGTTCCACAGGAGATACCAAGCTGCGCGGGGAGGCCAGAGACAGAGCCCTCATCCAACAACGTTACCTGCTTACCTGCTCCGTTATTAACCTGCGCCTGCCCCTTGGGAGGCTGCTGAGCCGGCTGCTCCTCGGATCTGAGAGAGGGGAGAAGAGGTGAGTGGGCCGTTAGTACGAAATGGAGCATGGCCAGCACTCTGCAGAGTCCCAGCCCTCCCCAAGGGAACCACCTGCACGGGACAGTGCTTCAGTTCACCGACCCCTGGGTGTGGAAACCCTTGACGTTCGATCACTGATTATCATGGTGGCGGGCAGGCACAGAGCTGGCTTTGCCATGGGCACACTTTTTGTGTTTTAATAACTGAAAAAATGTTGTTGTTAGTTGCCATCAAGTCAATTCCAACTCATGGTGACCCCACGTCTGCAGAGTACAACTGTGGTCCATAAAGTTTTCAACGGCTGTGACCTTTCAAAAGCAGATTGCCAGGCCAGTCTTCCGAGGCACCTCTGGGTCGATTCAAATCGCCAATCTTTCAGCTAGAGGTCGAGCACTTAACCTTCTGCACGATCCAGAGACTCCTAACTGAGTAAATAACCCACTGCCATGGAGTCAGTTCCGACTCATAGCAACCCTATAGAGTAGAGCTGCCCTGTAGGGTTTCCAAACTGCCGACCTTTTGGTTACAGTCACAGCTCTTAGCCACTGCACCACCACGGCTCCAGCTGAGTAAATAACATCTTATAAATATACAACTCTTCTTTCCTATTCTACTTAACACTTTTACTTCTTTCTTTACCCTCTTGCTCAGAATAAATAACTCTCATATTACTAATTGTTCTTTGCTGCCATCAGGTCAACCCTGTCTCAAGGTGACCCCATGCACAACAGAGGAAAACACTGCCTGGTCCTGCTAGCTGCCATTCCCATGATCGGATGAGATCAAACTGTTGCGATCCATAGGGTTTTCACTTGCTGATTTCAGATCGCCAGGCCTTTCTTCCTAGTCTTAGTCTGGAAGCTCTGCTGAAACCTGTTCAGCATGCGAGCAACACATAAGCCTCCACTGCTAGACCCAGGGTGATTGATCCAGCGTGCTCCTTGGTGAGGCACGCCCTCCCGGGCCTCATTTTCTGTGTGTACCCTGGGGTGGGGCTTACACCAGTGAGCTCAGGTCCTTCCTGCTCAGCTCTGAGCTCCAGGGGCTGTGTACAAGGTGCACTGGCTAGGAGTCGAACCTGGGTCTCCGCATGGAGGGCGAGAATTCTACCACCGAACCTCCAGTGCCCCCATGTTACTAATTTGTCTGCTAATAATAAGATACTCGTTCACACCTGCACGTGCATGTGTCAAGCATAACGCAAGGCCACAGCTGGGAAATCCCACTTCAACGTCTCTGTCCAGGTCCTAGCTTGGCTGTGTCAGTTACCTGCCTTACCTGCTGCCCCCACCTAGATCAGCAGGACCCTGCCCAGCCTCACCCAGGCCACACAGGCACTGGGGCCTTGAGCCCTGCTGGCTCAGCCCCTCCCAGAGTCTCTGCCACCTGCTGGCTCCTGACTACGGGCCCATCCCCATGGCTGCCTGCACCTGTCCCCCAGCGGGGCTTCTGTCCTGGCCAGCCTACTTGGCCCTGATCCTCCTGCCCTGGCCTGGGTACAGACATACCCCGTGACCTGCCTGCACACAGCTCCCAGCACACAGGAAGCCATGTCGTTGGGGAGCAGCGCCCCAAGCAGACCTCGGTGGAGGCTGGGAGGGCAGAGCGTGCTCTAGGAGGACAAGGACAGCAGACGGAGACTGGGCACACGTACATGTCACCAGTGGTGAGGGGACTGGCTCCAGTGCCTCACACGGCTCCCACCAGCCCCTGTGAGAACCAGCCCGGTTCACGGGCTTGGAGTCTGTAATTGCATTGCAGGCCGGGCATCTGGGTGCAGAAGACGCGCTGGCTGGAGGAGACAGCAGGTGGGGGTGACTGAGTACATCCATCAGGGGGCACGTTCACTGGCTTGGGGTTTGTAATTACAATGCAGACCAGGCAGCTGGCATAGAGGAGGAGGGAGACAGCAGGGGGCAGCCAAGTACACCCACCAGGAGGCAGGGCTAAGAGACAAAGCCTGCACACAATGAAGGGTGGATGAGGAGGACATCAAGACGGCAGAGACCAAAGAGACAGAGACCCGGAGAAGGGCCGTGGTCCCACCCCTCCCCGTGACCACCCACATTCAAAGCAGCCAGCAAAATGGGGACCACAGAACAGGAGCTGTAGTCTGGGGTGCACACAAGACTCTGGGCCTAGTCAGGCAGGAACCATGGCTCAGAGCCCAGGGTACCTATGAGACTCCAGGCCTAGCCTTGGCAGGAGCCACAGCTCAGAGTCCAGGGCACGGATGAGACTTCAAGCCTGGGCAGGAACCACAGCTCAGAGCCCGGGGTGTGTAGGAGACTTCAGGCATGGGCAGGAACCACTGCTTGGAGTCTGGGGGCATGCACAAGACTGCAAGCCTAGGCTGGGCAGGAACCATGGCTTGGAGTCCAGGGTGTGTACGAGACCGCAGGCCTGGGCAGGAACCACTGCTCAGCGTCCCAGGGGCATGTACAAGACTCCAGGTCTAGAAGGGGCAGGAACCACAGCTTGGGGTCAAGGCGCACATACAAGACTCTGGGCCTAGACTCGGCACCAACCATGGCTCGGGGTCCAGGGGCGCATACAAGACTCCAGGTCTAGACGGGGCAGGAACCACAGCTCGGGGTCCAGGGGCAGCTTCCTGACCAGGTCTTGGGGTTCCACGAGATGCCCTTCACCAGAGCACGAAAACACTGTGGCCCACCAACACCTCTGTCCAGGTGTGCCACAAGGACTCAGCGCAGGGAGCAAGGCACACCTGCTGTGATGCACAGGGCCCCTCTAGCAACAGCCTGGGGCTCTGAGCACTGCTGGTTGTCCCTGTTTGCTTTGCAGCTAATGACACTGCATGGGTATCGGCCAGGTGATTCTTCCCAGTACGGTCACCTGCTAGAAGCAAACAAGCGTCTGGATACGAATGTGCCACCTTTGGGAACAGAAAGGCGGGGTCAGGCACTCCTGAGGGCCAGCCGTACCCCAGCCGAGAGCATCCACCTCCTTCACACCCGCCATGCGTGGACTGTGACTTTGCCTGAGCGTGCGTTGGGCACAGGAAGCAGACTGATACAGTCACCCTTTCTTAATTAAAAGGAAGACAGAGGGACAGCCTTGCCGACACGTTCCAGCAAGCTGCCCTGCCACCACTTCCGATGGTAAGTGCAACATAGATGGGGCGTCTTCAAAGCAGCATAACGCCACCTGACTGTGCTTATCGGAGGAAAGGCCATTGTGTCGTTTTAACAACTGCTGATCCTTCAAAGAGGTTCCGAATGACTGAAGCTGATATTCGTCAATGATCAAACAAACGAGTTTGGGGTGGAACATCTCAGAATTTCTCTTGTAAAATCTAATTTTACATCCTGGGTGGTACAGATGGTTCACACGCTCGGCTGCTGACTGAAAGGCTGGAGGTTCGAGTCCACCTGGAGGTGCCTCAGAAGAGGTGGTGATCTACTTCCAAAAAACAGCCACTGAAAACCCTGTGGAGCAGTTCTGTTCTGACTCACGCGGGGTTGCCATGAGTTGGAGTTGAGACTCCATGGCAATTGGTAATTGGTTAATCTTCCCTGGTTCATAATCACCCACGGGCACAGGGCAGAGAGCTAAGCCAGACTGGTATTCAATGCCAGGCCCAGGGTGAGGCCCCGCTGTGACCCGACGCCCTTTGGCCCTGCCCCCTGGGACTAGGCTGGGGTGGGGGCACCAGACGGTCATCGAGGCCTGTTTTGTTTCTGCACCCGGCTCCCCGCAACTAGGCACCAGCAGCGCCAGTCACGACAGCACCGAGTCCAGAAGGTGCGTTCTGGCCTCCTGTCCACCTTCCCTGACCATGGGGCTGTGGGATCAGGGCCATTACAGAAGCTGTGGGGGAAACCACACTAGGAGACCACTGAAGGGTGGGCAACGGACAAACAGAACTCGTTACAGCAGTGTTTTCACAGTTTCTGGGGTCAATAACTGGAGTGTGCGATTTTTTAGGAATTTTCTGAAAAACAAAAAAGAAGTTTCTAAAAACAGAAAGATTGTGTTTTAACCCCTCACTCTACTGCCACCAGTGCTTGTGGCTGTAGCTCACCTGCAGCTTTGGGGTGTGAGGGGTTTGGGGTGCGTGTGAACATGTACATGTGTGAGGGGGACCCCTCCACAGACTTATCCACCCTGAAGGTCCCAGTCACCCCAGACCCACCTCGAACCATCACCAAGATGGCAAGGAGGTCACTTTGCCTGGAGCCTCCTGCTCCCCTGGACCCCTTCTCCTTCAGGTCTCAGCTTCCAGAAGGTTCCTCCTGGAAACTTCTGGAAGGTTCCTGACTACACACTCCACCCCTATATAGAGCAGGAGAGCAGCCCCTGATACTCCCTGGGGCCCTCTGCCTCCACCCTCAGCCACACCTAAAAGTGTCTTTACTGTGGCCCCCAATGAGCTTTGTTGGAAGAATGAGGACTGCAGCCCAAGTGGCAGCTGGGTGGGTAAGAGGCAGGGAGACAAAGGATGCAGACACTCAGAGACAGTGAGCAGGGACATAAGTCAGCCTTGCGCCCAGTGGGCCACCCACCACCCCCAGAGGAAGCCAGACACGAACGCGTGTCCCTGGTGGGCAGAAACCCTGGTGGGGTGGGGGTGGGTACCATAAGATGGCTCTGGGACAGTGCGGGATAAGAGTTCAGCCTCCACACCCAGGTCAGCCCCTGGCTGTGCCTCAATGTCAATTAACCACAATTTAAACTCTGAATTTCTACAGATGTTCAGAGAGGGCTCAGCACCAGCAAGGTACTTGTGGGGCCTGTGTACCAATTTCTGACCCGAGGAGGGGTGGCAACCTCATAGCCAGAGCAGAGTGGCACAGTGGGGTGGCTCCCTTCTCTAGACGAGCCAGGGGGAGCCTTGGAGGGCCCCCCAACAGGCCACACTGACCCGGGGCAGCCCAGGGGGTGGCGGACAGGGTAGGCGGGGCCAGGTGGAGGGGCGGCCTTCATTGAGAGCAAGAGAAAACACAGGAAGGGCTGTCATCAGTGGCCAGGAGGGCCAGGAAGCACCCCCAAAGGCAGCCCAGTGTACCTGTTTCTCAGCACAGAGGATGCAGTGAGAAAACCCTAAGGAAGCTGCATCTGCAGTGATAGGGAGGGGAGGGGCTTCCTTTACAGGGACTGGACCTTGGGCAGCACGTGGTCACCTGGGGTCGGCCTCAGGCTGAAGGGGCAGCTCACAGAGGCCACTGCACCCCTGCCAAGAGCGTGACCTCACAAATAATTATAATTAATAACAATGACAATGCTCTCTCATCTACCAAGAAGCCAGTTTCTGGTGGGGGTGCTGGTGGAGGGCTGTGGACAGTGGTGTGGTATGGGGGTCTGGGGGCTGGAGACTGAGGGGCTGTGGGGCCTGTGGGGTCTGGACGCTACAGGGGTTGCTGGCCTGACCTTCCAGGCTACAGGACCGTTTGGCCACAGTGTGGAGAACTCACGGAAAGCAGTCAGGGCTGGTTTTATATTGCACACACATCACTCTGGAGTGACCCGCTTCTTGCTCAGGGCATCGTGATGCAAAGATGGCAGTGCCCATGTGTGCAGGGTGGGGCAGGAGACACCTCCTCCCCAGAGCCTGGGTGACACCCTCCAGGCAAAGTGGGACCTAGGCAGGCACATCCCGAGGCCTCAGCACGCACAGTGGGGTGTCCAATGTCCTCTGAAGGCCGGGCCAGGTGTAGGGGGCAGGGGAGCACGCTGAATGGGCAGCAGAGACTGGGGGAAGGTGAGGGCGGGAAAGCATTGGGGGGGGGGGTCAGGAGGGTCAGGATCCCATGAGCTCCAGCCAGCCCTCTGGGGCAGGGACACGGTCAGGAGCTGGGAGAGCAGGAGGAGGGATGGGGGTCTGCAGGCCAAGACTCAGAGGAAGAGGCGGTTCTAGGGCTCCTAGCAGAGTTATTCTTCAACGCCCCCACCCCTGGTCGGCTCCCTCCTGGCTTCAGGCTCTGCTGCAACTCTCATCCCTCTGGGGAGTAATGGCAGTACCTATGCCCCCACTTTGCAGACGAAGAGACTGAGGCACAGGAAGGCAGCCTCCTTCCCAAGTAACCTACCCCCAGAAACTGCACAGGTGAGCTTTAAACACAAGAAATGGGCCAGGCTCGAGACCCCCAGCTCTCCCCTCAGATCCCTCCAGCACTGAGGGGTGATGCTTCCATGACGCTCTGGGCCCAGCAGACGCTGGCAGGGGGCTAAGGAAGTAGGGTGAGGGACAAGGAGGCACCTCCCACCCAACAGGGGCCTCAGGACCCTGCCAGAAGGAGTTCTGCCCCCAGGGGCTCCGCACAGCGGGGAGTGGAGGTGGGGGAGGTGGGGGGCACAGACAAGATACAGGCCTGCAGGGGCCGCATCCCAACACGGATGGCGAGCTCCTGGCCCTGGGGCCACCACCAGGCTCTAAGCAGAGGCTCCAGCAAGGACTCCTGGAACCCCGGTGACTCTCGGCGGGGGAGAAGGGCCTGGGACAGCCTGGCTCCGGGGCATCCCCCACAGATGTGACCTCACTACCTGGTCTTCAGCACCTCCTGGACCCTCTGCTCGAGTTCCAGCCGCCTCTGCCGCTCACGCTCCAGCTCCTGCCTCAGCGTCTCTGCGTTGGTCTCTTCTCGCAGCTTCCGAAGCTCCTCCTCTGCGTGGGAGAAGAAAACGCAGGTCACCGTCACAGACCCTAATCTACCAGGGGCACGATGTTAAGACGCCACACCGCAGGTCACTGTCACAGATCTACTGAGGGCGCTAAGATGCCACACCGCAAGTCACCATCACAGGTCTACTGAGGGTGCTAAGACGCCACACCACAGGTCACCATCACGGATCTACTGAGGGCACAGCAGTAAGATGCCACACCGCAGGTCACCATCACGGATCTACTGAGGGCGATAAGACGCCACGCCGCAGGTTACCATCACAGATCTACCGAGGGCACAGCGCTAAGACGCCACACCGCAGGTCACCGTCACAGATCTACTGAGGGCACAGTGCTAAGACGCCACACTGCAGGTCACCATCACGGATCTACTGAGGGCACAGCGGTAAGATGCCACACCGCAGGTCACCATCATGGACCTACTGAGGGAGCTAAGACGCCACACCACAGGTCCATCATGGATCTACTGCAGAGAAGACTGGGGAGACCCAGTGCTAAGGGCAAGTTGGTGCCCAGGCCGCGACGCCACACAGACACCTGCATCCCAGCACCCCGTATTCACCCTATACCGAGCACAGGGATCCCACACACATGCCTAAGCAGCACAGTCCCCCCAGCCTCCACCAGGGTCCCGGCACTCCTGGAAGAGCTCCAGCACAGACATTTCCCCCCGCCCCACCCCATACATGCTGACCAGCTGGGAGGTCGGGGTGGACCTCAGGGGAGACACAGGCATCAGGGTCCACTGCATAACCCCTTGGTCAGAGCACAGAACGCCAGCCTGGCCCTTCACCATGAGCCCCACTAGGCTCCAGGCTGACCTCACCAGGGGATGCAGCTGCCCCCAGCCTGCTGCTCCGCTCGGTGCCTTCACCCAGGACACACCCACAGAGCATGGACAATGTGTGGGGCTGTATGAAGTGCTGGCGGTGGCACAGAAACAACACAGACACCCCCTGCCCAGAGCGGAGGCTCCAGTGTCACAGGGAGCGGCACCACAGGTGAACGGGCCAGACACTGGCCCCAGCCTGACCAGTGGCTCTTGGGGAGCCCTCGTGTGCTCCTTGGTAGGCGGGACTGGTGTCTCCAAGTACAGGTGGCTCACCGTTGATGGGGGGCATGGGGCACCTGAAAGTCCTTCCTCCTAGAAGAGACCGCATGCCCGCTGGCACCAGGCGAGGCTGTGTCCTTACCTCCATCCTCAGCTCTGTGTCCACCTGAGATGGAGCGCCCTGCCTCATGGACCCAGGCGGCCCACACAGCCTCCTTCCCAGGGAGTCCCCGGCCCTCCCCAGCAATGCGCCAGGCATACAGTTGGGACTCAGTGGAGGCACAGTCCTGAAACCTGCAAACCAGGTACTCGGCAGATGAAGGCAGGAGGGTTCCCTCTCCAAAGGTGAGCGCTCACCTGGCTCAGTCACCTCTACCTGCAAAGAGGCTCAGACGCGTTCTCCAAGGAAGCCACGGGCCTTGTCATGGGTTGAACTGTGTCTCCAAAGTTATGTTGAAGTGCTAATCTCTGTACCTACAAACATGGCTCTGCTTGGAAAAGGGGTTTCTTTAGTTATGTCAGGGCTCCCGGGTGGATAACCAGTTAAGTGCTGGCTACTGACCAGAAGATTGAAGGTCTCGGTCCACCCAGAAAATCTGCGGCCATCGAGTCGAATCCGACTCATAATGACCCTACAGGACAGAGTAGGACACAGGGTTTCCAAGGAATAGCTGGTGGATTCAAACTGTCAAGCTTTTGTTTAGCAGCTGAGTTCTTAGCCACGTGCCACCAGGGCTCCAATCTGTTCAGAGGCACCGCAAAAGAAAGCCCAGATCCACCTCCGAAAGCTCACAGCCTTAAACACTCTCCGGAGCACAGTTCTGTTCTGCACGCGTGGGGTTGCCACAAAGCAGAATTAATTCAGCAGCAACTGGTTTGGTCTGGGGGGGTTTGTTATGTCAGGGATATCATACCAGACCGGGGGGTCCTAAACCAAATCCCTACTGAGTGCTGTCTGTATAAAAAGGGCAGAATAGATACAGAGACACAACAGGGGGAAGACACGCCGCGCACGGACCCATCTAGCAGCAAAGGGCGCCAAGGATCGCCAGCAGACGCCAGAAACAAGGAGGAAGCCATGGAAGGATGGCCAAGACCTTCACTTAGACTTTGAGCCTCTGGAACTGTGAGACAATACACTTCTGTTCCTTAAAGCCACCCACGTGCTGCATATTTTGTTAGGGCAGCACTGGGTGGGTAACTGAGGAGCCCTGGTGGTGCAGGGGTTAAGCACTCGGCTGCTAACTGAAAGGTCGGCAGTTTGAACCCACCAGCCTCCACGGGAAGAAGATGTGGCAGTCTGCTTCCATAAAGATTACAGCCTTGGAAACCATATGGGGCAAAATTCTACTCTGTCCTTATAGGGTCGCTGTGAGTGGGAATTGACTCGACGGCGGTGGGTTGGGTTGGGCTGGGTTGGGTAACTAAGACAAAGCTTTTAAACCACGTGTCTCTCTGTCATCTTCACGTGTAACAGCGACTGTCAGCATGTGGAAAACTTCGCATTATCAGTCTAGCCCCCGGAAAGATGCGCTCTTGGCCGGGTTACCTGGGCAGAAGGAAAGAGCAAACTCGGAGTGTTCTGGCACTTTCCCCGCCTGCTCCTCTGAGCCCCTCCACACCCACACGTACCCCAATCCCAGTGCTGTCCATTGATTTCGAGCCTCATCTGAAGGTCAAGCCTGCCCTGGACACCTCCTTTCCCTCCACATGCATTAGTGGAAGCCCTGCAGCCACCCCTGCCTTCACTAACATCCATTCCTTCTTCTTACAGGAAATCACTCTCCCTCACTCAGCAGCCCTGCACTCCCCCTCCCCCCGTGTCACCAAGCTGTGAAAGGTCAACGTGGTGCAGCTTCCGCATGTGGTAGAGCCTCAGCCTGGGTGGGCGGCCTGTCACAGCCCCAAGATGAATGCGAACACGTGTGGACACACAGGTCCCTTCCCAAGACCTGCCTCACACACCACACCGGCCAGCAAGGGTGCAAGTGCACGCCCCACCCACGGCGGGTACCAGTGCACAACCCACCCACAGGGTGGTACCAGTGCACACCCCGCCCACAGCAGGTACCAGTGCACAACCCGCCCACAGGGGTACCAGTGCACGCGCCGCCCACAGGGGTGTACCAGTGCATGCCCCGCCCACAGGGGTACCTGTGCACGCCCCGTCCACAGGGGGTATGAACACACGCTTGGCCCACAAAGGATCTCAGGGAAGGAGGGGCCTTGGGCAGGGAGGGGCCCAGTGTCCTTGACTCTGGCTCTCCCTGACAAACGCCCCCCACCTGCTTGGATGTCCCCAGGGGTGGGACTCACCACCACAACCCCTCCAACTGTCCCTCCTGACTTCCCCCCTTCCCAGTGGCACTCAGTGTCCTAAAACAACACAAATTTATTCCCACAGCTGCGGAGGCCAGAAGTCCCACACGAGTCTCAGACGGCCTAAATCAAGGTGTGGGCAGGCCTGTAGAAGTTCCTTCTGGAGGCTCCAGGGGAGACGCTGTCTCCTTCCCTCCTCCAGCTCCTGGAGGCCACCACAGTCCTCTGCACTCCCAGCTCACAGCCCCTCCTCCACCTTCAAACCCAGCCTTGTAGTATCTTCCAGTCTCTGCTGCCATCCTCGAGGCTCCTTCTCTGGCCCTCCTCCTCCCGCTTCCATTTACAGGGACCCCTGCGATAACAAGGGGCCCGCCCAGGTGATCCGGGACATCACCCACCTCAGGTCCTTCACTTGACCAACCATACAGCCCCTTTGCCACGTGGGAAGGCTCGTGCACAGGATCAGGGGACTGGCACATGGCATCTCTGGAGGCCATGACCAGCCAACCGTGATTCCCTGGAGACCATAATCTGTGGCCAAAGGAGCTCCTGCTGGCCCAGGGACTGAGGGGAGACCCTCGCCCCCCTACCTGGTCTGGGTGAATGTCCCCCTGGGGTCAGGTGCTGCTCTGCAGAGCCGAGATCCTCCCCAGAGAGCAAAAGTCCTCATTCTTCCAGGCCCACCTCACCAGCTCCCTCCACGCCCGCTCCCTCCATAAATGCAGCACAGGCCGACGCTCTCTCTGGCCAGCGAGGGGCCTGGCCACCCAGGGCAGACTGTGTGGAACAGCGACCATCTCCTGGGGCTCAGGCCCACTGTAGACCAGCACCCTCCAACTCTGGCCAGCTAGCTTTCCAGTCAGCAGCAAAGCCACGGAGAGACTCCTGCCTCCCTGGTGGTACAAAGACAGCTGGATAGAGAAAACCACTCGGGAGTTCTCACTATTTATCTCCTGTGAATTCCTCCTCTCTCTGAGCCTACGGCTCCCCACAAGGCTGGGCAGCTCTCCTTACAAATACTGAAACGATTGGATCTCACCACCAGGCTAATATGGGTCCAGCTCCCTCCGACGGTGACATATTCAGGTCAGTCGCAGCACAGGGAGCCGCCACTTTCCACAGGACAAAGGCACTACAGAACCCAGGCATCGATTTTCCCTTTTCCTCTCACAGTAAGAAAAGAGATGGGAGGGCCGATTTTCTGCCCAGAGGAAAGCTCTGACCTGGTCATTGAGAAGGTCACCTCTGTGACCTTCTGTGAGTCGTCACAGCCACAGCTCCAAGCTTCCTTCTCTGCTCAGGCCACCTCCCAGGTGCCCCAGCTGTCCCCCAGAGCCCCAGGCCCCAGTCCCGGGAAATCCTCCACTGCTGTGGGTACAGAAGCCTGAAACCTCCTCATATGCTAAGCCCCCCACAAGCCCAACAATGCAGGGCCCCCAGAACAGCGCCCACTCCCCCATCAGTTAAGGGCCGAGAGGGTCTCCTGGGGGACAGAGGTGAGGAGCAATGCCACACACAGAGTGAGCAGTGGGCCCCTCAGATGCTCCCTGTACGGGTATCCTCAGGCCACTGTGACAAAGGTCTACTCCTAAACCCGGTGCCATCAGTTAGATTCCAACTCATACTGACCCTGTAGGTTGGAGCAGAGCTGCCCCATAGGGTTTTCACGGAGTGGCTGGTAGACTGAACTGTTGGCCTTCTGGCTAGCAGCTGAACTCTTTTAACCACTGTGTCACCAGCGCTCCTCCACACATGCAGCAGCCTAAAAAGGTCTGGGAGGTGGTCACTGCCCCGGGCGGCCAGGCCCCTCGCTGGCCAGAGACAGTGTCGGCCTGAGGCCACCACTGTGAAAGGAGGGGTCATGAAGGGAGCTGGGCTTGGAACAGTGAGGACTCTGGTTCTCTGAGGAAGATCTCGGCTCTGCAGAGCAGCACATGACCCCAGGGGGACCTTCCTGTCCCTGTAGTCCCAGTGTCACAAAACATGGGGATCCTCCTCTAGCAGGTCAGATGACCCTCTGGGGGCACGGGGTACCCAGCAGCCACACTCTCTCAGCATCCTCCTCACCACCCCAGCTGTGCCCCCAAGCCCACCTGTAGCAAATTCACCAGCACCCCCACACGCTGCCATGCCTGGCAGATGCCAAGACCCCGACAATGTAAGCACTCTGCGACCTTCTCTAAACGCTTATGAAAAGTGCACAGCTGAGGGGACACGCTTGTTTGCTGTAACCATCTATAAGCGTGTCCTGACTCCACGCACTCACGGGCTGCTTTGCAGAAGGGGCCTTCACTCTCATGAGACCCTCTGCCTGCATTACCCCTCAGATTCCCGCTGCACCTGGCTGGCAAAACCACACCCGTGGGGAGGGAAGCACTCAATTTCATACCTGCCAGCAGCTATGTAAAGGGGAGGTTCACCTACGTAATGGGTAAGGTTCACCTACGGAACAGGAGGTTCACCCAGGTAACAGAAGGTTCAGTTAAGTGCAGGTAAGGCTCACCTAGGTAACGGGAGATTCACCTAAATACAGGTGAGGCTCACCAACATAACACAAGGTTCACTTAACTGCAGGTAAGGCTCACCTAGGTAACAGGGGAGGTTCACCCAAGTACAGGGAGGGTCTCCATCAGTGAAAGCTGCAGCCCCAGCATGTCAGACCACAGAATTGCAGCTCTGCAGGGCTGGAGAGCCACTTGGTAGAAGGTTTGAGGTTACCCAGGTCACTGGCTCCACTCCAAGGAGGGGCAGCCATCATGGGCTGAGCCCTTGGGGCGGTGTCGGCTGACATGGTACAGACTGCCGGGGCCTGTCAGGGGCATAGAAGCCCAGGGAGGCCACGGGGAGCCAAAATGTCTGGGCCAAGGAATGAGTCAGACCCCAAAACGCCCTTAGTTCCAAGGGCGCACCCAGAGAGAGAACTCTGTACTGCAATCCTCGAGTTCGCTTCGCTGGGTTTCAGCTAACAAAGACGCCCACATGAGCAGGTCAGAGAGCTCTGTGGCCTCAGGCCAGACAACAGGAAGGAGCGCGAGACTGTGCAGGTGTGGGGTGCCAGCCCCTGCTGAGGGGATGAGGCCGGTCCCTACACCCCAACCCCGGCCCCGACAGCAGAGGGCCAGCAGAGTGTGACCGGGGAGGGGGGGCACCCAGGAACACTCCATGAGGCCACAGGAACCCTCAGACCCCCAGGTCTCCCATGAGCTCATCCAAATGCTATGTCCATACGGCCAGCTGTCTAAACAATCCGTGTCAACTCCCCTAACAAGCTGCTCCAGCTGAGCACGCAACCTGTGTTATTTACTCGCTGGCCACTGCTTTCAAAGGGACCTGGCAAAATGAGCTACCGCCATGGGGACTCCTGAAGACAAGAAGAACATGCCATAATGAAGCCTTTCCTACAAAAATGGCCTAGGACAGAGGCTGGAGGAGGCCACCCTTCAGGTCTACCCCCACCCCGTGTCTGGAGGGAGAGGGACAGGGCAGCAAAGTCAGCGGTGACTCCGGTGCACCCCCAAGAGCATCCTCTCAAGTGCAGACTGGCCATCCCCAAATCAAAGGCAGCAGAGGAGACCACCTGGCCTCAGCCACCTCCGCCCAGGGAACCGGATGACAGCTGAAGGCAGCCACCCAGCCCCATACTCCTGCCCCACTGGACGTTACTGAGAGGAAGGAAAACAGTGCTGGAGGCTATTTTAAAACCTGCAAAAGTAGAACTCTCAAGCAGGAATCCTCCTGGCACCCGATTCAACAGGCCCCACTTCAGGCAAAAATAAAAATCAAGTGATAACCCTTAAATAAAACTCCTTTCCAGCAGCAAGCCAGGACTGCAGACTTAGGGCCTATGCAGAAAGCTGCCTTGCCACCTGGCCAGAGCAGGAGGTTGGCACACCTGGAGGCCCCGCCCACCCAAGGCTCTGCCCCTGCACCTCCTCCGCTCACGCTGAACTCTGGAGCAACCTCCCACCTGGTCTCCACACCTCCGGGCAGCTCAGCCCAATTCACCATCAAGAGACCTTTCTAGAAGGTCAAGCCATGGCCTCCCCACTGCCTCCCCTCCCCCACCCCGCCCCCAGAAGTGGCCAGAGAATCACGTGGAGCTCCTGAGCCGACTTGCTATCTCCTCTTTCAGCAGCAGTGGAGAAAGGGCCGCTCGCATCCTCCTCTCTTCTTCACCTGAGGAAAGCAGGTCATTTCAGGAGCTGCCTTCTCTCGTAAACTTCTGTCTGCATTTCCCCCTGACGTTTACTTACTACTGTTACTTACTGTTCGTAGAGATAACATTTATGGACAATGAACACTGCCAACCACCATACTGATTGTTTGGGACCAGTAAGCAATGTTTTACCCACTTTACTTTTCAACATGACAAGTTGCTGCTTACCCGTTGGCACGTCATTGTGCTTCGGTTACATTTTAGGGTGGCAGATGGGGTTTGGGGTGGCAAGTAGCATGTTATCATTTTTGCCATGTGAAAGAATACTAACACCTGAGAAACCTGGAACCCGTGTCAGATGGAAACCTGTCAAAGAAGGAAAATTAAAATATTTTCCTCTAAAACAAGCAATAGAAAAATAGTAAGACTGCACACCCTGACAAAGGCAGGAAACCGGTGAGACCTGGAAAACAAGGCAGTCCATCAAGCTCCAGCTCTCACAATCAAGCTCCAGCTTCCACAGGTTTCACTGTCATAAGAAGTAGGACCTCAGTCATTCTTTCACCCAGGACACCTGATTTTCAGGAACCTGTGACTGTCTTTGAGCAACAGATGGTAGCGCCTGCATCTGACTTCTGTGGGCTCTGCTGCCCTGGACCCCAATGCCAGCACTGCGTGCACCGGCAGTGCAGGACCCCAAAGCCAGGAACCATGTATACCAGCAGTATAGAACCCCAAAGCCAGGAACCATGTACACCACCACTGCAGGACCCCGAAGCCAGGAACCATGTACACCAGCAGTGCAGGACCCCAAAGCCAGGAACCGTGTACACCACCACTGCAGGACCCCGGAGCCAGGAACAGCACACATCTGACGGTGAAGACTCTCATCCCCCATGCCATGCCCTCGTTCTCCATCTCTCTCTGACCAAGTGCTTGGCACCCAGCAGCTGTGCCCCCTTACACACACAACTCAGTCCTCTCCCATGACCACCAGGCAACAAGCTCTTTGCTACGCACCTGGGCTCAGTGTGGGTGGGGGGCAATGGGTGGGTGGGTTGGTAAGTAGATGGTCTTGAGCCCCCAAGTGGGCAAGCTCACCAGGAAGGAAAGGTGGCACACAGGAAACTTGCACCTGGGGACCAAACACCAGACAGGTGGGAGCACAGGAGGTGCACATGGGGGCTGGGCAGGCTCTGGTGGGAGCTTCCAGAGGGGCCTCAAAGGATGTGCAGGGGGTATCCCCAGTGGAGGGAACAACCCACCCATCCATTCACTCACCCATCCATTCATCTATCCATCCACTTAACCCACCCATCCATCCATTCAGCTATCCATTCACTTACCAACCCATTGACCTATCCATCCACCCATCCCCCACCTCTCCATCTACCCATTCACCTACCTATCCATCCACCACTCACCCACTCATTCATCCACCCACCTACCCACCCATTCATCCATCCACCCACCCATCCATTCATCTATCCATCCACTTACCCACCCATCCATCCATTCAGCTATCCATTCACTTACCAACCCATTGACCTATCCATCCACCCATCCCCCACCTCTCCATCTACCCATTCACCACTCACCCACTCATTCATCCACCCACCTACCCACCCATCCATTCATCCACCCACCCATCCATTCATCTGTCCATTTACTTACCAACCCAACAACCCATTCATCCATCTATCTCCACATTCACCCACTTACCCACCCATTGACCCATCCATCTGTTCATCCATCCATCTACCCACCCACTCATTCATTCATCCATCTATCCACCCATCCATCCATCCACCCATCCATCCATCCACCCACCTGTCCATCCATCCACCCACCCATCCATCCACCCACCCATCCATCCATCCATCCATCCACCCACCCACCCATCCACCCACCCATCCATCCATCCACCCACCCATCCGTCCATCTACTTACCAACCCATCAACCCATTCATCCATCTATCCCCACATTCACCCACTCACCCACGCATTGACCCATCCATCTGTTTATACATCTATCTACCCACCCACTCACTCATTCATCCATCTATCCACCCATCCATCCATCCACCCACCCACCCATCTATCCATCCATCCACCCACCCATCCATCCATTCATCTATCCATCTACTCAACAGCCCATCGACCCATTCATCCATCCATCCCCACATTCACCCACTCACCCATCCATCTGTCCATCCATCCATCTATCCACCCATTCATTCATTCATCCATCCATCCACCCACCATCCGTCTATTCATCTACTCACCAACCCATCAGCCCACCTGTCCACCCACCTACTCACCCACCCACTGATCAATCCATCTGTCCATCCATCTCTTCACTCACCCATCCATCCACCCACTCACCCACTCATTGATCCACCCTTCCTTCCTTCCATCCATTCTTCCATCCAAATGTGCATTGAGCATACACTAGCTGCCAGGTACTGGGCCTATGCTGTGGGAATTCATAGATAAGCAGCAGCTAGCTTCACTGTCTCCCAGGCGAGTCCAGTTTCGTAGCAGTGGTGAGATGTAGATGAAAAAGGGGCCCCCTAAGGAGCTGGAATGTCAGACCACTCCAAGTGCTACCTTGATACTTCACCAATGTCACTGGGTAGCCCCTCCCCATCAGGGCAGCCTCATCCATGCAGACGAAGGGTTCAGGAGGTGGGAACCGCACTAGGAGGTGGCAGAGTACGGGGAGGGCATGCTGGCCTGGGGAACTTCTCTGCTCACTGTGCATGCAGGACCTCAGTGGTGCCACTGCAAATGAGGAAAGCACCAACCCTTCTCACCAGTGGCCCAAAGAGCTGGCGACCTGTCCTGTGGGGCAGGACACAGAGAGCTGACAAGAGAGGCTACAGAGATGAGCAGTGGCTCCTGACTTAACACTCCCCGTGGAACTCGCCTCTACCATCATCCAGAGCATGAGTGATCCTGCTAGACTATGGGAACAGGCAGCCGGAATAACACAGCCAGGCCACCAAGGCCAAGCATCCCCTCTGGCTAAGCAGTCGGCACCCCAGGGCGACACAGTGCAGGCCTCATCCTCACCCAGCAATGCTGCTTGGTGGACCAGCTCTCCCCCGTGCTCCAAGACCTCCTGTCCCAGGCAAGGGGCAGCCTCAGGCCGAGCACGGTCAGGGAACAATTAACAAAGAGCAGACTTTCATCTGGCAATGGCAGTGATCCAGAAATGTGAAATGCAAAGCCCAGGCAATCAGACATCTAATTTTCTTAAAGGCCATGAAATTCTAGCTGGGCAATGAATAAGGAAGACCGAAGAAGAACTGATGCCTTTGAGTTGTGGTGTTGCCAAAGAATACGAATAGACCATGGACTGCCACAGAACGAACAAATCTATCTTGGAAGAAATACAGCCAGAATGCTCCTTAGAAGCAAGGATGGCGAGACTGTCTCACGTACTCTGAACATGTTATCGAGAAGGACCAGTCCCTGGAGAAGGACATCATGCTTGGTAAAGTGGAGGTTCAGCAAAAAAGAGGACGACCCTCAAAGAGATGGATTGACACAGTGGCTGCAACAATGGGCTCAAGCATAACAACAATTGTGAGGACGGCACAGGACCGGGCAGTGTTTCGTTCTGTCGTACCTAGGGTCGCTATGAACCGAAATCCATTCGATGGCACCTAACAACAACATGAAACTTTGTTGGTTTTTTTTTCCCTTGAAAAAAATCTATGTAATACAGATGTCTGTTGTTGCTGTTGTTAAGTGCTATCAAGTCAATTCTGGCTCACAGTGACACCACGAGACAGAGTAGAACTGCCCCATAGGGTTCTGTAGGCTGTAACCTTTACAGGAACAGACTGCCAGGTCTTTCTCCCTCACAGTCGCTAGGCAGGTTTGAACCACCAACCTTTTAGTTAGCACCTCTCGTCTATATTATCTGTCTTCATCTTCTACTCATTCAATCTGCTTGCTCCCTTCTGTCTGTCTGGGTCACCCACCTGCTATCCATCCACGGGACCCAGCCCTGTCCTCACGGGCAGAAACCCTTTAATAAATGCATCATGACAGAAACAGAACCAGACCGGACCAGTCCCTGGGCCCTGGGAGTTCATCCTCTCAGCCCACCACCACCAAATAAACAGGGAGAACAGAGGTAGAAATGTCAGACCCCAGAACACCAGACCCAGCCAAGGAGCTGCATCTTCTCTGATCACCTCTTTACCTGGTAAGAGTCTATAACATCATTTTCTGTAGAGGCACGGGAATGAAAACTAGCTTTCCTCTGTTGAGCAAAATTTGTTTTCTCTCATTAACAGCTCAGAAAGTTTCCTTCCACTTCAGAGTTCATTACCGATGACACTGTGTAAACGTTTAGGCGGCTGTCAAATCAGAGACATTCATGCTATTTATAGCCGTGCTATACACTTATGCTGAATAAACACAAGAATTCTGATAAATTCCCTTCACATAGTTCCTATCGAAAGACGTTTAAAAGAAGGTGAATTTATAATTTATACGCTGCATTTGCAAGGACCGTCCTGACTGGAGATACAATCAGAGCTTTGGTTTTACTCCGGCATCTGCAGAAACCCGGATCTTCTGGTTACAATGTTACACAGCTGCTCACCAGAAGGATACCATAGACTAGCTCCTGGCTCTGAATGTTTCTTCTCCTCAACTTCTTCACACGCCATGTGACAGTGCCAGGGGAGTCGGCTCCGTGGGCCGGAGGGCTATTCCTGGAAGCCGTTCTTACACCAGGACCCCTAACAATTCACCTAGCTGACACCTGTCAATGCCCGTAAATGTATCTTACTTTTGCAAATTTTTACCAAGAGGCATGACCAAGAGAATCCATTGCCAGGGCCCCTCCCAGGGCCTCAGAAGGGACTGGCCCCACAGAGCAGCGGCGCTGGAGTGTGGTTTACGGATACCCTTTTGTTTTCTCTGTGTTCAACCATCTGTGAGTGTACCACCTGCTCTGGGGTAGAGCCTGTGAGAGCACCTCACGCTGCGGGAAAGCTTCATTCCCCAGAGCCTGCACACAGCAGGTGATCAATAAATGCAAACTCATGTACAGAAACTGTGGGATATCATGTATTTATCCTTGAAAACCAGCAATGGTTGAAATGTGAAGTTGGGGCTAAAAGAAAATGCACGATGCTTTAATTTATTTATGTGCTTCTTTAACAAATTCAGGATCCTGCCTTCAGCCACAAGCCAATCTTCACCCGATGTCATTTTCTCACAGGAACATTTGTGATCTTCAATATTTAATAAGCGAAGAAAGTAGCAGTATGGTCAGGCCATTACCTCCTCTCCATGAAGAATAATGGTTCTGCTTTCTGAGAGAAAGTACCAGAGACAACTGAATGGAATTTTAACACTGACCACTTAGTCGTTTTACGGACAGGGCGGGGGCGGGGGGCAAGGCCCTAAATGGTTAAATGTTCAAAATGTTCACGGATACCCACTAACAGGAAACCCTGGTGGCATAGCGGTTAAGTGCTACAGCTGCAAACCAACGAGTCGGCAGTTCAAATCCGCCAGGCGCTCCTTGGAAACTCTATAGGGCAGTTCTACTCTGTCCTATAAGGTCGCTATAAGTCAGAATTGACTCGACAGCACTGGGTTTACCCACTAATTAGAGGCTGAGTCAAGAACTAGAAGCCTGGCATCCCAAACCCAGACCCAAAGCTCTTTCTGTACCCCTCAGACACATGCCCTCCTGCAGACCAGGGATCAACAAACCAGCACACAGAAATAGGTTTAATGACAACTAGAACATCTCTGTGGATCCCAAGATTGTATTCTATCCTTTCTTATATACTATATTCTTCTGGGTACTGAGATCAAGGAAATAATGGAAGAAGGGAACAGCTTCTCCCGTGCAAATTCCAACTCTATGTTTTTTTGCAATTATGTAGTTGCTCCATTCTCTGAACTAATACTGCATTCAAGACACCGTGCTAGATGTTCAGGGTATAAAAATAAGTAAGCACAGCCCATGTGCTCAAGGCACAGCCAGCCTGGCAAGGACTCCCTGTAACTTCTCTAATGGCAAAGGATGGAGACTGTCCATGAACAGGGAACAGGCTGACTGAAGCACACGACTCCACACAGCGAATGCAGAGGCACAACAGATCAGGGGACACCTTTACGTGGCATTTGGAGTGATCTGATCCGCAGGATATAAGTGTGGGGGAAGAGTGAACGTGCTGATGTTTACTAAGCGGAAAGGTAAGAACGAACACACGTTCGTTCTATAAACATTTTAATGGAAGGATAAACAGTAAAATTAAAAGAAAACTGGTTATCTGTAGGGGAAGGGAGTGAACGGGGGGGGAGAACAGGGAAAGGAACTCAGCTTCTCTTAGTTTGCCTTGACTTCGGAGCCCCATAAACCATTTTACATCAGCAATAAAAAATAACTTGTAACAGAAATTACCACACCGTGTGTTGTTGTTGTCGTTACTAGTTTCTGCAGAGTTGATTCCGCCTCCTGGTGGCCCCGGGTGTGCAGAACAGCCTGCTCCACAGGGTTTTCAAGGCCATGACCTTTCAGAAGCAGATCGCCAGGCCTGTCTTCCCACTCGTCTCTGGGTGAGTTTGAACCACCAACCTTCCAGGAAGTACTCGAGTGCTTAGCCATTCGTACCACCCAGGGCCTCCAGGCATAGTTGGACAAAATGGTATCACGTGCCTCCTGACACAGTGCAGTGACAAGGACATACCATCACTTATGTGATACTGGGGACAAGATTATATCACCTGAACCTAATCATGACCAGAAAGAACACAAAGCCTCTTGAGGGGCAGTCTAGAGAGTAACTGGTCTGTGCTCTTCACAAATGTCAATGTCAGGACACCCAAGGGAAGACAGAGGGGCTGCTCCAGATTAAAGGAGACCAAAGAGATAGGACAAATGAACGCAACGTGCGATTCGGGATTTTATTTTGCTATAAAGGACAATTACTGGGGCAAAATAGTGAAAACTGAATAAGGTCGTGGATAATAGTATACGGCACCAATGTTAATTTCCCGACTTTGATAACTATACTGTTCTGTGGTTATGTATCTTTGCTTTCAGGAATTCACAAGAGTATTGCAAGCTTAAGGGGGCATCAAGTCTGCAAACGACTCTCACACAGCTAAAAAAAAAAGACAGATGGTGGATGGATGGATAGGTGGATAGACGGGAGGATGATGGATGGATGGGTAGATGGGCGAGTGAGTAGATGGGTAAGTGGGTGGACGGATGGACGGATGGACAGACGGATGGATGGATGGATGGATGGATGGATGGATGGATGGATGGACGGATGGATGGATGGACAGAGGGATGGATAGGAGGGAAGGACGGTAGGAGGGGGCACAGATAAAGCAAATATGGAAAAATATTAACTTTGGGGGAATAATCTAGGTGAAGAGTATGGGAAATCCTTTGTACTGATTTTATAAATTTTCTGTAACTCTAAAATTGTGTCAGAAAAGTTAAAATTAAAAAATCCCAGCAATTCTCAAAAATTTAAAGTGAAAAAACCAAAAACAAATAAGCCCAACTCTGTGCGGGGTAGATGACGCAGCCACAGCGAAGGAGCACGCGCCCCGCCCGCCCGCGACTTGGAGACACAGCAATGTGACTGCGCTACCCTGAAGACAAAAGAACTGCCAACAAACACAAACAAAAGCGGTTTTTAGTAATCCCGTTGTTGACGGTAGTGCTGATACTTTATTCTGAGGCTGCTGTGTCTGCTATTAAGAGATTAAAACAAACAAGCGGTTGTTGGTGCCACTCACGGAGAACCAGGATTCTCAGCACAAGAGAGACAGCAGTTTGATGAGGTGAGGGGAAAAGCCCAGGGTTCTGGATGTGAATTCAGGTCATCTCCGGATGCCCCAGCCCCGTCCGCTGAAAAGGCCGAGAAAGGAGGACCAGCCAGCAGCAGCAAGTGCCCTGGAATCTTCACTGAGTCTCTGGATACCATTTTCCACCAAAAGGAACCAGGGCTCTTTGCAGAAATGGTTAAGATGAACCTGGAATATCTTGTTACACCACAAAGCAAGGGCTCTCTCAGACCACAGGGGTGAGTATCACGGAGATGGCAACTACGATGATTACAGCGCTTCACGTACGGTTAAACCCGTGACCTCACGATGACGCCAAACGCAAATAAAACAACACCATCACCGGTCACCTTTGACACCAGCTCATTATTCTGAGAACTGGGAAACAAAGGGGGGAAGTCACGCACGCCTCCAGACTTTCCTGTATGGACGACACCTCAGGGGGACCAAACAGTTGATGAAGGGAAGTTGGCTTTCAGAAACGCGTCAGGTAGCGAATGGAGAAAGAAAGGCAGAAGGAGAAAAATGACCACCCTCAGCCTCTAATGAAATGGTCTACCGCCCGCCTGTCAGCATGCTGTGCTGTGGTGGCTTCCCCATTGCCGTGATGCTGGACGTTATGCCACCGGTATTCAAGTATCAGCAGGGTCACCCAGGGCGGGTAGGTTTCAGCGGAGCTTTCACACTAAGACTGCGGTGCAGTTAATTACTCTTGTGTGTGGCCTTTCCAGCCATGGTCTTGTAACTCCCACCCAGGTGACTGTATGATAGGGTAACTGTGGCCTACCAAGGGGATTGGTCAGTTTTGCCTTAAAAGACAGCTAATTCCAGAGCAGAGAAGGGGAACCCACCACCAAGGAAGGAGAGACCAATAGGAAAGACCGAGCAGCCTGGGGTCTCTCCTGGCCCATGGAGAGAGAAAGCTGAGTGCCTTTGGGCAGAGACTGAGGGCCAGGGAGAGGCGTGCCTGCAAGCACGGCTGGGAAGAGGTCGTCCTGATGGAAGAACTGTATCCTGAGTGTTCCTGAGCCTGAATTCTACCTGTTACTTCCCTAATAAACCCCATAATTTATTAGGGTGAGTGTGCTCTGTGAGTTCTGTGTGGTTATCACAATGAATTATCAAACGCAGCAGAGAAGTCAAGAGTGCTGTGTGAAGGATGGTTGGTGTCAGAATTAGTAAAGATGGCAGAGAGAGGAGGCTTGTCTGGCCTCCTCCACCTCATGGAAGTCAGCTTTGTGCTGTTGATCTTGGTCTTCCTTCCCCCTTGTGGGGTTGGAGGAGGTCAGACACTGCCCCCATGCTGTTTTTACAGAGACAAGACTAGGAAGAAAGGCCTGGCAATCTACTGCCAAAAATTAGCCCATAAAAACCTACGGATCACAGCAGAACATTGTCTGACTTGCTTGCTTTGAGCACATTATCAGGAGGGATCAATCACTACAGGAGGACATCATGTTTGGAGATGCAGAGGCCACTAAGGGTGAGGGAGACCCTCGGGGAGAGGGACTGGCACAGTAGCTCCAATGATGGACTCAAACATGCTGTCGGCTGTGAGGATGACGCAGGACCAAGTAATGTTTCATTCTGCTGTACATAAGGTCACTGTTAGGGATTAAACTGTGTCCCCCAAAAATATGTCTTGTAATTCCTAACCTCTGTACTTATGGGTATAATCCCATCTGGGAATATGGTTTTCTCTATTATGTTAATTAAGCGATTTCAGGGTCCGCTGCATCTAAACCAACCACCTTTGAGATATAAACCAGGCTGATTAGGCACAGGCGAGCAAGCACAGATGGGGGGAGGTAGACACCAGGGCACATGAGATCTCCAAGCAACCAAGAAACAGAAGCTGAAAAGAGACAAGGACCTTCCCCTAGAGCTACAGAGAGAGAGAGAGAGAGGGCCTTCCCCTAGAGCTGGCACCCTGAATTCGGACTTCTGGCCTCCTAAACTGTGAGAAAATAAAATCCTGCTTGTTAAAGCCCCCCCACGTGTGGTATTTCTGTTACAGCAGCACCAAAGAGCTAATACAGTCGCCGTGAGTCAGAGTCGACTTAGCGGCAGCTATCACCGTCATCAGTGAAATCATGGGTCTTAGCAATAATCATCGAGACCCTAACATTAAAGAAAAAAAATCACCTCCTGGAAGGACACACCACCAACAAAAGAGCCCCCCAAAAGATCACCCTGAATTCTATCGAGTGTCTAGGTCCTCCCTGCAGGAAGTAGAGGGGACAACAGCCAGGCTACATCACATGCTAATACCCGGGGACCCAATCAGCAAAGTCCAGTGTAGGCAACTCCACGGGCAGTGACCTGGCTCCTCAACAAAAGGGGGAAAAGGGCGAAGCAGAGGGAGCCTACAGAGTGGGTGATGTCAGAGATAAGCCAACCAATCACAACATACAGCCTGGTCTGGCTGTTGATTCAAAGATGCAAAAAAATTATGAGACACTCAGAGAAAGTTGGGAGCCCTGGTGGCGCTGTGGTTAAGCATTTGGGTGCTAACCAAAAGGTCAGCAGTTTAAATCCAGCAGCCCCTACTTGGAAACCCTATACGGCAGTTCTACTCTGTCCTATAGGGGCCCTATGAGTCGAAATCAGGTCAATGGCAACTGGTTGGCTGGTTGGTTGGTTTGTTTTAGGGAAAGTTGAATTTAAGCTGGATCTCTGCGGATATTAAAAAAACTTTTTTTTTTAGTTGGGATATTGGACTCGTGGCCTTGGTTTTTAGAACATACTACACTGCATATTAAAATATTCACAAATGAAATGATAGGACAGCTGAGGCTGACTTCAAAATAATCAGTGGGGGAGGTGGGGCCTCGGGGGGGAGGTGGGGGTGTGGGGGGGAGATGGGGGTGCAGAGGAAACAGCCTGGCTATGAACTGATTTTGTTGAAGCTGATGGCAGGCACGTGAGACATTCGTTACGCTATTTGCTCTATTTCTGTGAGGATGCGAAACTTTTCATAATTAAAAAAGTGCCCGTAATTGCCCTCCCACATGCTGTCAGAGCTGAAGTGTGTGGTTTCGCTACAGAAGCTGATGGGGAGCCAGACTAGGCAGTCCTTTGGCAAAGCACAAATGGCAGAAAGCACAAGCGGGGTCCCAGGGGGCCAGGAGCCGAGCGCCGTGACCAGGAAGACCTTTTCAACAAGGTCCATCAGCCAAGCGGTGCCCTAGGCTTCTGTCTTGGTTTAGTAACTGGGTCCTGACCCATCTCAAAATGAATCTAAGTTGACAGCATCACAAGGACCCCGCCGACCTGTCTCCCTGTCTGCCTCCCCCCTCCCATCTCCACCCAAGGAATCCCTCCCCCTGGAGGCCCCCTGCCCCAGGCCAGGGCTTCTGCTAGATACTCTCACGGAACCCTCTCCTCTCCTGGGAGCACTTTGCACTGGTGGCTCATTGAGCCTCGCACACCATCAATATGCAGCTGTTTCTGACCCACAAAAGGGCAACTTCACACGGTCCACGCGGTGAGGCGGGTGTCCTGGGGCTGATGGCCAGGAAAGGTCTGTCCAGCTCTACCTCTCCGGGCCCCTGGAACAACCTCCCCACAGAGGTGCTCCACTAGCACTTGCTGGACAGCGGCAGAGACCGACAGACACCTGAAGGAGTGTGCTCCCATGCTTACCTGCTACAACAGCCATTCACACAGAGACCCCCAAGCCCCAGGGACCCCAATGCCGCACACCTTAGCGCACCCTCCCAGGCTCCATGTGGCCAGCTCTATAGCCAGGTGATCCAATCCCTCCCACAGCCTGGGGCAGACTCAGCCTGGCCCCCGCCCCACCTGAGCCAGCTCAACAGCAACTTCAATGCGTGAGGAGACTGAGTCACTCCACAGCACTGTCAGGGTGTCACCAGGCTCGCCCTTAAAATCACGCTGCTTGGCTTGAACCCATGAGCCTCAGAGGACTGTACCCAATGGGCCTCGGTGTCCTTGACTGTCACGTAGGGAGTACACAGAGGGGCAGTGAGGCGCGAGACCAGTCTGTAAGGCGCTTGGCCCCATGCAGGCTCCACAGGCCCTTCCAGAACAATCTCCTGTGAGCACCACCCCAGAGACAAAGCCAAAGAGGTGAGGACGCCATGGCTGAGAAGCGCAAACAGCCCAGGTACCGACATGTGAGAAAACAGTGAACCCCACTGCACCCCCTCCTCCTTGGTACCCACTCAAGGAACACACCAGGATGTGAAATTTCAGGTTCCTTCAAGAGGCACAAAACTGACCGATTTTGAGCTCACCGTTGCAGCACACTGTACCAGGTTCGCTAAGACAAACAGAACTTTCCTGGGACACTTTATTCTTCCCTCATGAGCCTCCTTTACTCCAGGGCAATGGCCC
The DNA here is from genome assembly GCF_024166365.1 of Elephas maximus indicus. Classification (NCBI taxonomy): domain Eukaryota; kingdom Metazoa; phylum Chordata; class Mammalia; order Proboscidea; family Elephantidae; genus Elephas; species Elephas maximus. The sequence goes on along the minus strand of NC_064822.1, from coordinate 191,391,575 downwards.
CATGGCCGAGCAGAGAGTGCAGGCCTCCTGAGGCCACAGGTAGGGACTCACACCAGCCACAGCCATCCCCCTACGCGTCCAGGGATGGAGCCAGCAGTGGGTCCATCAGCCCAGTCCTAAAGGCACTTCAGCAGGACACTGGCCCCATTCCCGTCCCTCCAGGGTACTCACGGAGAAAGTGCTTTTCCAGCAAGGCGATTTCCAGATGGCCTTTGATCTCGTTCAGCCGGTCAGACTCTGTCCGGTTGAAGTCCTGGACCCCTGCAGCCATGATGAGGGTTCCCGGGCCGGCCTGGAAGAGAACACCAGGCACTCAGGGGTGGCCCACATGGCCCCCACTTCTCCCCCTCAGATCTCCAAGATGTCCCGGAGCCTCAGGAGGGGTGAGGCAGCATCTCAAAGGGGCCCTGAGGTGGCGGTCGGCAGGTGGGCCGACAGCCCGGGGCTCCAGGGAACCTCGGCAGGAACCCAGATCATCACCTCAGCATTGCCTGTGGGTGGGAGGATCATCTCGGACCACTCAGACAGCCCTGGGGTCACTGTGAGGTGGACTAAGAAATAATAAAGTATTTAAACCAAAAGCCTGAGGCCAAACCTCGTGGACAGTCACCAACACTGATCTTAGGTGTTAGCGGCATCTACACCAGCCTGGCCGGTTCGCCACCCAGCCTAGAGCGGAGGCACTGAGACAGTGGAGAGATGCCAAGAAAAAGTCAGGAGGCAGGCGGGCCTGGGTGGGCACCGCGCCCGCCCATGTGACAGTGCAGAGCATGTGACCTGCCACCCTCACACCCACGGGGCTGGGCCTTCGTCCTGGGAGCTGCACAGACAGGAATTCTGAAGAGGACGGGGGCGGGGGGAGGCTGGAGGGCAAAGGGGGGAAGGCTGGAAGGCAGGGGAGGGGGAGAGGGCACCTCCGTGGCCCCGCTGGATAATCTGAAAAGGGCAGCCGGGGGGGGGTCAAGGCCCTGAGGTCCAAGGTGCCCAAACTCCAAGTGGGGCCTTCCCCTTACTGCCAGAAGGCCCAGCAGCATCTCACAAACATGGAGACGATCAGCTTGGATTACAGGCAACCTCTGCTCTGTGCCCAGGCTTGGCAGGTACTGACAGCGGGAAAGAGGAGGTGTGGCAGCCCGGACTCGGGGTGCAAGGAGCTGGGCTGTCTGCCCACAGTGATGCTGCTGCTGCCACTGCCCCTCAGGGGACGTGGACGTGCATGCGGGTGGGGGTGCACCCACCCCACAGTGGGGGCCTGACCTGGAGCCATGCCTCCAGGCCCCTCTCGGCCAGGTCCTCCGGGGCCAGTACCGAGTGGACTTGCAATAACATGTGTCACCTGCTGGAGGCCACAGCCAAGGAGGATGGAGAGGCTTCGAGGAACAGCAGGTTTTGGGTGTCTGACCTCCAGGACTTTTAGCCTCCCAGTCCTGGGCCGGAGCTTCCACAGGCTGTGGTTCCCTATGTGTCCGCAGCCTGGCAGGGGTGATCACGGGAGATGGGACACGGCCCAAAGCCAGGTCATTCCACCTGCTGGCCACCAGGTGAAACGCCCAGGGATGACAGCAGCTGCAAACTCGGGGGTCCCTCCCTGACCTGAGGCTTGCAGGCAGGAAGGTGTGCACTGCTCCTGCTGGGAGCCCATGGACACTAGGCACTAAGAGCATTCAGTCCCCGAACACCCCCTGCAGCAGCCTGGTGCTCCCGCAAAGGCTGGTGCAGCTCTGGCCTGGGCTCCAAGCAGGCAAAACGCCGTGCCAGGGGGCAGCCCTGAGGGGGGACCTCTGTCCAGTGGAGCTAGCTCCACAGTGCAGCTTTCGGAGGCAGAGGAGGCTGGCGGAGCACACGCTCCTGCTGGTGCCCCACCTGGCACCACCCACACAAATCAAACTCAGTCATGAGGAGGCACTACAAACCCTACAGCTGGACCCCCATACCCTGTGACTACTTGTTCTACATCTTCCCCAGGTGGATCCTGACAGGTGTAAGATGAGATGGCAAGATGCCTGATATTTGCTTTGAAGTCTCTGGGTGGTGTAAACAATTAACACACTCAGCTGCTAACCAAAAGATTGGAGGTTCGAGTCCACCCAGAGGTGCCTTGGAAGAAAGGCCTGGAGATCTACTTCTGAAAAGCCAGCCATTGAAAACCCTGCGGGGCACAGTTCTAGTCTGACACATATGAGGTCACCATGAGTCACAGTCAACTCGACAGCGATGGTTTAACCCAGTGGGAGGGGTTGGCCTAGGGAGGGAGGGCAGAGACACCACTGAGAGGGGGGTCTGGGGATGATGAACACGGGGAGCGTGGGCCACAGGGCCCTCTCAATTCTAAGTCTGTGTGATGTTTTTGATATTTTCCAGCAAAAAACAGCTTTTGGGGTTTTTTTTTGTTTGTTTTTTTTTTTTTTAATCCCAAACACAAAAACAGCTGCCTGCATGCGACCTCCTAGCCCAGACCTCCTCACCGCTCCCAGGCCGCCCTGCCAATGATGCTGGCCAGAGCCGAGCTCCCCACTATATCCCCTCTCCCACACCCCCACCCCTCACCCTCCAGCTCCACCTGGTGCAGCTTCAAGACATGCACACCAGTGGCCCCCATCCCCGTTTCTCCTTCTCTGCCTCTGTCTAGCTCTCTTCCAAAACCCTCTCCCCTTTCATGATGTTTGAGCTGAACCCTGCCCCCATCCCCATCACATTAAGGCCAAGGCCAGAGATAGTGATACTGTGTCTCAGGAAAAGGCAGGTCTTACATGTTGAATTGAACTGAACTGAAATGAGATATGACAGCCTGTCTACCCCCAGCCCAGCTCACATGCCCCAAAGACCTTCACAGGCTATCACCTCCCACCCTCCAGGCTAACCTGCTCTCCCATGGGTCATCTTTCCAGGTGGCAGTTTGTAAATACACCTACTCCTCACTTATCAACTACCTCGTTATCCAACATTTGACATTTACAGCAATAGTAAAAAATCTATTATCTGACTATTTTGCACATTAACAACATACGTCTGGCAGTAATGAATGCTGAGGTGTGAGGCAAGAGTAATGCTGGTTGTGATCGTTAAGGTTGCATGTCAACTTGGCTGGGCCATGATTCTCAGTGGTTTACAAGTATGTAGTGACTTAATTTGGCAGTTATGTGATGATGTAATTTGGCAGGTATGTAATGATGTAGTCATCCTCCATTTCATGATATGATGTGGTCATCCTCCATTTTTCACATAACAGCCCGGTCTTTGGAACCTAGCTGTGTCAATAAGTGAGAAGTGGGGTATATTTCATTTACTCTTCCTGATTAGAACGTTGCTCCGCAGATGTGCAGTATGAATGCCTCTGCTGACCCCCTTCACCTGTGGAGAGATTGCCTGGTGACCACCTGCCAGCCCAGGACCCCCTCCTCTGTCCCTGTCCCCCTCGTCCCTCATCTCCTATTCCAGCCTGATCTTCACCCTCCATGAACTCACTCCCTCACCTCCTTTGCCCCCATCAGGAATACGGGTACAGAGAGAACAGAATGAAGCCCAGACACATGCAGAGATGGCCAACCTCCTCACGATAAAAACCAAGCCAATTCAGAGCCCTCGGCAAAGCCATCGTTACCCGCTGGTGGCTGTGTCAGCTGCGAGGCTGCGGGCGGACAGACCCTTGCCTGCTACGGGAAGACAAATGGCCCTTAGGTGAGCACTCTGGCAGTAGCCATGGGAGTGACACACGCACACCGCGCGTTCAGCACTTCCATATGCAGGACAATGTCCTACACGGGCAGGTGGGGGGGGGTGGGGAGGACCAGGCCGAGAGACTGGAAGGTCTGAACTGTGTCCCCAAAAATATGTGCTGAGGTCCTAACCCCTGTATCTGTAAATAGGACCCTGTTTGGAAACAGGGTTTCCTTTGTCATGTTAATAAGGCCATACCAGAGTAGAACCCGCTGCCATGGAGTTGATTCCGACTCATAGCCACCCCATAGGACACGGTAGAACTGCCTGCCTGATAGGGCTTTCAAGGCTATAAATCTTTATGGAAGCACACTGCCACTTCTTTTTCCCTTGGAATGGCTGGTGGGTTTGAACCACCAATCTTGTGGTTAGCAGCCCAGTGCTTAAACCACTGGGCCACCAGGGGTCATTCATACCACAGTAAGGTGGGTTCTAAACCTAATCACTTCTGAGTGGTATCTTATAAAAAGGGCAGAATAGACACGACACACATGGGGAGACAGATGTCACGTGAGGACCCATCCACAAGCCAAGGAACCCCAAGGATTGCTGGCAGACACAAGAAACTAGAAAAGAGGCTACAGACAGGCTCAACACAGCTGAGACCCTGATTGGGACCTTTAACCTCCAGAACCATGACGCACGAAATTTCTGACCCTTAAAGCCACCCACGTGTGCCAGGGGGAGGTTAAATAAAAGGGTGGGTATCCCACTGCAGGGTGCTGAGCAGCTCCTTCTAGCCTGACCCTGGAGAAAGAGCTCCGAGCAACACCAAGGTGCACGAAGAAACCAGGGTACAGCACAGCCAACATGGTGGGCGCCCAACTGCGCTAAAGAAAATCAGGGAAGCGTTCACGCACTGCTGGTGGGAATGGAAAATGGGGCAGCCGCTGGGGGAAACAGGCAACAGATCGTCGAATGGTTAGACACTGAGTTATCGTATGATCCAGCAATTCTGCTCCTAGGTTCATACCAAAGAGAAATGAACACATTTGTGCACACAGAAACTTGCACGTGAATGTTCATAGCAGGATTATTCATGATAGCCAAAAGGAGGAAACCCACGTGTCCATCAACAGATGAACGGGCACACAGGCTGTGGCATGTACACACACTGGGATGTCATTCAACCATAAAGAGAAATGAAGTCCTGATACATGCTACAATGTGGATGAGCCTTGAGGTCATGATACTCAGTGAAAGAAGCAAGACCCAAAAGGCTATACACTGCATGATTCCATCAATACGAAATGTCCAGTACAGGCAAATCCATAGAGACAGGAAGCAGACTGGTGATCGCCAGGGGCTGGGGGGAGGGGAGGGGAAGATGGGAGGTGAATGCTAACGGGTACGGGGTTTCTTCTGGGGATGATGAAAAGGTTCAAAACTTGATTGCGGTGATGGTTACCCAACCCTGTGAATATATGGAAAACCACTGAAGTGTGCACTTTAAATGGTGAGCAGCCCAGTACGTGGATGACATAAAGCACCACAGAGCCCTGCTGTTGTTTCTGGATCCCCAGTGGTCCTGGGAACCTGCACAGGAGGGGAAGAAGAGCAGCTGCCCCCCGAGGGAAGGAGTGGGCAGGCGGGCCAGGTGTGGGAGAGAATCCACAGCGCACCCCACCCATTTGGGCCTCAGTGTGGTACTGGTGAATGCGGCCTGAATGGAGAGAGAGGGGCATATGCCAAGAGCTACAGGAAGGCTTTGTGAAGGGTGGCCTGCTGCCCAGGGGAGGGTTATTCATCAATAACTCATGGTCATTAATAATTACAGCTGCCTGCATGCTAACGATGTGTGGGATGCTGGCTAAGCACTTTTCATGTATTATCTTCTTTAATACTTGGAGCATGCTAAGAGGCAGACAACATTATCATCCCCCTCCCCTTCCCCCACCCAGACCTGTACCCAGGGAGCCCTGCACCCCACTGTACTCCTGGCCCCAGGCAGAGGGTGCTTCCTGACCAGTTCTGCCTGCCCCGTCTTCGTAGGGACAGGAGCCCACACTGCAGACACCCACCACACCAGGCACCCAGACCTTCTACAGTAACCCTTGTGACCTGCACACAAGCCCACCAGGCTGGGTGACTTGCCCAAGGCCTCATGGCTGGTAAATGTCTGAATTCCACACTGTCTTCCTCTCTCACACAGCCTTATGCCCCCGCAGACACACACATGCTCAAACCAGGGCCTAGCTATAGGTAGAGACTGGGTCTCTACCTAGACAGTCTCCAGAGCCAGGCAGGCACCACCGAGCCCAGGCCAAGACCCTCATGCAAAAGAGCTCTGCCCCCTCCCCGCTGAGACTGGGACCACGCGTGGGACTCTCATTCCCCAGGCGCCCACCACCATCCAGACCCACAGCCCCCAGCCTTCCAGGCAGGTGCACAAGAGCAAGACAAGGTACCACCGTTCCTTCCAGCCTTGCTTCCCTCTGCTGTGTGCACAGCCCACGTTAGGAGACACACCAGGCTGGGCCCCAGCCACCCAGGCCCAGCAGCCAGAGGACAGGCAGAGCAAACCGGAGCCCTGCAGCCCAGCCCAGAAAGCAGCCCGGCCACCCAGGCGAGCAGGCCGGCTGAGAGGCTGCATGGTAAATTATTCATCCGGGCCTGGGGACTCGCTCGCGCTCACCGTCCTGTTAGACAGCATTAGTAATGCAGGCCTGGGAGGCCCGCCCACAGCCACACCCTGAGAATGCTGGCCAGGGCTCGAGTAACACCCCGGCCACCAGACTGGGTGTCCACAGCTGGCAAGAGACAGTCTGGGCCCTCGCTGGCAATGGGGACTCAGACAGGCATGCCCAAAATGCTGAGCCCAGTGGTCATGTCTGGCCAGAGAAGGGCCACAATAAGTCCCCCGCCACTGACTCAATGATTTCTGCAGGCGTCCAGAAGGTGACGACCACATGTGTCTGACCCCTGCCCAGCCTCAGTGCCCAGCTGCAGTGCCCAGCCATGGTGCCCAGCAGAGGTACCCAGCCACAGTGCCCAGCCTCAGTGCCCAGCAGAGGTACCCAGCCACAGTGCCCAGCCTCAGTGCCCAGCCACAGCATCCAGCCTCAGTGCCCAGCAGAGGTGCCCAGCAGAGGTACCCAGCCACAGTGCCCAGCTGCGGTGTCCAACAGAGGTACCCAGCCACAGCATCCAGCCTCAGTGCCCAGCAGAGGTACCCAGCCACAGTGCCCAGACACAGTATCCAGCCTCAGTGCCCAGCAGAGGTGCCCTGCCACACTGCCCAGCGCAGATGCCCAGCCATTGTGCCCAGCAGAGGTACCCAGCCACAGTGCCCAGCAAAAGCGCCCAGCAGAGATGCCTAGCCACAGTGCCCAGACTCAGTGCCCAGCAGAGGTGCCCAGCCACAGTAACCAGCCACAGTGCCCAGCAGAGGTGCCCAGCCTCAGTGCCCTGACACAGTGCCCAGCAGAGGTACCCAGTAGAGATGCCCAACGGGTACATGTTGCCCCAAATGAAGTGCACCCGACTGCCCACAGGCCCAGCCGGACTCCATGGGGCTGATGAGGGGTCAGTGAAGTGCACCCTGGCCCAGCCAGCTGGGCAAGCCAGGCAGGTGAGGGGGCCCCTGCCTCCAGACAGTCCCTGCCTGCCCACCCCACTCCATGTCAACACTCCCAGGGTCAGGCCTGGGCCCTCAGCATCACGTTCCCACAAGAAGAGTGCCAACCGTCCAGGAAACCACTCAGGAGGCAGAGGGCTCAGGCTAAACCCTGAGCAAGGAAGCTGTTGTATTACCGACCAGGGCTGAGAGCCCCCGTGAGATCTGCGGCAGTGGGGGCGACCAAGGGAGTCACAATGAGGGGGCAAAAACCTGGTATCTGTCTCTCTCCAGCTGCGCAGGACTGGACCCTCCGAGGGCCATGTTCCCCTGGCATCTGCGGAGGGGGATAGCCCCCACCCCACCCGAGGGACCAGGGTGCTGAACTGAGCTGGGACAGCCCCCTACCTTCACTCCTACCCAAGGGATCAGCCTGAGACCAGGCAGGTGGCACGCACACAGCACTCACAGGGTCCCTCAGCTCCTCGCTGTCGCGGGGCAGTGCAGTCCGAGGGATCTTCAGGGGGATCTCCTCTCCGCATTCGGTGTCCGAGGCATTGGGAGACTCCGCCAGGTCGAGGAAGTCGTCTCTCTTGTGACCTCTGAACCGGATTTTGTCCAGCCTTCTTAGCATGTTCAGCACCGAACCCCTCTGCTTCACCTTAACATGACGGTCGGGGTCCCTGGAGAGGGGAGAGGGCAGACAAGGTCACACAGCCACCCCCATGTGGCCCGGGCCCACCCCGGGAGCACCAGGCAGCAGATACCCCTGCCCCGGATCTGCCGGCTGAACGCTTGCCACCTGCCTCCCACCAAAATGAGTCGACCCACCAAACCATTTGTTTATTTCCTACTTTTAATTTCTAATAGAACTTTTATTTTTACTAGAAAATGCAACGAAACGGGGAATACTTGCAGCAGAAATGATATATGAAGGTTAATATCTCTGTTGTAAAACCATTTGAATAAGTTGATAAAAATCGAAAAAGCTCAGGCCATGAATGAGCAGACTCCACCGGCAGAGAAATTCACAGCAAGAGGAAGCCCGCCCACCGCCGCCCATAAAATATCTCTGGATGGCGCAACGCTTATGCTTGACTGCTAACCTAAGGGTTGGCGGTTCAAACCCAACCAGCAGTGTCGCCAGTTATGATCACAGCTAAGAAAGCCCTACGAAGCAGTTCGACTCTGTAATGCGTGGGGCCACCATAAGTCAAACCGACTGAATTGTAACTAACAGCACCACCACGTACGGAAGACTTCAACCTCACCGAGAAGGAAACAAGCGTGAAATCCCGTGGCCAGATGTATCAAGAATCACCAACACAGAAGTCTGTACACAGCACTGGGGAACCCAGCATAACCTGTCCCAGGCAAGGTCACAGAAGCTCCATGGACACGTCCAAATTCCCTGAGGGGCGAATTGCTGGGTTGGGGGCTGCAGGGACCATGGTTTCAGGGAACATCTAGCTCAATAGGCCTAACAGTTTATGAGAAAATGTTCTACATTCTACTTGGGTGAGTAGCATCTGGGGTCTTAAAACCTGTGAGCGGCCACCTAAGATACTCCACTGGTCTCACCCCTTCAGGAACATGGGAGATTGAAGAAAACTAAAGACACAAGGGAGAGATTAGTCCAAAGGACTAACGGACCACAACTACCACAGCCTCCACCAGTCTGAGTCCAGCACAACTAGATAGAGTCCGGCTACCATCACTGACTGCTCTGACAGGGATTACAGTAGAGGGTCATGGACAGAGCTGGAGAAAAATGTAAAACAAAATTCTAATTCATGAAAAAGAAAAAAAAAAAGATGAGACTGACTGATCTGACTGAGACTGGAGAAACCCTGAGAGTATGGTCCCCAGACACCTTTTTAGCTCAGCAGTGAAGTCACTCCTGAGGTTCACCCTTCAGCCAAAGATTAAACAGGCCCATAAAACAAAATGAGACTAAAGGGGCACACCAGCCCAGGGACAAGGACGAGAAGGCAGGAGGGCACAAGAAAGCTGATAACAGGGAACTCAAGGTCGAGAAGGGGAGAGTGTTGACATGTCGTGGGGTTGGCAACCAATATCCCAAAACAATATGTGTACTAACTAGTTTGGTCTATAAACCTTCATCTAAGGTACAGAAAAAAAAAAATCACCAACACAGTGATGCTGTTTGCCACAGTGACTCCACCTCTGAAATCACCATCTTAGGAAAAAACTCAGATTGTGGAGAGTGTCGCGTGCCTGAAAACGCTCAGGAAGTCCACGCCAAAGAACCTGGGAGAGCTCCGACTGCCCACGGACTTCCCCCGTGGAATCCTGAAAAACCACCACACAGAATGCCGCCAACGGGACATGACAAAGGTGACCACACTGCGGCCACCGTTACTGAAAACATCTAAAAACTCCAGTGGGTCACAGGAGGAAACAGACAAGTGGTAAATACACACACGGAAAGATCTCTCACTCAACAGTAAGCAGGAAAAAGCAGATCCAAACAACAACTACATACCATTTTTTCCTCTGTAAAACTTCCAGAATCAGTAAGATCGATAATATCCAAGCTTGGGAGAATTGCCCAAAACTCTCATACGGGTGTAAATTGGCACAGCCTTTTTGGAAGGCAGTTTGGCAGCATCTATTCACGTTTTGGAAACCCTGGTGGCGTAGTGGTTAAGTGCTACAGCTGCTAATCAAAAGGTCAGCTGTTCAAATCCACCAGGCGCTCCTTGGAAACTCTATAGGGCAGTTCTACCCTGTCCTATAGGTCGCTGTAAGTCGGAATCAACTTGACGCCAACAGGTTTTTGGTTTTTTTTTTTAATTTATATTTTAAACGTACAAACCAGGGCTCCAAACTTGTTCGTTGTTATTCAAACCCCTGCTGAGTATCTGCCTTTCCACCCCAGATACACTGAATCAGAACCTACAGTTTAAGGAGATCCCCAGGTGAGTCTCATGTATGACAAATTTTGAGACCTACTGCTCTACTAGCGGTTCTCATAATTGGTCCCTAACCAGCAGCATTAGCACCGCGTGGGAACTTGTTGGAAATGCAAATTCTCAGCAGGGGTGTCAACAGGAAGGAACTTGTCCCAAGCCCTGGTACAAACTCTGACTCTGAAATTCCCAGGTGCTGTTCCTAGAAAATTACTTGTACCTGTGCAAAAAGGCAGGACGAGCAATTATTTTCAGCGTTATTTTTTAAATTTTCCACTTTCTCAGTTTTACAAAGCTTCACTGAACTGCACAATGCTGTTTGCACATGTGTAAGCATATTTCTGTAGACTAGGGGTGAATCTACCGAGTCAAAGTGGGGATGCATTTAAACTTCTCTGTCTACGAACACGTTGCCCTCCAAAACGGTTTTAGCGATGCGATCGCCAACCAGCAGGATTTGAGAGCGTCTCCTCTTCTCTGCCAACATCAGGCCTTGTTAGCTTGCACCAGACAAGAGAGATTAATATCACAATGTAACAATTTGTATCACCCCAGGGTCACTATGGAAACCCTGGCGGCACAATAGTTAAGAGCTATGGCTGCTAACCAGAAGTTCAGCAGTTCGAATCTACCAGCTGCTCCTTGGAAACCCTATGGGGCAGTTTTACTCTGTCCTGTAGGGTCATGTGTGAGTCAGAATCAACTCAACGGCAACGGGTTTGGTTTTGGGTTTTAGTTATTAGTAGGAGTCCCCAGGTGGTGTGCAAACAGTGAATGCGCTCGGCTGTTAACGGAAAAGTTGGAGGTTCGAGTCCACCCAGAAGAAAATCCTGGCAATCTACGTTCGAAAAACCAGCCACTGAAAACCCTGTGGAGCACAGTTCTGCTCTGACACACACGGGTCACCAGGAGTTGAAGTCGACGGGATGGCAGCTGGTTTTGTTATTAACAAGAAGCCTGCGGCAGAACTCTCGCCTTCCGTGCGGGAGGCCCAGATTCGATTCCTGGCCATGCACCTCATGTGTGGCCACCACCCAGCTGTCCATGGGGGCTTTCGTGTTGCTATGACGCTGAACAGGTTTCAGCAGAGCTTCCAGACTAAGGTGAACTAGGAAGAAAGGTCTGGCAGTCTACTTCCAAAACATCAGCCAACAACAACCCAGCCATTGTGCTCAAGGTCCCCGTGAGTCGAGGGCGGACTTGATGGCAGCTAACAAATTATTAGTGCGGCTCAAAAGCTTTAAGTTCTATGTGGTTAAACTTGTAAGCCTTCTCTCATAACTTCTGAGTTTCCTAAGCTTTTCCTAATACTATTTATTTTTAATAGTGAAAACCTGGAAATAACCTAACTGAAAAGTAAGGAAATAGCTAAACAAACTATAATATATCCATTTAAAAAAAAAAAGAAGTCCAGAGGATTCCCTCTCCAAATTTTCTGTAATGCTTTCTTATCACTTTTTTGATTAAAAATACAAATTTTGATTAAAGATACAAATAAGCAGGGTCAGGGAAATGCAGCAATGTCTGACCTACTTATTTTGGTTCCAAGAGACCAAGAGGGATTCCTCCTCCCTGAGCGCCCTGGGAGGAGAGGTCAGGGGAAACCAGCCAGGCATTGGGGTTCCTAATCCCACAGCAGACAGTACCCAACTGTAACCTGGAGGAAAGCGGAGACTGTTCGCTCGTCGGTGAGCCGTGCCCCGAGAATGGCTGCTGCCAGCACTGCTTCAGGGCTCTGTGTCAGAGAATCCCGACCTTCTGGGGTTCTCGCCTTCCCTGTAGCGGGGGTGGCCTTCCGGCCCCAGCTCCGTCCAGCGTCCAGCGAATGAGTGGCCGCCAGAGACAAAGGAGCGAGTGCCGCCCTGCCTGGTTCCCCTCCCGGCCTCAGCGTGGGTGCCAGCTGTGCCGGCAGCTGCCAAGCCCACCTCAACCCCGGGGCTTCTTGTCCTGGTACCCACATCAGCCCTCGGGAAGGGTGAGGGGCCAAGGGCATCCAAAGATGCCACCGAGCCCAGCAGGCCCAGTCCCAGGCCCACCGCTCTCCTTGCTACTGGACAGGAATGACTGTTAGTGCTGGGGTGGGATAGGGACCAGGGTGCAGCCAGTATCACACCAGCCACCTTCACCCTGGGACGCAGCGAAGCTGTGCTCCCTCCCGTCCCAGCACATGTGACACCCCTTCACGTAGGTGCCCCCAATTCACAGACAAGGACCCCGAGGCCAAGGGCATCTGTGCCTGGAGCCTTGTCTTGGGGCAGGAAAAGGCAAGGCTTGTGTCCAACCCAAGGCTGAGCCTGCTGTGGGGGCTTTTCCCATGGGGCCACAGAGCTGACATCCAGGGGTGACCTCCTGCCCAGGCCTTCCTTGCCCCTCCCTTCTGCTACTGCTTCCCCCCACCCTCCCTTCACCCAACCACCCCCTCCCAGCTACCCATCCCTCACCCCACGACCCATGGAAAGGGAGCCCCAACTCCTGAACCTGCAGTCCCAGACACTCTCCACAGACTCACCCCTCCAGCTGACCCCACCTCCTCCACATGTACCTCCAGGCCCACCCACTGGGAATGCCCAGCTTCCAGAAACTTCCTGCATGTCCACCTCCAATGGTGCAGGTCACCCTCTCAGACCAGCCTCCCTTCTGTCTTCTCCTGCCTGACCCTGTGTGGCTGGACCCACACTCTTAGACAACTGGCTCCTTTCTCCTGCGAGTTCCCACAGCATTGCCTGGTCCCCAGGTGGCCTCCCTTCCCTCCTCCTGAACCTTCCCTGGGCCGCACAACTACAGTACCATTGGATCTCGGTGGGGTAAGAGGGGGCTGACAGCTAACTGACCATCCGTGTGCTGCCGCAGCCCTTCCACAGGGGACCCAAATGGGCTCTGGAAGACCCCTGCCCCCGGGACAGCTGGGGCATCTGCTCCGGGCAGGGCCTGTGTCCCCTCAACCCCCACCACCCTCGTACCTCCATCTGGAAGTGGATGCACTGGGGAGGGGTCCTCGGCTGCAGCTACTTCAGGCCCCCCATTCTCCAGAACCAGAGACTCTGCAAGGAACTGGTAATGTGTGCCACAGAGAGGGATTGACACCGAGGAGCCCTGGCCCCTGGGAAGCAGGGCCCAGCAGCTCCGGGCTCCGCGACCAGCCCCCTGCTAGCCCTGGGACACGGCACGCCACTGTGAAACCACTGACCAGCTTCTGGACACAAAGGGGGCAGTGTCTGGGGAACACTGGGCTTGGGGACCGCAAAGGACTTCACTTCTCCCTCTTGGCCCAAGATTTAAAAAGAAGTGGTTCCTGGCCTCAGACGCTGGGCCAAGTCCCCCAGACGCCCCCCTCAGCACTACCCCCTCGCCCGCAGTACATGCCATCTCCCCCCGCTGGACCCCTCCTCCACCCTCCACGGTCCCCAGCCCTGTGGCCCTCACCCCATCATTACCCGGCGGCTCTCCTGCAGATCCCCGGTAAACAGTGTCTGCTTCCCACAGGAAGCAGCCCTTGTTCCTAAACAAGATTCCTGTGGGGAATCACAGAGTTGAGCAAGACTTGAGCATCCTTCTCCTCCCCCTCCCCAAAACCACGCCCAGCAGACTGCCCGGTCCCCTGCCAAGTCTGTCCTGGGATGGCTGTCAGACCCCAGAACACCAGCCCCCAGCTAGGGAGCCCATGAGGGCAGATCCTGAGCTCTTTAGGAACCGAGGGCTCAACTAAGGAGGAGACGTCGACTGCAGCTCATCTCTAAGTGACACCCCAAGTGCCCCACACCAGCAAGCTGCCCATGTACACCCTCCCACCACCGCATAGGAGCAGCCGGGCCATGCCTAAGGACCTGGGTGCTCCCCTGGACCCAGAAGCCCGCTGAGCGATGCTGACCCTGCCTGTCCCCCAGCCTCCTCACTGTCACCCCAGCATCAGGCTCAGGATCCTGGCTCACACCCGATGACCAAACCAAAAAACCAAACCCACTGCTGTTGAGTCAATTCTGACTCATAGCAACCCTATAGGACAGAGTAGAACTGCCCCATAGAGTTTCCAAGGAGCACCTGGTGGATTTGAACTGCCAACCTTTTGGTTAGCAGACGTAGCACTTAACCACTATGCCACACCAGATGACAGAGGTCCCCAAAAACCAAGCTTGTCCAGGAAGCAGCCCCTCGCCCTGGATTTGTGCCCGGGTCCTGCAGGGTGGGCTCAGGGCCTGCAGGGCAGCAGGATCCCAGACACTCCTGGCTTAGCCAACACCCTGGGGCCCTGCTGACTGGCAACTTTGCTCCCCAGCCCCCTGTTGCATACCTCATAAGCACCTCAACCACAACACACTGAGCACAGAGTAGGGTTCTCAGCACCTTCCCAGAGTCCCCATCCTAGTAAAGGACTCAACACACTCACCTGCTGCTCAAGCCAGGCCCTGAGGGTCCCTAGGTCTCCCCCACCCTCACTGCTTAGCCACCAACTACATGCTCCAGCCACTTGGCTCCACATTGGCCGACATCTGTCCATGCCTCTGCCCTCCATCCCCTACCCCAGCCAGGCCCAGACCACCGTCGCCCCCATGACTAATGGCCCCAGGGCCTCGTGGAACCTCTCCGCCACACTGCAGTCAGAGCCTGCCGGGGGAAAAACCAGGGTAAGATGCGAAGTCTCACCAGCACACTCTGCCCTGCCCTGCCCTGCCCCTTCCCCTTCCCCACACTCAGCGACCAGTGGACCTCCTGGGGGATGCCCACATACCACTCCTGCTCCCATTCTGGCTCCTCTTCCTCGACCGCCCTCTCTCAGGTGGCCCCCTTTAATGTTGTTATCCTGTCTCCTTGACTTGGGGCCCTCAACTTCTGTATCATTGAGGCTCCTTGTTGGAACCCATGCTCCCTGTCTGGTTGGGTGTCGCCCTGGGGTGAGCCACAGACCAGACCCACCAGAAGGATGCAGGAGCTTGTTAGAAATGCAAGTTCTTGGGCTCCTCCCAGATCCTTGGGACCCCAATCTCCATCTGGGAGGGCGCAGCTCCCCAGGAATTCCTGGGTACACCCAAGCTGCAGACACTGGCTCTGCTTCAATACACACCTGTTCAGAGAAGGAAGGGGGGAGCTGGGAGCCCCTTTTTGAGCCTGCGTTCCACCCTCCGTGAAGTGGGTTGTGCTCCTGACTCAGGGGTGAGCTGACAGTGGAAGAGGGGAACCATATGCATAAATGCACGCACACATGTGGATTATAAGTTTTACTGATATAAGGAAGTGTAGCACACACTTCAAGGAGCCCTGGTGGTACAGTGGTTAAAGCACTTGGCTGCTAACTGGGAGGTCAGTGGTTCGAGCCCACCAGCTGCTCCACGGGAGAAAGACGTAGCAGTCTGCTTCCATAAAGATTGCAGCCACGGAAACCCTATGGGGCAGTTCTGCTCTGTCCTGTGGGTCTCCATGAGGCGGAACTGACTCGATGGCAACTGGGTTTAATTTCTAGCACACAATTCACAAATAACAACAAAATACAGAGTACTCTTTAGTGTAAATTCCACATAGCCAGTTGATTTCCATAGAACACTTCCATTAATTTCTGCTAAACTCTTGTATCCACAGTCAACCCATGACAAATGAGTATGGTTCCAACAAGAATGTTGGTTGAGACTTTTGCTTACATCAACAAAACACCACCAAGACATGTACTGGAATATCACGGTGAGTCCACGACATGGCAAAGGTCTTCGCTGAATGAGACGGCAATTTCCTACCAGCAGAAGGATGCTTCCTCAATTTCTGTGCCGTTCACGATGAACAGCTACAAACATTGCATACTTTTTACATTTAATCTGCATATCAGCATTTTCTCCATTACTTTCCTTAGCCTGGACAACCAACAGCACAATAAGTGAAGCGAAGCCCTGGTTTGTGATGTGTGCCCATTCCCACAGTGTAAAGACTCCCCACGGCCAATTTCAAGCTGCCAAAGTTATGCTGCCGAGCGAGCACATATGTTGGAGGAAATGCACAGTCGCCATCATTCTAGACCATTCCCACCACACGGACACAACAGACAGGGATAACCCCAAGAGCACAGACAACAATAAACTGTAGTGAAATAATTCAGAAGCAATGCATTTTGAGTATTTGTTGTTAGCTGCCAAGTTGGCTCTCGATCATTGCGACCTTATGTAAGACATAACAAAACGCTGCCTGGTCCTGCACTGTCCTCATGATTGTTGGTATGTTTAACTCCATTGTTGTGGCTGCCATGTCAATCCATCTCACCAAGGGCCTCCCCTGCCTTCGTCAACTCTCCGCCTTACCAACCGTGATGTCCTTTCCTAGCGATTGGTCTTTCCTTATGACATGTCCGAAGTAAGTGAGCCCAAGTCTCACCATCCCCACTTCTAAGGGGTATTAGAGTATTTAGTATCTTTGTTTTCATTATAGTTGTAAGTTTATATAATTTAACTTTTACTCATGGCCAACTCACAAAATTCCTGACAACCTAAATATCAGCTCTTGGAAATGTTACCAGGTAGAGACCCCAGGCTCGTGCTCGGCATGACTCGTATTGGCCAATAAACGAGGGACCGAGGTGGAAGAACAGGAAAGGTACCTAGATTTCGTGTATAAGGAAATGGAGTCAGTCAGAGCTGCTGCTGCCAAGACTGCTCAGCAAGGGCGGGCAGGCCAGTTACTTTTAAAAGGGTTTACATGTAAGGAGTTCATACAAGTTATGTTGTCAACATTCTTAATCGTACTATGTAGGCGCCATGGGTTTACATAAAACCTCCAAGCAAAAGTGGGATTAAAATGCAAAGCTAGTGGGGAGGGAGGGTGGGTAAGCCCAGTAAAGGAAACGGGGTTTTTAATAACACATCATGGGGGTTCTGTCTCACTCCTCCCATTTCTTTTTGGACATTGGTCACTCAGGACCAGCATCCATTTTGAACTATAGCCCGGCTCAGAACTTTTTGGGGAGTGGCAAATATTGGACCTAGGCCTTTCACTGTGGCTACTGGGATGAGCTGGCTCCAGCCTACTACTGCTCGACTCTGCTGTCTCAAGCTGTCAACACCACGCAGGGAGCCAGGCTCAGTCAACAATGGTGCCTCTTTCCCCAGCAGCACTCAGCGGCAGATGCAAGAAATGGAGCCAGGCTCAGTCAACAACAGAGCTTCCTTCTCACCTCCTTCTTTCCTGGCAGCACTCAGGGGCAGACGCGAGAAACGGGGCCAAGGTCAAATGCACAATGTGAGTTCCCAGGAGGAAGAAAGAGGCCAGAGACAACGCTGGGAGCAGAAACCAGACAGCTACACCCATGCAGACCAGGTAGGCCGTCCACAGGGCAAGGGGACCTAAGCATCTGGGCCAGGGTCGCCCCTCCCAGCCCCATCTAATAAACCCTTACTCCAGGGCCCGCCCGCCGTCCTCAGGCTGTGCTCAATGCCATCCAGCCCCAAGGGTCCCCAAATGAAATGTCAGGGTCTCCCAGACCTCTGGGCCCCTGCCCTTCTAGAGTTGATGCCTCTCCTGACAAGCCACTGGGACCACACCAGGCGGCAGATCACAAAGGGTGTAAAGGACCAGGGTCAGTGTTCCGTCCAGGCCCAGCCCCTAGGCACTAGCTCACGGCTCTTGGATGCTACACTGCAGGAAACCCTACAAGGCGCTAGTGATGATGGCAGCCTGCTCCGGGGCCAGACATGCACCTGGGAGACCAGTCCCCAGTCATGGCTCCTCCCCAACAGCTCAGCACCTCAGTGTAAATGCTCGTTTCCAGGCAGTTTGTTGTGTGGGGTTTCTCCCTTTGGTGACTATTTTTAGTTCCCCTGGGCTCTCTGTGGCCCCTGTGTCTTGGGGTCAAAGGACTGGCCTGTGCTGACTGGACAGTGACGCTGTGTGTCCTCCAGGCTGGGACTGCCCCCTCAGAGAGCAGCTGAGCCTGAGATGGGGTCAGGGACTACCACCTTTTTTCTGAGGCCCACCAGGTCTGCAAGTCACCCGCAAGTGGCACAGCTAAGTCTGAACCCAATTCAGGTTTTTTCCCAAGCCATCCACTATGGCACATACCCCTTTACACCTGTGACCTAAACACGGGAACTCTCTATATAAAGAAACGTCAAGTTAGTGGCACCTGAGGGCCCCTGCATTTGTGGGTGACTCGCAGGATCTCAAAGCCACCAGCCTGGTGCATACAGCATCCACAGCCCTGGGGGACTTGACTCCAGGCCGGAGCCCTCCTGTGCCACCTGGAAGCAAGTGGGGCATGCCCAGTCACTTCCTGGCAAGGACACTGTCCAAGGGCAGCACCAGCCCTGGAGGCTCTGCCCAGCACCACTGCCTTCCCATCGCCCAGTCAGCTGGCCCCACTGACCCCAAGACACGAGGCCTGAAAAAACACCCAGAGAGAGAAACTCCAGGCAATGAGGTGCCTGGAAATTAACTTCCATAAAAATGTGCCAGAACCCATCACGAGACCAGAGAAAGAGAGAGAGAGAGAGCCGAGCAAGTGGGAAGGTCTGTCGTGAGCCTGAACAAGAATACATGCCACCAAGAGAGTCCACTCTGGAAACCTCTATGCGCTGCCGTGGAGTAAGTGCCAGGCTAATTCCTCAAGTGAAAAAGCAAAGACCTGATGAGTGTATCCATCATTCGCTTCGTGTGCTGCTCCGACCTGGAAAGGAGGAGAAATAAAAGAGAACGTGATGGGCAGTTACCTGTTCATTTGTGCAAAGAGAAACACAGGGAGAATGAGGCACCGGGGACTGTCAGCAGAGGGGTGGAAGGGAGTGGGGTGCAGAGAACAGAAGGAATGGGGGTGACACGTCTTTGAGGGGACCTTTTTGTGTGCACCTGGCTTTTGGAGCCATGTCACATGCTTCAACAAGAGAACAAAGGAACTCAACCAGGAAAGGGAGATGTATTCTACCTCAAAGTGGAATACAAATGGAAACCCAAGCACCACCACATATTTCAAATGAATAATACAGAGGTGCTTTTGGACACATTACAGGGGCTCTATGCCCTCCGGTGAACGATAAAAAGAACTCCATTCAAATAAGTCAACTCTGGCTCATGGCAGCCCCACGTGTGTCGGAGTAGAACTGCACCCCACAGGGTTCTCGATAGCTTGTTGTTCAGAAGAAGACCACCAGGCTTTTCCTCCAAGGTGCCCCTGGGTAGACTCAAACCCCCAACCTTTTGGTTAGCAGCCGAGAGCGTTAACTGTTTGTACCACCCAGGGATTCCTCCAAACAAATGCTGTGATTTTTAGGTGCTGTTGGTTCTGACTCATAGCGGCCGTTATGTACAAGACAATGAAACACTGCCTGGTCCTGGGCCATCCTCACAGTCATTGCTGTTTGAGTCTACTGTTGCAGCCACTGTGCCAATCCATCTCATCAGAAGTCTCCCTCCCTTTCGCTGACCCTCTACCTTGCCAAACATGATGTCCTTCTCCAGGGACTAAGTCTCTCCTGATAACACATACATGAGTCTTGCCATCCTCACTTTCAAGGAGCACTCTGGCTGTACTTCTGAGACAGCTTGTTTGTTCTTCTGGCAGTCCACGGCGGTCCAATATTCTTTGCCAACACCATAACTCAAAAAAAAACATCAATTATTCTTCAGTCTTCCTTATTCATTGTCCAGCTTTCACATGCACAGAAGGCAACTGAAAACACCATGGCGCACCTTAGACATCAAGGTGACATCTTTGCTTTTCAAAATCTTCAAGAGGTTTTTTACAGCAGATTTGCCCAACACAATACATCGTTTGATTTCTTGACTGCTGCTTCCACAGGTATTGATTGTGAATCCAAGCAAAATAAAACCCTTGACAACATCATTAATTTCTCCATTTAGTATGATGTTGGTTATTGGTCCAGTTGTGAGGATTTTTGTGTTCTTTATGTTGAGGTGGAATAGAGGTGGGTTATCCACTCTGAAACAACTGCCAGGTTTCTCATGCTGGAGGAGGGAGCTACATAGAAAGAGGGAGGACGGAAGGAGCCCTGTGTGAACTCACAGAGAGATGAATACAGAAGTGTGCTGTCTTATGTATATATAAATATATTCACACACATATACATATACACAGACAATTATATGTGCAGATATGGGCAGGTGTTTCCTAGCTCTGTCCACTTAGAGGGGCTAGAAACAATGACACCCAGTAGCAATGAGCACATCTGTCCCCCAGATCTTAGTTTCTAAATACCCTGTTAGGGATTGAACTGTGGCCCCCAAAAATGTTTATCAACTTGATTAGGCCATGATTCCCAGTATTACATAGTTGTCCACCATTTTCTCATCTGATGTGATTTTCCTATGCGTTGTAAATCCTAACCTCTATGATGTTAATGAGGCAGGATTAGAGGCAGTTATGTTAATAAGGTAGGACTCAATCCACAAGATTAGGTTGTATTTTGAGTCAATCCCTTTAGAGATATAAAAGAGAGAAGTGAGTAGAGAGGAGAGGGACCTCCCACCACAAAGAATGAAGAACCAGGAGGGGAGTGCATCCTTTGTACCCGGGGTCCCTGTGACGAGAAGCTCCTAGACCACAGGAAGATTGATGACAAGGACCTTCCCCCAGAGCTGATGGAGAGACAAAGCCTTCCCCTGGAGCTGGCACCCTGAATTCAGGCTTCTAGCCTCCCAAACTGTGAGAGGATAAATGTCTGTTTGTTAAAGCTATCCACCTGTGGTATTTCTGTTATAGCAGCACTAGATAACTAAGACATATCCCTTCTCCATTAAAAGGAACCAGGCTCCTGAGAGAAATGGCTGATTCCCAGGCTAGCAGAGGGAAAGAACAAGTGGGCCTGGGCTGAAAAGAAAGTCAGTGCTCAAAGAACCATGGAGACGGGCCAGAAGGACACAGGGGCCAACTTAAAGGGGCTCCACTGCCCTCATCTGGGACAAACTGAGATTAAAGTAAATAATGATGGTAAAATACGACTCTTGTTGTTAGTGGCTATCAAGGCGGTTCTGACTCACAGAGACCTTACATACAATAGAACAAAATGTTGCCCTGTCCTGTGCCTTCCTCACGATCACTGGTATGTTTGAGTCCACTGTTGGAGCTGTTGCGTCAGTTCATCTCGTGAAAGGTTACCCTCTCCTACCAAACATGACGTCCGCTTCTACTGGCTGGTCTTTCCTGATGACGTGTCCAAAGTAACCGAGTCAAAGTTTCTCCACCCTCGCTCCTAAGGAACATTCTGGTGATATTTCTTCCAAGGCTGATTTGTTTGTTCTTCTGGCAGTCCACAGTATACTCAATATTCTTTGCCAACACCACAATTCAAATGCATCAATTCTTCTGTCTTTTTCATTGTCCAGCTTTCTCATGCATATGAGGTGACTGAGTCAGGGCACCTTGGTCATCAGGTCATCAAAATAATATGTTAGCCACAACTGAATTAAATAAGAATCCACAAGTCAACACTAAAATGAATAAATAAATATCGACTAAATGAGTGAGGAAAACAGAGAACTTGCAAGTTTTCTGTAAGTTGGAAATCAGCTAAAGGAACAAAACAGATACAGAGAGACCAACTCACCCTTAACCAATCTGTCAGTGTAATGGGATCATCTCAAAAAAAACAACAAAAAGATTCTAAAGGAAGCAACATAAGTCTTAGGTTTATAATGAAGGACAAGCACATCGAATAGGCGGGAAAATTCAGGAAAACGAGAGTGATGAAGGGCACCAGCCCCACCATGGAGTAAAACCTGAGACAGCGACCGTATTTTAAAAGGGTGACAAGAACATGCAGCAGAGCCACGGAACAAACTGGAATGTACAAGAACCACGGGACCAAAGTGGCATTTTAAATTGGAGGGACAGAGAAAAGTTACTCAGTGATTAGGGACACCCAGGCAGCTATCAAGGAGTCCTGGTGGCACAAAGGTTAAGCGCTTGGCTGTTAACCGAAGGGTCAGGGGTTCAAACCCACCTAGCGGCACCACGGAAGGAAGGCTTGGCAATCTGCTTCTGTAAAGATTACAGAGAGGAAAACCCTAAGGAACTCAGTTTTACTCTGTAACACGTGAGGTCACCATGAGTTGGAATCAACTCAACGGTAACGAGTTTTGTTTTATTTTGGGGGCGGGGGGAGGGAGGAGTGGCTATCTGGAGGAAGATAACACAAGATTCACACTTCATACCTTCCCAAAATCAATTCAAGATGGATGATAAACTTGAATGTAAAAGGTACAAACAAGGAAAAACAAACAACTCTCAAACGCTCACAGACAGACGATTAAACCCACTTACAGTGAGAGAAATGCAGGTTAGAACCACACGGAATAATCAGCCTACCTAGAGGACCGGCAAAGGCGCACCGGCGTGGACGCGAGGACAGAGATTGGGTCTCTCCTAAGGGCCAGTGGAGGGCGATTTTTCAATATCTAGAAAAATGACAACTGCGTTTCCAGGAGTCTCCCCTCTTCACACACATGGAATGATGCACGGACAAGGCACAGGGAGAACGGGGTTCTTGTTTTTGTTTTAATCGTGCTGAAAATAAACACGACTAAACATACATCAGCTGAACGCTTCCTACATGTACAATTCAGTGAAGCCGATCACATTCTCCCTGTCACGCTGCCATTTTCGCTACCCTTTTCCTAACGGTTCCTCCACCATCAACACACGCTCACCACCCCCTAAGCAAGAACGTCCTCTTTTCCCCTTGCTCTCACCCTTGTAACCACCAACAATCATTGCTTTCTACGTATTTGTTTATTTCATGTAAGTAAGATTATACAGTATTTGTCCTTTGGCAACCAGCTTATCTCACTCAGCAATGATGTTACCAAGGTCCAGCCGTGTTGTGGCACGGATCAGGACTTCATGTCGCTTTACGGCTGAGTGATAGTCCACTGTACGGATACACCACGTTTTGCTTATCCGCTCACGGGCTGTTTCCACCTTTTGGCCGTTGTGAAAAGTGCAGCAATGAACACTGGTGGACAGGTTTCTGTTGCATTCCTGCCTTCACTTTTTCTGGGTACACACCTAGGGCTAGGGTTGCTGGGCCATACGGTGACTCTATGTTCAACTTTTTGAGGACCCACCAAACTGCTCTCCACTGTGGCTATACCCTGCAGAGTGGTTTCTGCAGTTGGGAAAAAAAGGCTGGATGCAACCTCAGTGTCCACGCCCAGGGGACAGTCACACAGGGAGCCCTGACCTTACCAAGGAGGGGGGCCCTCATACACTCTGTGGTGAGGTGGCCAATGCAGTTACCCACTGAGAGCACAGCACTCACCAGTATGCACTGCCACGGGGAGGAAGGGAGGAGGGGAGGAGGAAGAGGAAGAAACAGCAGAAGAAGAGAGAGAACAATGACAGAGACAGCAGCTCAGAAGGACCCGCCTGGACACTGGTGACCCTGCTGAGGAGACAGGATGGGCAGCTGGGGACCCATCCTACACTTCCACTCCTTTCCAGTTCTGAATTCTGAATGTGTTGACTACTCAACAGTAAATTAAAACTTTAAAACTAAATTTTAAAATAAAACAAACAAGAAGGATTTAAATGAAATGGGGGAGGGAGGCCCGTTCACCCCTGGAGGGAAATCTCTCTCAGTGCCTAAAACGGTGGTTCGCAAAGTGTGGCTCAGTGTTGTGAACCGAACCGTGGCCCCCAAAAATCTGTGTTGTAAATCCTTTTATACCTGTGGTTATAATCTGATTTGGGCATAGGGTTTTCTGTGTTATGTCAATGGGGCAGTATCAGCGTAGGGCGAAGGAAGTACAGCCAGGATGCTCCTTGGAAGCGAGGACGGCGAAACTTTGTCTCATGCACTTTGGACATGTTGTCAGGAGGGATCAGTCCCTGGGGAAGGACATCATGCTTGGTAAAGTAGAGGGTCAGCGAAAAAGAGGAAGACCCTCAACGAGGTGGATTGACACAGTGGGCTCAAGCATAGCAACGATTGTGAGGATGGTGCAGGACCCGGCAGTGTTTCACTCTGTTGTACACGGGGTTGCTATCAGTCAGAACCGACTTGATGGCACCGAACAACAACAGCCTTTCTGACTAAATAAGGAGTCCTTTCAGAAATCTTGGCGCAAACAGCAAGCTGTCCTGGTGTTTTAATGTGAGACGAGATTTGTAATAGGTAGTCCCAGCTTATGACGCAGTCGGGTTACCACGAACCGCACTTACCACCGCCCTTTTTTTTTTGTACATCTTACCGTCAGTGATGCGTACCACAAACAGTGCCGCAGTGAGTAGTTCGCTGATGTTACCATTCTCAGATTTCACATCCAGATGTCCAGTTTTATGATTTACTGTTCGAAACACTGCCGCAGAGCAGGCTATGGCCCGGCTTACAATGACATCAGTGTGGGAGGCGTAACAGACAGAAAGGTGGACAATTTCCAACTCGAACAACACGCAACAACCGAACTGCCCACCACCTGACAGCCATGACAACTCCGACTTCATCATAGCGTGATCTCATTCAGTGTTTTGTACCATCAGAATCATCAGTTGTTACTTTGAAATGAAGTATCCAACTTACATCAGAACCAACTTACAATGAAGTTGCTGGTACGGAACCCCATCGCAAACCACAGACTACCTGTAATCCAGTGTAGGGCAATTCTATCAGTAGGAACAAGTCCACCATTGTGGCCACTGTGTCAATCCATCTCATGGAAGGTGTCCCTCATTTTCGCTGCCCCTCTGGATGCTTTCGAAGCCTCGAAATGTCCTCACGTCACCCTACACCTCATTATTCCACTCCTGAGCTGCCCCGTCACACAAGGTCCCCAGGACCCTGCCCTGCCCAGCTTATGCAGGGGACACTGTCTTACCTTTTAGCATTAACCCCTCTTCAATACACGCCTCCTCCCTTCACTCATTCCTCTGGCCACATTTGTCCCTCCCCTCTTAGTTCCAGCCCGAAATCTGCCCCAGGGAGCTGATATGGGTGGCTGCAAGTGGACAAAGCCCCACCCATCCTGCCCTCATCTGCCCTCTCGGGGCCTTGAGACTTGGCTTCCAGTGGCAGCAGCAACAGCCCATTTCTGATATCAGGTATACCTGCCTCTCGGGTGCCACAGCACCCCATCTGACCATGGGGTCCCCCACCCTCCTGCAGAGGGCTGCTACCTTCTAAACTAAGGACTGCACCCACATAGACCCTCCCACACACACGAGTACTTCAACTAAACAGAATCTGTGAGTCGGAATTGACTCAGTGGCAGTGGGTTAGAATCCTTGATCAGCCACAATCCAGCAGTAAACAAATCAAGACAACTCATTTTCTAAAAAGAGGAGGAATGCACTAACTCGGCTGTAGAAAGGAATGGAGTCCTGATGCTCGCTATGACATGGACAGACCCTGAAAACGTCATGCTGAGTGAAATAAGTCAGACACAAAAGAAAAAATATTGTATGGTCCCACTTACTTGGAATATCTAAAATAGGCAAATGCATAGAGTCAGAAAGTAGATAAGTGGCTACCGGTAGCTGAGGGAGGGAAGACTGGGGAGTCATTGCCCAATGGGTACAGAGTTTCTATTTGGGGTGATGAAAGTGTTTCGGAAGTTGATAGTCATGGTGGTTCCCAAAACAGATGTGAGGGAGACAAAGTTGTTCATTCTGTTGGGGCAGTTTAAAAATAAAACGTATATTTACATCCAAAAAAGAAAAACCATAAATACACACACTGAGGTACCATACGCACCTATTAAAACAGCTAAAATAAAACCTGACAATACCAAGTGCTGACAAGGATGCAGAGCAACTGGAAC